>NC_090941.1:541594399-541902265 GCF_040938575.1 Ambystoma mexicanum | reverse complement strand
TTTTTTGTTTTGCATTGCTTATCATTTTCATTCACTCATCTTTTTCACATGCTTTTCATTTCATGTTTGATATTTTGGTATGCTTTCATTTCATTTATTTATTTATGTACATAATACATTTTCATATTTTAGTTCCATGTGTGGGATTTGCTCATTGGGTTGATGCATGTGAAATTGTGGGTTTACACAAGCAATGCCAACCAGTGTATGTGTGTGATGGACATGTGTTGATGTACATAGTTGAGTTTTGGTTTGTGTCTTGAGATAGGCATGTCAGTGTGGGGTGGATTGGGAAATCATTGCGTCTCAAGAATGGGGTGGCGTGATGTGGTATTTTTTGGTGTAGAAGTGGGCCATGACTGTGCATCTTTATTTTGTGTAGGGAGGACATGAGTGGGACATGAGTGGGGGCCTGCTTGCAGGTGCCCCTGACTGCTGGGGGGTGGGGGTGCAGGGGGACATGAGTGGGACATGAGTGGGGGCCTGCTGGCAGGTGCCCCTGACTGCTGGGGGGTGGGGGTGAAGGGGGACATGAGTGGGACATGAGTGGGACATGAGTGGGGGCCTGCTGGCAGGTGCCCCTGACTGCTCTGGGGGGTGGGGGTGCAGGGGGACATGAGTGGGACATGAGTGGGGGCCTGCTGGCAGGTGCCCCTGACTGCTGGGGGGTGTGGGTGCAGGGGGACATGAGTGGGGGCCTGCTGGCAGGTTCCCCTGACTGCTGGGGGGTGGGGTGCAGGGGGACATGAGTGGGACATGAGTGGGGGCCTGCTGGCAGGTGTCCCTGACTGCTGGGGGGTGGGGGTGCAGGGGGACATGAGTGGGGGCCTGCTGGCAGGTGCCCCTGACTGCTGGGGGGTGGGGGTGCAAAGGGACATGAGTGACCAGGGTTGCAGGGTAGTCCCCTGTGGTGTGGGCTGCCTGCAGGGGCCGTGGGGGGTGTGGAGGGAACACCTGGGAGGACCCACACTGCCAATTCACATGTAGGACTCCCCGCGCACCCCCAAAATTCAGTATACCACTCTTACAGCAAAATCGCGTGTGAAACTTCCCGCGCACCCCAGGGATACACGTACCCCACTCGCACAGGGCCAATATTCCTGGGGTTCGCGTGAAGGTTTACATGCGAAAGGGCCCTGTGCGAGTGGGGTACGTGTATTCCTGTGGTTCGTGTGAAGTTTTACATGCAAAAGGGCAACGCCCGTGCACGATACGTCACAGACGCACTTACGCGCTAAGGGCCTTTGGTCCAATGAAATTGCGTATGTGTGCTGACGCGCTTATGCGCTAAGGGCCTTTCCTCGAATTACACGCTGATGTGCAATTTTTTCACGTGCCAAATCACTCCCTATCAAGCTGGCCACGCGTACACACATGGAAGACCACGCTCCTGCCCTGAAGGCCATTTTCCTGCCCCCCAGAGCCCCGTGCACGCTCCCGCCTGCCATCTGCTGCTGCCTGACTGTCTGCTGCCCACGTGCTCTGCTATTTGGTGCCTGCACATCAGCCATCTGCAGGGGTCCAGTTGCTGTGTCCACCCCTGCTGGAACAGAAGACTCCCGACTGGGATACCATCGCTCCACAGCCCAGCCCCAGGACCCAGTTGCCCACCCACTCCTGCTTCTGGGGTTGCCATGTCGGGCACATCTCCATCTGGCACCACTGGCAACCCCCAGCCAGAGAGGCAGAGGGCCACCAGCTTAACTGCCACTGAAGTTGGTGTCCTGGTGGAGCATGTCCTGGGGCATTAGGATGCCCTCTACGGAACATCACGCGCCAACAAGGAAGGACGGGAGAGGATCTGGGATGACGCAGTGGTTGCCATCAACGCGGAGGGGGTGGCAACCCGTGACCTCAAGGACGTCAAGAAGCGCTGGGAGGACTTCAGGTCCAGGACCCTCCACAAGGCCCGGCGCCTCGCGGAGGGGGACCGGGCATGCATGAGTAACATCCAGATGAGGGTCCAGGAACGCGTAGGCTCAGCGCTCCACGCCCAGATCCTTCGGAGGCAGACCCGTCTGGAGTTGAGCGGTAAGTGGCCAAGCATTGCTGTGTGAGACATGGCATGTTGCAGTGTGCTGGTAGTCTGATGCTTGCCTGTATGTGTGACATAGGCCATGGATGGATGTGTGTGTGCAGGGACATCATGGTCATGCATGTGAGACCAGTTATGGGTGAACCACATGGTTGGTGCATGTGTTTTAATGCAACATGGGGAGCTCTATGCGGAATGCTCACATAAAAGCATGGCTGTCTCTGTTCCTGGACATGGAGGGGGTGTGAGGAATGGGTGCTGATGTCATGTACATGTATGGTGCACATGTGTGTGTGTGTGCCTGAGAAGTGTGTGTGTGACTTTGAAACGCCATGGATGCATGTGACTTTGAAGGCAACATCTTGGTTTACAGGGGCCCTTCTACATGGATGTTGATGTTGATTGCAGGCGCCGGGACAGTTTCTGCATTTGTGTTATGTGCATTCACCCATGTGTAGTGGATTGACAGGATAGAAGTGACATTTGACAGTGCCACTCATGTGTTATTGCTTCCTGTCTAGGGTATTTTGTACTGTACCCTGATACTTGTGTTCTATGTCTCCCTCTACGCAGCGTCAAGTGAAGAAGAGGGCGGAGACGGCGCTGTGGATCCAAGCGGCGGCGATGCCTCCACTGGGCGGCGACGCAAGGCCCAGCCACCCTCCCAGGAATTACCATCATCCAGGAGCGAGGGGGCTGGTGCTGCGTCTGCCGCAACAGCTGTGGCGGAAGGGCCGGGTGAGCCCCCCCAGGGGCTTCCAATGGCGGAAGAGGGTGTGGAGACATCCAGGTTGGTGGTCTCCACAGAGGAGGAGGAGCCCGCTACTGAGATGCACATGGGGCCTGGTGGGGGTAGTACCACTGGTGCAACTGGTGCAGTCCAGGGCCAGGGTCAGGAGGCAGCACAGGTCACCGCGGAGGGGCCTGTGCATGTCGCTGTCCCTGTGACTGCACCGCCATGCACCAGCAGGGAGGCCCTGTCCCAGGCCCGTCCGTAGGTAGGGGAGAGTGCCATGTCATCTGCCTCTCCACTACCTGCGGACGAGGGGTCCCACGAACGTATGGGCTCCGTCCTGGTTGGTGTCGCATTGCGCACGCGTGTCATTCGTGATGACGTGCGTTCTTCCTGGGCTGAGAACGCACGCCATCACGGAGAGCAGCGTCGTGACGTGGCACTGCTGGGAGGGGCCCTGGTTGGTGGGTTCCTACATGTGTCGCGCACTCTGGCGGACCTCTCCTCCTCTGTGGAGACTATGCGCCAGTCGTTCTCCACACCGTCTTCCAGCCCCGATTCCACCAGGGCCCCCTGTGGACCTACCCCGACCAACACAGCCAGCTTGGTGGAGCTCACATCCGTGCCACAGTCGGGAGTCGGCGGCTCAGCAGGGGTGGACACCACTACTGGAGACCAGCTGGTGGAGGATGTGCAGGCACCATCAGACACGGCACATGGACAGCAGCAGCAGGAGCAGGCTCTAGGTGAGAGCAATGATGGCTCGGGGCCATCAACATCGGAGGGGCAGGCATTGGCCGGAGGGCAGGAGGACCCAGGAATGGGAGTGTCTTCGGTGTGGCACCAGTTGGGCCAGCAGATAAGTGCGGAGCGGCGGCGGGCCGAAGAGGCGCGGCTCACCATGGTCAGGGCAGAGTTCTCCATGCGTCGGGCTTTGAGGCGGGCAGAGTGCCTCGAGGCAACTCGCAGGGAGTTGGAACAGGCCATGAGTGCCTCCCTGCGAGACCTCGGGGCCAGGACAGAGGCCCGCCTCCGGCAAACAGACATGGAGTTCGATGATGCCCTGGCCTGGGACACCACAGAGTGAGCCGCTGGACTTGCCCGCCGCCATTGTATATAGTTAGATAGTGTTAGGTTTCCTTTCGTTTTTTCTTTATTTTGGTTGCGCTTGGAAAATGCACCATGTTTTTGTATATAGTTTTTTATTAGGTAGTATTTTTGATAGGTTTCATTTCATCGGTTGGGCTCATGGACCCTGGGTTATTTATCTGTACATAGTTCAGCATTGGATTATTCTCTTTTTTTTTATTTTCAGCATGGAGCAATGGTTTTCACTTTCTTTTTTCCCTTGGATTTGCTTTGTTGGACTGTGACTTTGGACACCATTTCATTTGGATTTCTTTGGATTATGATTTCTTGTTTTTTATTCTTTTACGGACATGCAGCTTTTCTTTTATTATTCCCATTGTTGTGTGTTGGATTTTAATTACATTCATGTTGTGTTTATTACATTTTTTTCTTCATACTTCGATGTGTAGTATTATCTCATTGGTTTCATGCGTGTCATGATATGAGTTTTCACATTCACTTGCACCCATTGTGTGTGTGTGACGGACATGTGTTCATTTACATACTTGCCATTGGGGTTGTATCATGTAATTGTCTTTTCTATATGGGTGGATGCAATACTTGGTTGGGTCTTTGGGCTGGGGAGGCTGGCCATAAGGGCCATGATTGAGGATCGTCATGACCTGGGGGCAGTGGGACATGAGTGGGACATGAGTGGGGGCCTGCTGGCAGGTGCCCTGCACTGCTGGGGGGTGGGGGTGCAGGGGGACATGAGTGGGGGCCTGCTGGCAGGAGCCCTGCACTGCTGGGGCTGGGGGTGCAGGGGGACATGAGTGGGACATGAGTGGGGGCCTGCTGGCAGGTGCCCTGCACTGCTGGGAGGTGGGGGTGCAGGAGGACATGAGTGGGGGCCTGCTGGCAGGTGCCCCTAACTGCTGAGGGGTGGGGGTGCAAAGGGACATGAGTGAGGGCCTGCTGGCAGGTGCCCCTGACTGCTGGGGGGTGGGGGTGCAAAGGGACATGAGTGGTGGCCTGCTGCCAGGTGCCCCTGACTGCTGGGGGGTGGGGGTGCAAAGGGACATGAGTGAAGGCCTGCTGGCAAGTGCCCCTGACTGCTGGGGGGTGGGGGTGCAAAGGGACATGACTGGGGGCCTGCTGGCAGGTGCCCCTGACTGCTGGGGGGTGGGGGTGCAAAGGGACATGAGTGGGGGCCTGCTGGCAGGTGCCCCTGACTGCTGCGGGGTGCGGGTGCAGGGGGACATGAGTGGGGCCTGCTGGCAGGTGCCCCTGACTGCTGGGGTGTGGGGGTGCAAAGGGACATGAGTGGGGGCCTGTTGTCAGGTGCCCCTGACTGCTGGGGGGTGGGGGTGCAGGGGGACATGAGTGGGGGCCTGCTGGCAGGTGCCCCTGACTGCTGGGGGGTGGGGGTGCAGGGGGAAATGAGTGGGGGCCTGCTGGCAGGTGCCCCAGACTGCTGGGGGTTGGGGGTACAGGAGGACATGAGTGGGGGCCTGCTGGCAGGTGCCCCTGACAGCTGGGCGGTGGGGGTGCAAAGGGACATGAGTGGGACATGAGTGGGGGCCTGCTGGCAGGTGCCCCTGACTGCTGGGGGGTGGGGGTGCAAAGGGACATGAGTGGGACATGAGTGGGGGCCTGCTGGCAGGTGCCCCTGACTGCTGGGGGGTGGGGGTGCAGGGGGACATGAGTGGGTGATCAGTAGTGCAAGCTGACATGTGGCATGGCTGGTGGGCAGGGCCATGGTAGATGGGCTGCCTGTGGGACATGACCAGGGGAGCAGGGCAGTCGCCTGTGGTGTGGGCTGCCTGCAGGGGCAGTGGAGCGTGTAGAGGGAACACCTGGGAGGACCCACACTCACAATTCATGTGTAGGACTCCCTGCGCACCCCCGAAATTCAGTACACCACTCTGACAGCAAAATCGCATGTGAAACTTCCCGCGCACCCCAGGAATACACGTACCCTGCTCAAATCGTGTGTGAAACTTCCCGCGCACCCCAGTTATACATGTACCCTGCTCGCACAGGGCCAATCGCATGTGAAACTTCCCACGAACCCCAGCAATACACGTACCCCACTCGCACAGGCCCTTTCATGTGTGAAACTTCACGCGAACCCCAGTAATACACGTACCCCACTCGCACAGGCCCTTTCGCGTGTGAAACTTCCCGTGAACCCCAGTAATACACTTACCCCACTCGCACAGGCCCTTTTGCGTGTGAAACTTCCCGCAAACCCCAGTAATACACGTACCCCACTCGCACAGGCTCTTTCGCGTGTGAAACTTCCCGCAAACCCCAGTAATACACGTACCCCACTCGCACAGGCCCTTTCGCGTGTGAAACTTCCCGCGAACCCCCGTAATACACGTACCCTGCTCCAATCGCGTGTGAAACTTCCCGCGAACCCCAGTTATACATGTACCCCACTCGTACAGGCCCTTTCGCGTGTGAAACTTCCCACGCACCCCCGAAATACATATACCCGGATCCAATCGCATGTGAGACTTCCCGCAAACTCCCGTAATACACGTACCCTGCTCCAATTGCGTGTGAAACTTCCCTTGAACCCCAGTTATACACGTACCCACTCGCACAGGCCCTTTCGCGTGTGAAACTTCCCGCAAACCCCCGTAATACTTGTACCCTGCTCCAATCGCATGTGAAACTTCCCGCGAACCCCAGTTATACACGTACCCCACTCGCACAGGCCCTTTCGCGTGTGAAACTTCCCGCAAACCCCCGTAATACATGTACCCTGCTCCAATCGCATGTGAAACTTCCCGCGCACCCCCGAAATACACGTACCCGATCCAATCGCGTGTGAGACTTCACGCGAACCCCAGTTATACACGTACCACGCTCGCACAGGGCCTATCGCGTGTGAAACTTCACGCGAACCCCAGTAATACACGTTCCCCACTTGCCGTTTGCTGTTTGGCAGCCCTGTAAACTGGTCCAAGGTTAGCGCAGCCCTTTGCACTGGATTGGGGATTTTGATGGCTTTTCCTTGCTCAAGGGCGTTCTTGGGGGCGTAACTGGCGCTGCTGCTGGGTTGCTGCGCCACTCTGTGCCACAGCTGGTTTTGGAGGCTAAAATCCATCAATACGCTGTGCGTGGAAATCAATTTAAGCGCACACGGCTGGTGCAGACATTCGCGCGCGCACACTGTGCGCCAGCCGCGTGCGCCACTTGTGCGCAAAATTCTATGAATTACCCCATTAATATCCTAAAGGAACTTGAAAACCCCAATCCACCTCCAGACACCTGCACCAAGGATAAACCTTGGTGCACCAGCATTGAAAATGCTCTCGTCAACAAAATCACAGGGCTCCAGTCTAAAATAGTTGACAAACGGACCCAACTTACCTCCTGCAACCCTTCCATCCCGATCCTGCCGTCAACTCAGGTTTCAAATTCACAATGTCACCATATCTGAGGTACAGAAAATCATAGCATCTCTGAAACCATCTAACTGTAAAGGTGATATCTGCCCTGCTCAAATCATAAAAGATGCAGCTAGAGATGTATCTCCTTTTATTACCAAACTTATAAACTTGTCATTCGCAAGTAACTCAGTCCCAAGCAACCTGAAACAATCTTGGGTTCTCCCATTACTTAAGAAAAAACCTTAGATCTGTCTATTCCCACTAATTATAGACCAATCACCACAGTCCCTTTCTTACTGAACATCTTAGAGTTGCATACCTGCAAATTCAAGACTCTCTGGAGACACACCAACTTCTTGGAACTCGTCAATCTGGCTTTAGGCCTCAACATGGAATGGAAACTGCCCTTGTAGATCTTAAAAGCCAGATCGATGAAACAAAAGACAAAGGCAGAGTTGCCATCCTACTTCTTTTATTCTCATCGGCAGCCTTTGATTTCGTTGACCACAAAATCTTATGTGACCACCTTTCATCGGCAGCACAATTCTACAACTCTGCTTTCACATGGATTCAATCATTCCTCGCAAACAGAACCATGCGTGTCTTTTCACCTACAAATGCTGCTGAGCTAATCCCCATCACTTGCGGGGTCCCACAAGGCTCTTGCGTATCGCCCACTTTGTACAACATCTTTACAAAGCCCCTATTTGATAAACTGGACCGTCTGGGTGTCACCTACACAAACTATGCAGACGCCATCCAGATACTCCTAACGTTATCAGGCTCATATGTCCAAGATGTTTGTCGGATTAACGAAGTATACACTATCATTCAGGCATGGATGGGCACACATGGCCTCTGCCTGAATGATGATAAGACTGAGCTACTCCTAGTGGGCTCACCCAACAACCTGTCGAAATTGAGTCCCAACTACAGTAGTATCATCATTGATGGGAATAACATACCCATAGCCAAAAATGTAAAAACTCTTGGGTTCTACCTCGATGCCAATACCAATCTAACCAAACAAATCAACATTACTGCTTCAGCCACCGCCTACACGTGCAAGTTGATTAGGGCCTGTAGACCTCTACTGTCCTCCAATAGCTGCCTCATCCTGGCCAGAGCACTTATTCAGTCCAAATTGGACTACTGCAACGGCCTATACTTAGGAGCTAACAAATCTATAATCCACAAACTACAGGTAATGCAAAATAATGCGCTTAGAGCTGCATTAAATATATAGAGAAAGGAGCACATTTCGGTAACTCGAAAGCTTTGCAAATGGCTCTCCGTTCAAGAAAAAATCAAAAACCATCTGCCTCACCTACAAAACTTTGAAACACCAAGCCCCACCATATCTCATGGATAAATGTACCCATAAACAGTCAACCAGAATCACAAGATCCATTAACACCTCTTGCCTGGTGGTGCCTGGGTACAATCTAAAAAGAGTTGGAGGAACCAGCTTCCCGGTTCTAGCAGCCTAACTATGGAATACACTTGCACAGGACATTAAAACTAGCCCAACATTCAAAAAATTCAGAAGTCACGTCATCATATGGTTACTGAACAAAGAGTAATGACCACCACTGCATACAATTTACTATTACAACCAAACCCATCACTAAAGTACTATCGTACGCTCCACCAGTTAAAGTCAGAAGCTCTAAAAAAACTTAACAAAGTCAACCTCCTCCCCTTTCTTGACATTCCTGAATTCAAACCACCCTTTACCAACAACCCCATGGTACTTGCTAACATCTACTCCCTCACCCTTACCAAAGCCATTGAGACCATAGCTCTCTTGGAGTATAAGAATAAAAAAAAATCCATGCACACCAACTCCTGGTTCACAGAAGAGCTTGCAGTCTTATGCAACAACAAACACCTTGCTTATCTAAGTGGCAATCCTCGCCCAACCCCTCCACCTTGACAGAATTTAAAACCAGCTGCTCAACGTACAAAAAAGCAATTTTTCAAGCTAAATCTGAATCATTTAATCTCAGAATATCCAATGCTATCTCAAAAACAAAGGAAATGTTCGCAATCTTCAAAGATCTCATCACCCCACCCACTAAATCAGACACAATATCTAAAGATGAAGCTTGGTGCACCAGCATTCAAGCAGCCCTCCTTAACAAAATTAATCTTCTTAAAGAAAAAATCCAATCTCAGCGCAAAGCTTTACCCATCCATCCACCCCCACTCATCATCCCGATACCCCAATCTTCTCATTTAGAGATGTCACAGAAAAGGAAGTCTCAGATCCCCTCCAACAAATCAAACCCCCCCACTTGTAAAGGAGACATCTGCCCACCTTCTATCATCAACGAGTGCGCCGACACTCTGACTCCTATTATCACTGCGTTCATCAATGCCTCCTTTTCCTCAGGAATTGTACCTCAAAGCCTAAAAGAAGCCTGGGTGTGCCCCCTCATAAAGAAACCCTCTCTTGATCCCACATGCCCCAACAACTACCGCCCCATCACCACAGTACCATTCCCCCTCAAAATTCTTGACAAAGCTGCCCACACCCAAATCCAACACTACCTGGAATCTAACGCCATCCTTGGTAATAGACAATCAGGCTTCTGTAAAGGTCACAGCACAGAAACCACCCCACTAGATCTCAAAACCCAAATAATCAACATAATGGAAAAGAGCAAACCAGCCCTTCTGCGCCTCCTAGATCTCTCGGCCGCGTTTGATCTTGTAGATCACAACATCCTGACCTCTCCAACGCAGCCCAATTTCTAAAGAAGCAACCTCTTTGATAACCTCCTTCCTAGAAGGCAGAGCCATGATGGTCTACTCCGACCAGGCCAATGCATCCTCCACCACCATTCATTGCGGAGTGCCCCAAGGATCATGTACTGCACCCACCCTCTACAACATATTTACTAAGCCACTGTTTGACTTACTGGACTTGCTCGGCATAGCATACACGAACTATGCCGATGACACACAAGTACTGCTTCCCTCTCTGGTGACTATGACCAAGATGCTACAGCCTTCCTCCAAATCTACACCACCATCCAAACTTGGATGGCAATCAATGGTCTCTGCCTAAACAGTGACAAAACTGAGATCATACTCCTTGGTCCCAAAGAAATTCTGCCTAAACTTAACAAAAAGTATGACAACTTCACCATCAACAAAACCAACATCCCCGTCTCCACCTCCGTAAAAACCCTTGTAGTCTACCTTGATCGACCCTCTCTATGACGCGACAGGTTAGCGCCATTTCTTCAGCCTCGGCCCACACCACCAAACTCATAAATGCCATTTACCCTTTCTTAACCCCACAAAACCGCCTATCCATCACTCGCGCCACTGTTGGAGCTAAACTGGACTACTGCAATGCCCTCATTGCAGGCACCTTAGCCAAAAATCTTAACAGGCTACAAATAGTGCAGAAAAACGCACTCTGTGCACCGCTCAGCATTCCAAAAAGAGTACACATCACTCAAGCCAGGCGAGCTGCTCACTGGCTACCCGTCAAGGAAAGGGTCAACTTCAAAATCCTAACCGTCACATACAAATGCTTGAGTCACACAGCACCATCCTATCTATCTGAAACCATCAACAGAGTAATGTCTATCCGTCCCAAAAGAAGTCACCATGCCAACCAAATGCAAGTCCCACACATCTAAAGAGCTAATGCCGGAGGTCTAGGCTTCCCCCACATAGCTCCCAAACTATGGAATGCGCTCCCCAGCGAATTCAGAGCAGAACCTTCCCTCCTCATCTTTCGCAAATCCCTCAAAACCACTCTGTTCAACTAACTACTCCTGCTCACCAATCAGAATATGTAACGAAGTCCCTTCTGCTTCCCATGTAACCACTAAACTAAGCATGTAATTAACTTTTACTGTATCCCATGTAACCACTGTGCATATTATGTCATTGTAACCACTAAGCTAAGCATGTAACCAACTGTTTTCTGCTGCACATCTAACCATTAAGCACACCACTCTCCTTGTAACCAGCAGGTTATCTGTGAATCAGAGCCACGATGCTGTGTGCTTTATAAATGGGAATAAATAAATAAATAAGATGTATTTGTATTGCGCAGAGGGGGCATGGAATGCAATATCAGTCTCTGCCTTCCGCAAACTCTCTGCCACACAAATGCAACTGCACTTACACCAGCCTGACATTTTCATGTTGGAATATATCCCACAGGCAAATTCCACAGGTATCCATTGTAAACTTTTACACAGTTTGCTCTGCAGAGGTCAAAAGAGAGGCCTCGGGGCAGTTTTGCCTGCAGTTAACAACTCCCTATTGCACTTTGCAGTGCAAATGAATAAATGTGCGTGGAGGGGCCCTACTTACACACAAGTGCAAACGTAGGAGTTTCCCTCCAGGCAAATAAAGGGGACTTGGAAAATGTGCCCCAGTTAGTGAAATATATTTGGAAAAGACTAACAGCGTGCAAATGTAACAGCGCAAGTTGAAGGGGCACTTGTTTTGGGTGGTTCTGGACACGAAATGGCAAATGGATTCCATTTCTGGACAGATAAGTGTGGCTGATCACAGCAAAGTGATGCTACATACACTTGCTGTCAATGCGCCGAGACTAGAGGTGGAACAAGGGACCGGAAATACAGTACTTCAACAGAACAAGGTGTTGCAAATCATTGGTGAGCATTCTTGCATTGTTACTTTCGAAATCTAATGATATGAAATATAAATTATACGCCCATCTGTAAACGATGAGTCTTTTCTATTGGTATCATTCCTGCCGGGGTCAGTACCAGAAGATGAGCGATGGATCACAGATTAACATGGGTAGGGACCTCCGGCAGTATCCTGCAATCTAATACAGAATCGTTGGCCGCTGGCATGCAGTGCCAGAGTTGCCGTGCCACCGCTTTATGTACCACAGCAGATGCGCACCTGCAGAGCCACCGTCAGCAAAGGTTTGCATTTGGGGAGCCATTTGCCCATGAGGTCTGCCACTTGGTTCTGCCAATCATCAGAGCTATTATAGAATCCTGGATGACTGGCTTAGAAGAACCGGGAATGAGACCAGTTGTTGGCTGGTCTTTTTCTTGTTGATTCTAGTAGGGAGCAATGGCAGGATTCCTCTTGACCGCATCTGTTGTTCCTGAGTTGGGGCTTTTTTGCCATTAGAGGAGGTTATCACATCTACCACTCGTGATTGTTAAAATAGGCCTCATAGCAACAGGCTAATGTCTCTATGTACCTGTGAGCCAGTAGGCTGGTGCCACAGGGGAGTTGGTATGGTATGGTAAACTTACCATATTTTATATTTTA
This sequence comes from Ambystoma mexicanum, assembly GCF_040938575.1. Lineage (NCBI taxonomy): Eukaryota > Metazoa > Chordata > Amphibia > Caudata > Ambystomatidae > Ambystoma > Ambystoma mexicanum. Next base: position 541,889,739 of record NC_090941.1, on the reverse strand, counting down.
TTTCAAAGTGGGTAGCCCTACCTGTAGGCCTGAGCCCAGGCCTACAGCTGCTGGCCAATCTTCTGTTCCCCAGGGTCCATTCACATGGCAGAGAATTGGATCAGGCTAGTTGAGAAACACTGACGGATTCCTATACAGGCAGTCAGTCCAACCTGCCGCCCTGCTGCTAAACCTCTAAGCATAGTAGTGCTTGGAAAAGGGCCTAGGAGTGTGAGTGCTAGGGGCCGTGACAGGCCTCTAAAAAGTAACCAGCAGCAGCGAGGTTACTTTGAGGGCCAGGCCACTCTATAACTCTAGTCCAGCTGTGAACATCTCGCAATACAGCCTTCCTCATGCCTCAGCAGACTCCGTAACAGGAGGATTGAAGTAGCTTTGCCCGATAGGTAAATAGGTGCCAAATGCACCCAACATGTTCAATAAAAGCTGACTTGGCACACTTTAGCACTTTTCCAGAAACAGATAATCAACTATTTAAAATTAGGAACATTGTACGGGCACAAACGAGAAGTCATTACATATTTCAGTATCATTCCGGGCCAGTATGAGCATATGGAATATTTTGCCACCATTTCTGGCAAGATGCCCGAACAAAATAAAGAATTATCACCAGCATACTGAGTTGCATTAGCACAACTGATCAGATTTGAACAGCACCGCAAAAACAATTCCTGCATATTCTTGGGCTACCTTTGACACATTTATTTATTTATTTGATTTATTGTTTGCTTGTTAGGAGCTTATACGATAAGAAAATACTGTTTCAAAGCATCTACAAGGCAGTGAGGGAGAAAAGGTGGGAAATACATTAAAACACAATACTTAAGAGCAGTGGGGGGAAAAGGAAGAGGGACAACCCTACTATGCCTTGTGAGTATTCAAAACGTGCAAGTGCAGCAAGCAAGAGCGAAAAGGGGGTAAGTGCTGGGGAGTCCAAGCTCATAGGTGAGCCACAGATGAAGTGCTAGGAATGTTGAGTGCTACACGGACTGGGGCTGTGGTAGGTGTAAGTGCAAACCTCCTTAGCGGAGGGTGTGCAGATGCAAGTGCTGTGGATAGACAGGAGCTGGGCAGAACTGTTGTGGGAGGTCAGGCCCCTGAGGATGCATAAGGGGCCAGGACACTGATTCAGCAACTGTGCGATTAGCAGAGTAGAGAAGAAGGGGAGGAGGAGGAGGAAAAGAGGAAAGTCTGAAGGAGCTTCCGAAATTTGAGAAGATCCTGCTCCAGGTGCAGGAGTGGGGGGAGGCTATTCCAGAGGAGGGAGCCCACTGAGGAAAGTGAGCGACCCCCTGCCTTCTGTTTAGCGAAATGCTTTACATACAAAGAGTTGGTACACAGATGAATGTAGTGGTCTAGAGGGAGAGTATTTAGTGAGATAAAGTTTAAGATTGTATGGTCCCTGGGCCCAGACAGCCTTGTGGATGATGCATGAGGGATTTGAATGTAATATATGCAGCAACCGGGAGCCAGTGAAGACTTTTTAATGCAGGAGACATGCACTCCCTGGGTTTAAGGCCAGGGATAAGTCTTGCCGCCCTATTCAGACTCTCCAGCTTATAGTGATTTTGCGATCTCGCAAAATGCTGCGAAAACGAGCGTTTTGCGCAAAACTTTTTTTTTTAAAGTAATCTGCAAAAATTACTGTTTTAAAAAAATAATACTCTGGGTGCCAGGTTCTCAAACTTTTTTTTTACAAAAGAAATGAAATGCGCTAACACATCTCATCCCTTGCGCCCCAAAAAAGTGCAGCCCAATCCACAAGGGACACATGCATGGGCACATTTTATATGCGCGCCCATTCAGATGGCCTTTTTCACCTCCTTGATCAAATAAAGTGGCGTTTCTGTCAATTTAAAAGCGCATCCCTCATTCCCAAGCAAGATGCACTTTTAAATGTGCAGAAATTGTAGGCAACCCTACGCGCACGGGATGTGGGGCTGCCACTGCATGACAGGGTCTTTCCTGACCCTGTCATGCATTTCTTTTAAGGTATGAACCGCTGCTGTGTCGCTTGCATTTCTGTTCCTCAAACAGGATAAAAATGCATTTTTTGGGTCGCATTTTACAGCGGCAGGCACCTGGAGGGCCTGTCCCTGTGAAAGGCGCTGGGAGCTTGCAGAACACTGTCGGGAGAGCAATTCTATTCAAAGTACTGCCCATTTTGATGACAAAAATCTATCGAATGTTATAATTTTACCTATTTCGTCCAGTATTTTTCGATCGATTTTTATAAATACTGAACATGTGTTGCGGGGGCGTGACTTGCTCCCCATGTTCAGTATTTTTGGTCTAGGGTGGTTGCAGAAGTGTTTTCCCCTTTTTCCTCAAAATTGGAGGCAGGGACAGAAAAAAAAAGAAAATAACGAAAAAAGGACCCTGCGGATTCGTATCCGACCCGCGTTAGAGGGACGGATCTGGCACCGCAGGGTTGCAGGGGAAGCAGCAGCGACCAAGCAGTTAAGTAGGGGAGAGGGTGGGGTGGTGGTGAAAGGTACATTTTGGGTTGTTTGGCTGAAGTGCAAATCAATTTGCAGCGAAATTGACTACGGTCAATTCCTCCGCAAATAATTACACTTCGGTCAAACAACCCAGAACACCATTCAAGGCAGCTGGCCAGCGCACAATTTGCGCTACAGCTCAAGCCTGTGGAAATGCGCCGGTCACCTTTGAGAATAAGGTGACCTGCTCATTTCCAAAAATGGGTTGTCTAAAAATAGCATATCCTCTGTTTTTTTTTTAAATGCCCCATTATTTGAGGAACTGGGTCCAAATCTACATTTAAAAAAAATAAAAAAAATATTATACTATGAGAGAGAGGGAGAGTGATGGGTGAGATTGAAGTGATAGGTAGGAAAGCAGAGGGAGAGCAGTGGGTCAGAGGAGGAAGCGTTGCACAAGAGAGCAGAGGAAGCAGTGATGCAGTGGGCCAGAAATCTGAGAGCGAGCAGAGGTACAGAAAGTAGAGGGAGTGTGTGGTCAGTGAGCCAGAAAGCAGAGAGGAAGTGGTTGGCCAGAAAGAGGCAGTGAGCTGCAGATTGGGAAAAAGGATGAGGGAAGAATGCGATAGAATGGGAGAAAAGATGCAAGATGCAGAAGCAGCACAAAAGAATGAAGGACTGTATATTGCGGGAGGAATTGTAGAGTGTAAGGTGTGAGTTGGGAGTATGATTTGGAGTGTGGCAGGGGCTGGGCAGTGCAAATTGTGACTTGACAGTGTGACATAGTACGTGAGTATTTGTATGACAGATTGAGAGGTTAAGGAATGTAAGTTGTGATGGAGAGTTGGTGAGATGTGTGTTGGTGAGAGAGGTGGGTGGGTGTTTGGGGGATTGGAGAACATAGAAGGGGAATATTTTCAGCATTACAATTGATAATGATCAATTTAGTTAATACTATTAAATAGGCATGAACATTAAACCAGAAATGTAGCCAAATCAAACACTGGTCTGCCAAGCCAGAGACATCTGGGACTCTTCCTAGTAAATTAATACAAAAGATACATAATAATGATACCCTGGCTCTCGTGTAGCCTTGCACTCTGCCTATTTCCTGCAATGTGGCAATCTTACACCCTCCAGTTAATACAAAATGTCCCACAAAAATGCGGCAATAAATAAAGGTTTGTGCCGCAAAATTTGCCATTTCATGCCACAAAAATTGCCATTTCATGCTGCAAAATCCTGGAAGGTCTGCCTATTCTGGATTAGCTGGAGGGGTCGCAGAGTGGAAGATGGTAGATTCAGGTGGAGTCTATTGTAATAGTCAACCCTATAGACATCCAGGGTTTGGGTCACATTGAGCCTCTTAGGGAAAGCATGAACAGGTAAAATTACTTTGAGAAGGAAGAGCTGAAATTGGGACTTCTTAGCAATGTCCTGAGTGTGGGGGAGGAAGGAGAAAGAGGAGTCGAAGATGACTCCACGGTTTCTAGCTTCAGTAGAAGGCGCAGGGGGAGTGCCCAAGGAGGAAGGACAGAGTAAGGGGAAGAAGAAGGGAGCAGGGGTCCCGATGGGAAGGATCTCAGTTTTACAGGCATTAAGGCAGAGATCGTTGTAGGCGCACCCGGAGTGGAGGGCAGATAGGCAGTCAGGGATGATGGAGGGTGCAAGATGGTCAGCAGGGAGTTTGAAAAATAGCTTTGTGTTGTCTGTGTAACACTGGAAGTTGGAGGAGAAAGAGAAGATGGGGCTTGCAAGGAGAGCAAGGTAGATGTTAAAGAGCCAGGGGGAGAGTATAGACCCCTGTGGGGCACCACAGGTGGAGAGAGAAGTAGGAGAGGAGAAGGAGCCCATGGTGACTTGGAAAGAGAGGTTAGTGAGGAAAGAAGTCAGCCAGTCCAGTGCCCGTTCCAAGATACCAAGTGAATAGTGGAGCCTTTGTATGAGGATGGAATGGTTGACTGTATCAAAGGCAGAGGAGAGATCAAGAAGGATAAGGACAGCTGGGGAGTTGGAGTCCAGACATGCAAGCAGTTCTTCACAGGTGTTTAGAAGAGAAGTTTCCGTGCCTCTGGATGCTTGGAATCCAGATTGATGGTCTTGGAGACCACCAAAAAGTTCAGTGTGTGAGTTGAGTTGGGGCAAGGCCAGCTTCTCAAGCAGCTTCCCCAGGAAGAAGGTGAAGAAAACAGGGTGGTAGCTGTCAGGGCAAGTGGGGTCAGAGGATGGTATTATCAGGAGTGGGCACACAAGGGAGTGCTTAGGGGGCGAGGGGAAAGATCCAGTGACCAAAGAGTGATTGCAGAAATCAGGGAGAGCGGGGGCAAGAGAGACAATGTAATCTTTGATGTCCTGGATAAGCAAGGGGAGACCTGCTAAGAAGAGACCTTCATGGAGCGGACAACTCTGGTTACTTCTTCAGGTGTGACAGAGGAGAAGGAGACGAAGGAGGAAGGGGAAGGTATGGGGGAGTGGAGGTGAGGGGGTATTGGGTGGGTTGTGAGGGAGTGTAGAAAGGGTGTCCAGAGTTTTGGTGGCAAAGTGTGAGGCCAGTGCATTGCTGAGGACCTGGGAAGGAGAAGGGGAGGAGGAGACTGTGGAAGGGTTGGCTAGTTCCCTGCAGATCTTAAAACGTTCAGCCGTGTTATTGGATATGCCAGAGACCAGTGCCTATATGCGTGCTCTTTTCTTTGCACGGATGGTGAGTCTGTATTGCCTTTGGATCAGGCGGTAGGCCAGTTTGTCAGAGGATGAGCCTGATGTTAGCCACTCCCGTTCTGCTGCCCTGCACTTTCATTTCAGGGCCGCAAGTTCGGTATCGCACTAGGTGTTACACTTAGAGGCAGGTTTCAGACAGATCTGCATGACTGGGACAAGAATCTGAACAGTATTGGTGATGGAAAGATGGAGGTTGCTGAGGGCAGAGTTAGAGGTAGAGTCAGAGGTGGGGGGCTCAGGAGGGGTGAACGTGGAGGCGAAGGCAGCCACAGCCATTCGTTTCAACGGGGGGATGTTAGTGAACAGGGTTGGCTGGACTTTTGAGGAGGCAGTCAGGGGTCCAAAGGGACAGAGGTGGGTGGAGAGGAGAGAATGGTCTCACCAGGAGAGAGGGGTGATTAGACAGGGAGATAGGGAGGTCAGAGTGTATGAGGGCATCAAAAGTGTGTCCAGCATGTAATAGCAGCCCTGGCATATTTGAACACCAATCATTACATTGCAGATGCTGTCTAGGTTGAAGTATCAGCCTTGTAACATTGAGAAGCACTGCTAAATTTGAGAAAAATCTCTACCATATACTTGAAATCCTACATTATTTGAACAATACCACTGCATGTATAAGCTGACCCCTCACAGCTTCTAACAGTTGCATGGCCTATTGATGCTTGGGGCCTTATCGGGATGGCTAGTGGGATCAGAAGGAGAAGAGCAGAGGTTGCTATTAGGCTGTGCAAAGTAAGCTGGGTAATACCATTGCCTGCACGTTAGTGTGTGTGTTATTTGTGTGCCATGTGTCTTCGAACTTTTGCTGGATTTGGGGAGCTGTTGCACATGCAGCAAGATCATTGCATCTTGAAAGAGCTCTTGTTGCCATAGCAAATAGCCTGATGTGAATATCCTTGCCTACCTGTAGAAATCAGGACAGTAGGCGAAGTGGAGTTTTGTATACCTTTATTACACAATGTCTTAACCAAGGTAGTTGGACTCCAGGTTGACCCCACAGTTAATTCACTGTGAGTAAAAGGCACCAGGAGTTCCTCTTCTCTTTGAGTGTCTCCTACTCTCACGGACCCGGATAGGCCCACCAGTAGCTCTCACTCTCCTCTCCTTCTCCCTGCAAAAAGCAACAAAAACGCCATTAGGCCAGTCCCTTTTATACCTGGGGTTTGGAGGGAAAAGGGCCAATCGGGGACAACTTCCCTACCCCCCTGTCTGATTGGTGGTGAGCCTAGGCACCCACCCTCTATGAATAGTGCTGCCTCCTCCCCACCTCCTCCTTTATTCTGGCTGCCTGGCTCTAGCTTCCCCTCCCTGCTGTCAGCCACACCCTCTCCATTGGCTCCGCCCCCCCAACATTGTGTCTCCCTCGAGGCATGTCTCCCGGAGGCCCGTCCTGCTTGAGGCCCCATGCTACCGTTCTGGGTCTGCCCTGCATGAGGTAAGGAGGGGGTTCTGGTTGGCTGCCCCCGATGGGTCCTTGCCCAGCTGTCTGGCGCACCTCCGACGCCGAGCGGTCGGCACGAGTCGGGCTCTCTAGTTCCCGAGCCTCGCCGCCGCCGGAGGCCACCGAGGTACGTTGTGCTCGCGGGTCTCCCAGCCGCAGCGCCAGTGAACCCGGTCCTCGTGGGCACATGCGGCGCTGCGGCTGTGAGCACCCACGGCGCCGCGGCTGCAACGTCGGCACCGTCGCGGGACGCCGACAAGGCTCTTCCTTTAACAGGGACGCCTTCCAGGCGCCCGCGTTCGGCGCCGCACACGCCCGTGGCACAGCGGGCTCCTCTGGCCGTGCGTCCCGCTCTCCTTCTCCGTCCACCCTCACATCCCCACACTACCAAAAATAAAGAGAAAGTAGTGGCTGAATAGAAGCAGGAGACTGCTGTACGTGGACCGTTCTGACTTCGATCGCCCTAGAGACCGAGGGAACGGAGTAACGACGGGTGGTAGTCCAGAGGCGGAGCCAACATACGACCCGTCGCAGGGCAGCAGAACGACACATACCCCGTGAGTGAGTGCTGCAACGGTGCCAGGGTCAGCCTGTCCAGATATTGCCAGTGCATTGCGATTAAGCCTTCACGTTTGGAGATCCCACCCCGCTGGCCAGCCGACACTTGAGTCCACTTCAGGGCTTCTGGCAGAGGTCACACCTTAATTTCTACGAGGGTGCAGGTGAGTCTGCAGTGGACCTTGCTGGCCTGGAACCAGAGGAGGATGCTGAAACAGGCATCTACTGACCAGGGAGGCTGAGGCAGTGTGCTCAGGCTCTTTAGGAGGAGAGATAACCCACGGGAAAGCTGTATTGGGGGGGACATTCACACCAGAGGTAGAGGGGGTCCCCCCATGTGATGGCCCTGCTGGTGGCCACACAGGACTCATAGTGTCACCAAATAGCTCCTGGCCTCCCTCCATAGGCCTCAATGGCACCCTACTGGGTTGTGCACAAGAAGGAAAGGGGAAAGTAATGGCTGCAATCTCTGGGCCTGAGGATACAGATGACAGGGATGCACTGAACCCATCATGGGGATGCTGAAGAGACTAAAGGAAAGGCACATTGAGTGGCTTCACAGTGAAGCCAACTTCCCCATGCCATACACAGTATGGTAGAAGTGGGAAAGACCTACCAACACAACTTGAGCCACTGGAAGATGGACACTGGGTCCCTGGCCAAAGGTGTGTGTACGTTTCCACTGGGAGTAGTTATGGTGAACCCCAAGAAGCAGGCAAAGATGGACCACTTCACAAAAACAGGAACCCTCGTGGCACCCAATATGGAGCAACCCATGGGTTGGATGGCAGTGGACATGATAACATTAAAATTAACCCTACTTGTGCTAAAAGACAGCACTGACAGCTCAGTCATAAAAACAATGGCTTGACCTGCAAGGTGGACTCATCTGCGATACATGTAAAAAAGTGATGTGGCAGAATGTCAGAAGCAGAACAGCAGATTGGAGAGGGGAGAACCACACCAATAAACTGCAGGGTAAAGTTCTGCAACTCAAACAGACCACGAGGAAGGTAATAGAAAAGAATGATTATTTAGAAGGGAGATCTCTGCACAACAATCTACACATCATAAGGCTCCCCGAATCCACCACCATAGAGAAAATGTAGCCCTTCATAGAACCCCTGCTGCTGGACGTACTTGGCAATCGACCAGTCTTGCAGCATTACATTGTGGAAATGGCACACCGATCCCTTGCCCAAAAGAAACCACCAGGGGCCCCAGAGAGACCAATCCTGGCGCATATTTTCAATTACTGGGATGGAGATTCCCTGCTGAAGTGAATTGACGTATCGTTCAGCAGTGATTCAGATTTTCCCAGACTTCAGTCTGCAAGTGCGAGAACAATCTAAAACATTTCAGGAGGCCAAAAATATTATTTGCAAGCATGGGTGTGATATGCAATGATGTACCTGACAAAATTGAGAGTCTTGCAGGATGGTAAAGACTAATGTTTCCCAGAACCAGGGGCGACAGTGAGATAAGCCATGGAAATCACAGCATCATCCCGTAAAAATGTATCACCTCCTCACTGAAATCCATGAAATAGCACCAGAGGCATGACAGGTTGACAAACGTGACAGATCCATAGCCACATCAAAGAAACCAGCCTAAAGGAACTTTGACACTACTTGAAGGGGTATCACTACATATTATCCCCACCAAAAATATTGCCGTATGTATGGTCGTCTGGAATGGCCATAAGCGATATTTTTTGGAGGGATAATTTTTTAGCGGGGGTTGTGGAGGTGTCCCCCTCTCCTTTAAAAATAATGCAGGGGTTACGGGGGTGTCCCCCGCAGGTTCCATGCCTTAATATCACTGCAAAAATATTGTGATATTTTTGTGTGGCGATATTTCTGTGGGGATATTAACACATGGAACCATTGAAGGTTGGTAGGTGTACAAATACAAGCTTCACAGCACTGAAAAGGAGCCGCTGAGACGGTACACGTTGGTCAGCACAGTGACTGCATTTTAGAACTGTTCAGATGGCATAAGGGACTGGGGGTTCAAAGCCAGTAAGTTCTGGTTTCTGGCATGGGATGGTGGGGGATCTCACAAAGGGTAGTTAAATGTTCAAGCACAGTATGCATCTTCAGGACTAGATGTTGACAATGATGGGTGTGCTGCGCTAGAGGTTATACATGCGCAGCAAAGGGACACCACCTGGGATTTGAGGAGGGGAGAGGAAAGCCAATATCACAGACATAACAGCAGAGGGTAATGCAGGCTAGCCTTACTGAACGGTACCCGGGGGCACTCCTAAATTGGCTACTGGGGATCTTTATGGGTGAGAGTGGAACCGAGAGCAGACTCCTGAGCATGACATCGGTAATAGCAAGACCACTGATAGCCGGCTCTTGGTTAAGAGGCCTATCACCCACACTCAGACACTGGGTGAATGTCATGTCATACTCAGAAAAAAGGGAAGCACAATACGCAGCACTTTTACCAACCAGGAGAAGACAGAAAGATATCTGGACACCGTTGAGATGATATCTGGAAGGCGGAACTTGTGCTGGTAGTTCTGGTCAACCCTTCACCGGGGTGACAATGAACATGGGGGTGGGGGTTGATACAGGGATCACAGGAGGTTCTCGCCAATGAAGTGTGCACCAACCCAGAGTGGGAGAGGGGAACATCATGAGGTACAAGGGATGCTGTTCGGCATGAAGAAAGACCAGGGCCAGAACTGTGGGCCATAGGGGGAGACCGGCGTGTAACTAGGGGAGGAGAGTCACCCGCAATCTTTAGTAATAAGACATTGCTGTAATGTATCACTGTCTGATGAAATGCTAACTTGGACAGTTTTTGTTTATGACTTTACATATACCAATAATAAAAACAAATATAAAAAAACTTTAGCTGGATTTCAGAACTATCTTCCTAAAACCTCTCAGCAAAATAAACACAACCTTCCATAGTGGATAAACAAGACATAATCAACAGTTGAGTTGAGTTATGACAGTGAACTAGACAATTTGGTAATACTGCTGATCTCCAAATCTATATAGTAACATCCCAAAGAAATGAGATGTATTGAATCATCCTTAAATCTAAGATCTAGACCACATCCAGGTCCTACCAATAATATTATTGATCTACTCAGTATTTTACTGGGAGAGAACCACTTCATATACTCAGGCATATTTTACCTTCAAAAGAAGGGTATCCACATGGGTACAGGATTTGAACCTGGTCTGGAATATTATTTCATAGTGAAATTTTAACAATTAACCAGAACGCAATAGGTGATGATGTATAGATGACATTGTACTCATATATAGACCAGAAATTGCAGAAAATCAAAACCTTTTTGGAATTGCTGAACATAAGTGATTTTAATCTTGCATTCACCATGGCACAACACAAACAAAGATTTGTTGACCTATGCGGTAGGAAGGGCATTATATACTGCACTCTATTGAAAAGCGAAAGATACATTCCACATCGTAACGTATTAATATTCCCTACAGCCAGTTTCTCAAGCTGCAAAGTAACTGTGTCAACAAGACAAACTATTTTATAAAAGCCCATTTGATGCTAAATGAGTGTCATGAAGGGGATACCCCAGAAGACGAGGGATCTTAAAAGGGTATGGTTCACTAATCACTCTGCCCTGCTATAACAAAATAAATAACTGAGCAAATAAAAGAGGCTAGTATGTGCGACCACCTGTCCTAAATATCTGATGACTATTACAAAATGAATCATGTAAAGTTGGCATGCATTCAACACTTTGGGTGGAGCCTTCCAAGGCCCCTATTTGCCTTGGAAGGCTCCACCAAAGAAATAAAAGGGCAGAAACCTCAGAGACCTCCGAATGCAGTAAATAAAAAAGATGGATAGATAACATTCTTAAATAAATAATTATGAGTGGAGAATTTCACACATGACATCTGCAATTCACACAAGCTTAGATAGTTTTAATCTTAATCGAACTACATAGAAGTTGCCAAAAAATCAGCAACTGCTTGAAGAGGAATGTGGACATAGTGATGATGACAATGGGTGGTAACATAAGAATTAAAGTGCTCAGGCCGTAAACGTTTTTAAAACAGCGTCATAGCACGGCTGATATCTGTAATTTCCTCATATGAAAGGGGTGCTGCAACAGAAATCCTCTAAACAAAGGGAGAAAAAAGTAGCATCATGGTCTTGAGCACCAGAAGGGTATCAAAAAAATTATGGTTTGGAATATACCACTGACATGAAAAATATGATAGGCTTGTAGAAATTCATATATATTCATATGAACCGCTATGCAGTATTACTCACTAGATATTGTTTATTCTTCCATGTTAAGGTTGCAATAAAAGCAAGCAGAAATGGACAAATACTCCACTGGAGAGGATGTGTGCTCCATAGGATTGAAGTGACAGTAATTTACTGGTGCTCTATAACATGATAATTCACATATGCCACTGAGTAGACAGTAGATGCTTTTAGAAAATTGCACAGAAACTCTGACCTTAGCTGCTTCCGGGTTTAATTAGAGGTCGGTCAACTCTGTTTCCATAAGGGGAAGGTAGACACAGATGAAAGAATGGGATCAGGGTGTGTGAAGATTAATGGAAAATAAACGTGCTCCCTAAAGCAAACTAATGCCGAAAAACGCCGCTGCTTCTTTCAAGTGTGAGGCAGAAGGTTTACTGTAAGAGAACACAAAAGGCAAACGAAGACAGTCTGAATTCAAAGTGAAAGGTGCCAGAATAGCACCTTTCCCTGCTTCACTGATGTGATATTTTTCCATTGCAATGAATAGGATGCACCTGCGGGATGCATCTAATCACACGCGCTCCTAAGAGGCAAGATCTGACACATGGTATGGATTTTACCACAAAATAAACCATCCCAGGAACCACATTGGCCCTTGAGTACATTTCACGTAAAGGCTGGGCGTTAACCAATGTGAAGTGAAAACAGGAGATGCAGAAAGCACCAGTTGAAAAAGGAAATCATCTCTAAAAGTGTGAGGTGAGTTGCAGATATAATCAAGCTAGTAAGAGGATGCAGCCAGTGCTACAGAGACATTCATTTTAAAATATGAAAGTCAAGTGATAGCATAAATATTGAGAATAACATTGGTTTATTTGTTCACCTGTAATGCAACACGTCAAGAATGTTGGCACATGTGTAAAATGAAACACTGCAGTGTATCACGTTTTCATTTTATTGGCAGTGTTTAAATTGTAAAATGATTCTAATCCAAACATGTGAGCATGAAAGAATGAAGCCATTGAACTATTGTATCATGTGAATGGTTTACATTTTGTCAATAATAGGTAAGGCTTCCATGCACATAACACCAACAAAGACACTGAGAAAGCTTTGCCCATGCCTGTTTTATGTCTTCTTGCTGAACTAACACAAAAGTCAAAACCTCACTTCTGCGCTGTGTACAGGTTCCCATGTGGGTGAGGTTAACACTACTAAGGGACTGGCCTAGGCTTTTTGGTGTGGAAAGATTTATGGTCAGTTGTCAAGACAACCCATTAGGTACACAATAAACAAAGGTACATTTGGATGAGGCCCCTCCCACAGGTGCCTAGTTTAAGAATACATATTCTAAAATACATGCAGTAATAGTCCCCAAAATTGAAAATTGTTGTGTGCTCACTCATAGGCATCAGGCCTGTTCCCGTGGAGACTAGCTCCAAACAGATGTCATTGCCATCAATGTGTCAATTTGACATGAATGAAGGCAATAATGCTATCCTGGTACAGTGTAATGGATAGTCAAACAATGGAGGCACTCTGTCAGCAAATTATGGCAACATTAATTGCTGAGAACAAGTATGAACATGTAGGCCTTTCATTAATGTAAAATCACATAATACTTTGTAAATGCAAGTGAAGGCATAAAAAGCACTTTCCCTTATAAAGAATTACAACCATGTGGGTTACGAACAAGCCGAACAGTGTGTTTTGAAGCTGAACGCCTACTCTTTGGCACTAAACTCGAATTTTCTATCTTGATAAAAAATGTATTAATTTATAAATATTCATAACTTCATGAATAAGAATGCACCATAGTTGACCCACATATCAAGACATGCATTTAGCCAAGGGAATTACACCAATTCATGTATTATTTGGCCCCAAACTTTTTCTTCTCACACGTACTAAAAATGATAATAAACCAATGAAGATTGGGGGTGTATTATTTGGGAGTGTCTAACTGTTTGACCAGCCAATTCAAGGAGTTGACTGATTAAAATGTGCAGGATCATTGATGACATTGTCTGAGACTATGTTTGATAATAAAAGGTGGAGCATACAGAAGATCAGGATTATTATAGATGGTTTAAAGAGCGAGATATGTTAAAGGCCTGTGGAAGGGAGGGTTAATGTCCCAAAGAGATGAGTCCTGTCCACAATCAAACCGTGTAGAGAAGGGTACTTGAGGCAGTTCTAACTTTATGAAAACAGATCAGAATGGATCTTGCTGACCGAGACATTTCAAATCTGATTAGGTTCATGCTGCTCCCAAAGATGAAAAGCATCCTTTCAAAGTGAGTATGAGAATTCCCCAAAATAAATGATATATGCTCTCTAGAACCATTTTTATTTTCTGTTGAGTCCTAGAAGGTGTTACAAATACATCCATTTTAAATGGGAAAGGAACAATGCACTCTCACTGCATGTAAAAAGCAAGTGAGATGTCATTTCAGAACAGCCTAAAGATATTTCTGAGTTGTGTGGGAAGTGATACATATAGGATATTATGCAGTCTGCACACAATCCTTTGAAATTATAATCTTATTAAATTGTAATCAGTGTTTTCACAGAAATATTTAACATTAAGCTATGATATGAAGAAATCGTTACCATAGCCTAATGAAGATCTGTGTTATATTGTTTGTTCTGTCAAGGTTTATTATATTAACAAGCATTGGGAAATAAGAGTATGTTTAATTGTGCCATTTCTACTCCTATAGAAATGCATGGCAATGTAAATCTCAAGTATGAAAAAAAGAATCTTGCACCTGTGGGACTCAATCTGCAAAATAAAAGAGATGAGTAAGTTATACCTGTTCAATAAAATCCTAAGACCATTCTCCCAGGTTAGTTGTTGTTAGGTGTAGGAGCAGAAATGTTATGCATCCTAAATCAATAACACTGCTTCCCTAATCAAAACCTGCAGAATTCTGATGCAATTCCTGATAATCTTACTTTAAATTACACACACATACTAACAATCCACGGCACTATATTTAAATGTGAGACATGCAATAGTTTGTTGGTTCTAACATGTAGTGTTACTGGAGAAAGCAAAGTTCATTGGTTCATTAACGTTGCATGTAATTTGGTGATGTTTTGAAATCAAATGAGTTTGGATATATTAACCAACAAGGGGGAGTGTTATGACTAAAATGCCTATTGCCATTCAGAACTAAACATATAGGCCCTCATTACGACCTTGGCGGAGGTCCATGGTGCAATTTGCACCATGGTCCATGGCGCTAAGCTGCCAACTCCGCCATGGGGGTTGGCGGACTTACCGCCCCATTCCGAGGTTGGCGGGGCGGTAAGTCCCCAATCCCCATTTACCCTTCGCCATTCCCATTCCTGGCCCCATAGGGCATAATGGGAGTGGGGAAGGCGTTAATTACGCCACCGTAAATAACGGTGGCGTAATTAACAACAAGGTCCCTTAGCGCCATGGATTTTAACGCCTGCAAAAAGCAGGCGTTAAAATCACCATGGCGCTAGGGGAACTCGTACTCAGGCGGTAAGGTACGCCATGGTTTACGCCGGCGTAAACCCCTTTCCGCCAGGGTCGTAATGAGGGCCATAGAGATTTGATTATGTAAATGGATGCATTTATGGGAAAATAACAAGGATTATGCAGACAGATTATTTTCGTTTTTGTAGAAAAGCTGCCTGTTGTATAATATTGTGATGACTTCCCCTCCATAAAACTTGAGGACCACCTTTGCACTGATTGTGCTTTAATACAATAAAATATTGATTATGAAATTAACCTGTTTCTTGTCATCAGAATTGGGTAGGATTGTAAGTCAGTGGTATTATATGAGAGGTACCTGCTTAAGGAAAAAAAATATATATCACATTTTCTCTCTTTCAGGAGCCATATAACTTACAGGTATTTTCCCAAAAGATGGAATAAATTCTGAACGGAGTCATATAGGATTACTCAACCCCCCACTAGAAAGTAAATGTAACTTCACTATGGAGGGATATATTTAACAGGAGATCAGATTAGTAATGAAATCTTCTGAATGCTTTTTCATTTCCGTTCTAATATTGGATCCATTTGCGCAGTGAAGTTTGGGAGACAAATCCCAAGAGGGAATCCACTCTTGATAAGACAATTTCAATACATACTCGGTGGAACAACACATATACGATGAGGTATGAATACATGTATTGGATGAGGTAGGAATATACACTGCACTGTGATAGAGACATATAAAAGGAAACAGCCACAGCTTGAAGGCTTAATATGTATACTTTCCTTCTAATCCCTGTGTTTAGTTCTTCACAGTCTATTCACGAAATGCAACTTAGATTGAAGTCATAAAGTTTCGACTGAGAAAATAAAAAGAAAAATAATGTCAGTTTGATCTGACACCAACAGAAAGATCGCTACATTCAAAAGTCAAAGTGGATTTATTTCTGAAAACACACTTTCCAGTAAGTCAAAAATACAATATAAAAACATAATACAAAATCTATTTATAAAACAGTATCACATTTCTAAAAAGTGTGAGGGTACGTTGATTTCTCATAAATGAATCTAATTCACATTTTATCTAATTGAGCAAACAGAGCATGCATTTATGCAAAGAGTACATGTTATACTCCTCCTGACATTTAGGGCCTGATTCATGGAAGTATTCTATAATGGTGCAATCCCATAGGAAAACATTCCATGATTCAGGCCCTAACTGTCATTAAAGGACGAGGTAATATCCTACATTGTCATCAGCAATGTGATGCTTTATTTGACACCTGTCATCAAAGCTTACAACAAATACAAACACAAAGTTAGTTAAATAGAATATATAAATTAAAATCATTAAGACATTTAAAATTGAGAGCTATTATTCCTATTTGCCCTTTTTCTCAGAGCTTTATAAGTAAAGGTTGCCAGACTAAAGCCTTCTTCAGCTCAATCAGTGGAGCTACTAAATTGTTCAGTGGCTAACTTTGTACTTTTATTTTAACTTGCACAGATGTTACACTTTATGTCGCATACAGTCACATTATTTAATGATACAGTTGTACAAAGAGGTGTGTATTTGACAGTTAACATACATATTGTATACTGCTTCTACTTGGTCCTTCTCATTTGCACCTTTCACAAATAGGTATTGCCTAAAACTGCCCCAGATGTCTTTTTGTCTACTTGTCATTGGTAGCAGGCTGGAGTATACCTCCTCATTATATTTGGCCCAGGTCATAGCTTTCATCCATTCATCCATCACAGTGGATCTTTACTCTTCCAATGCAACAGAAATGTCCGCTTTGCTAGGAGTAGGCCAATGTTTAACAGTCTACGCTTAATTGAGTTATTTTTGTTCACAAATCCTAACATATATATCCTGGGGTTCCAGTCCATAGGTTGACCTATCGTTTCTTCCAGAGCCGTGCACACATCGAACCAATATTGGCACAGTTTTTGACATGACTATAATATGTGCAGTATTCCTGCCTCTTCACTATTACATCTAGGGCGTTTCCCTGTTGCTGTGTTGTATAGGCTTTTGAGACGGGCCAGAGTGAGGTGCACTCTGTTTAATATTTTGTAGTGTATTAGGCGATATCTTAATTACAGGATATTTGTTTCGAGAGCTTACATAGTTGTGCCCACACCATGGCCATTGCCGAACACAGTGTCATGTACTGCAGCTTTTGTAGTGGGGTGTCACCTATGGTTACATTGATATCTTCCCAGCCCATGAAAGCATGGTCTTGAAATAAGTCCCTGAACTGGTGTACTCCCTTATCCCGCCAGAGCACTACCAGAGCTCTTATCTTACGTTTTTGCAGTAAGTAGGGAGCATCCCATGTAGGCATATTTGGGTCGTACATCACAGTGTTGTTGGATTGGTCTATTAACTTTGTCCATGCTCTGCACGTGACCAGGGGAGGGCCTGTATGATTGTAACTGCCGACCATCCCTTCTGCCAGTCTATGTAAGAGGCATGCTGGGTTCTTTCCCTGTGTCTCTGGTGTCACATGTGCTGAAGCAGGGGCTCCATCCGCCCAGTACATGGCGTAATAAGCCTGGACTGATAAGAAGTACAATTCAAAGTCAGGGGCCAACAGCCCCCCTTTCTCATATGGCATAGTTAGGCGTTTCCAACTGGCCCGCACTTGTCCCTTCCATACGAACATTGAGCATGCTCCCTGTATTTTTGTGGGATTGGCTTTCCCTGGCCACACTGGGACCGTGCTAAACAAGTAAAACAACTTAGGAAGTATTGTCATTTTGATCAGTGCCAGTCGGCCCATCAGAGAGATCAGGAGTTGGTTCCACTGATTTAATTTGGCGCAAAGTGCTTCTATTAGTTCCCCGTAATTGAGAGCGTGTGCTTGTTATGCTGTCTTTGCTATTTTAACCCCTAGGTATTTCACTTTATCAGGTGCCCACTGAAGTCCACAGCTCCGCGGGCTTCATGGTTGCCGCTGTCAGCAGAAATATCTTGGATTTGGCTGTATTAAGCCGGAGACTGGAGAAATCACTGAATGTGTGAACCGCGTTTATCACCTTCGGGAGGCATCGCTTGGGGTCCCGAATGTATAACATAATATCATCTGCATAAAGGATTATCAGCTCTATTTTGCCTGCAATATTTATACCGACTCGACTATGTCGTGCCCTCAATAGGTCAGCCAACGGCTCTATCACCAGAGCAAACAGCAATGGGGACAGGGGGCAGCCCTGTCTTGTACCTCCTGCTAGTTCCAGGACCTTCGATAATATCCCGTTTACGCACACGCTAGGGTATGGTCGAGTGTAGAGTATACAAACCCATTTGATGAAGTTTGAGCCAAATCCATAATTGTGCAGCACTCTAAATAGAAATGGCCAGTATACAGTGTCAAACGCTTTTTGCATGTCTAGAGCAACCGCTGCACCTTTGGATTCACTCATGATTTTAGCTATTATGTTGTAACACCGCCTGATGTTAGATGCTGTGGATCTGCCTAGTACAATTCCGGCCTGGTCCTCATGTACCATGTGGGGCATTAAAGGATTCAATCAGGAGGCAAGTATTTTGTGAATATTTTCACGTCTGTATTTATAAGCGACAGAGGGCGGTACGAGCCACATTCTTTGGGAGGTTTCCCGGGTTTGAGGAGCAGTGTTATGACCGCTTCACGAGTGGCGTGTGTTAATTCACCAGTCTCTAGCACTTCGGTCAAGATTGAATGGAGACGGGGAGCAAGTATCTCTACAAACTCTTCATAGAATTCCACGCCCAACCCATCTGAGCCCAGTGCTTTCCCCCAGGTTGGGTTTTTATAGCTGTTTTGTTATCTTCTATTGTCAATGGGGTATCAAGGGCTTCCTCTGATAGGAGAATGGTGGGTATCCCATTTAGGTAATCATCAACCTCCTTGCTCATGGCGTTACCTTGGGGAGAGTACAGTTTAGCATAGAACTGAAAGAACACTTGGCTAATCTCGCCCTGCTTAGTGATCACTGTCCTGTCTTCCTTGGCTATACACGGGATACTTGTGTTTCCTCTTTCTCCCCGTACCATATGTGCTAATAATTTCCTGGGCCTTTCTTGTTCCCCATACCTCTGTGCAGCCGGTGGCCTGTCGAAGTAGCGTATTTCCCTGTCTGCCGGCCCCCGGAATTCATCTAAGTGCATCTTAATATCCACTGCTGTTTGTGCCGTGGGATTGGTCGTGTATTGCATCTGCAGATTGGCTACTGTGGCCTCTTTCCTCCTCAGTGCATTCCTAATATCCCGTAGTACCCCAAATTCTGTGGACATACCTACGCCCCTGATATATACCTTGAATGCCAGCCACAACGTCGCTTGTTTGGACACCGACCCATCATTATTCTCAAAAAACTCAGTTACATGTTTAGCTATATTAGTGCGAAATAATGGGTCTGCCAGGGTGGTAGGTTTAAATTGCCATTGGGCTTTCCATGGGGCGCTCTCTGAGATTCCCATGGTCAGTGTTATTGGTGAGTGATATGGTAGGGTCCTGGGGAGTATTGTGGTTGTCTTTGTAGCCCATCCTAGTACATTCTGAGAGATCAGCCAGAAGTCTATTCTAGAGTGCATATCATGTACAGTGGAATAGTAGGTGTATGCCCTCTGTGTCCCGTGCATTGATCGCCAGGCGTCCAGTAGTCTCAGATCTGCAGTGTGAGTATGTATTTTGCGTGCAGCACCTTTTAGGGTTCTGGGAATGGTGGAGGACCTGTCCAAGTCTAATCCAGTATGGTGTTTAAGTTTCCTCCACATATGATTTGGGCGGTTGGATATCTGGCGCATTTCTGAAAGACTTCCTGATAATATTCTGGGTCGTCTATATTGGGGCCGTAGATATTGAGTAAAAGAATTTCTGCGCTCCCCAGCCTGCCGTGTACCACCACATATCTGCCATCCGGGTCACTCCCCATACTGTAATGAGTGAATGGTAAAGATCTATGAATTAATATCATTACTCTACGAGCTCTGGTGGAATGAGATGTGTAATAACGGTGTTCCCCCCATGCGGGTGCACATTTAAGAGCCTTCTGTTCTAATAGGTGCGTTTCTAAGTACAGGATCTGTGCCCCTTGCCTGTATACATATGCCATTATTTTCCTCATCTTTACGTGCATGCCCAGTCCTCTTCTTTAAGCATGGTTGCATTGTTTTAAATGTTTATATATAAGCAAAAAAAATAAAGAATTGTGAGATGGTTCTTTCCAACATAAAAAGGACAGTCAGAGGAAACACGAGACTTCTATCTATTTGTTATGGTGACCAGGAGAGGGATGCCAAGCTGCATTTCAATAAACAAGTGTCTCCTCGGACCCGAGAGCATTTTATCTAAAAAGGTCTGAAAGCCAATTATGGTTTTATATTTGAATATACTGTGCCGCAAACAGACTAAGATTGTATTAAATAATCTTGGTCTCTACTGTAAGAGAGTGCCTCCTTCACATGTTTTCCCACTGCTTCTATCATCACGAAAGGATTTGCCCAGATCTCACTAAATCCTAGCAGCTGAGGAGCTTCCTTATCATAGGCCATCCATCTGAAATGATCTTGATCACCAGAACTTATAACATCTAACAACTTTTCTTTTGAAAAATGCTTACTTGGTTTGGTCTATAAGCGAGTTCAATAGAGCAAAGTTTTGATACATAAATATTTACTTGTTGTTACGTTCATAAAACACAAGTACACTGGTGCGCTCTATGGAACTGTCATAAAACGATTTTGAGCTGCAAATAGCCTAGCGCCTTTCAAGCAACCCCAAACCTCCACTCCGAATAAGGTACTCGGAAAAGCCTGGCTTTTATACACTTTGAGTACTGAGCTAAAAGATCTACTCACAATTGAGTATCTCACATTTTAAAGTAGCAGTGCATTCTCTTGACAGTGAAATATAGCTTTTTTCCAAATGTTTCTTCCAACTACCATAACCACTAAATCAAAAGCTAAATTATCGGAATCTGTGACATCCTCAATCCCCAATAACAATATTGCTTACAATTATTTTAAATTGTCGGAGGTTTCTATTTTTAGGTTTCCCTACCATCGTTTTTGTTTTTGCAAAGCTAACCTCAAAGCTATAGGAGTTTTGGAGATTAAGATGGCACTGTCAGCATACAACAAAATTCCTATTTCATGACTGTTTAATTTCATGGCATCTGTGACTCAGTCTGAAATAATATTTGGAACTCTGTTTATAAATAAGCAGAATAATAAAGGATCGGGATACAGCCCCGTTTTCCCTCTTTCTCAACGGGGAATTGAATGGATGTTTTGCCACTCAATCCCCATCTTGCGCTACCAGCATTATCTAATACCGATCCATAATTGACAGTGAGATTTCATAGGGGAGTCGTACGACAACGCTCACTTCCACCGCTCAACCCTCTGGTACTGTCAAAGGCAGCATTTAGGTCCAGAAATAAAAGATACAGAAAACCTTTCTGTTTGATACATTTCTGGACTAAAAGAGAGAGTCTAAAACCCTGGTCCAGTGTGTGAAGGCTTTTACAAAAATCAAGTTGACAGATATGAAGATTATAATTTGGCTCCACTCAGACTTCCAAGCCGTTCAGAGTAATTGTTCCGAAAATGTTGCTTGTACTGTCTAATAAAAAAATGGCGGCTCTTCTCTAACACCCTGTTTGAAAATTTAGATTCTTATCTATGTTGTCTAGGATTTTGAATTGGAGTGAGTGGAATGATCCAAAGGTACAGAACCCAAAAAATCAAGGCATGGTGCATTTCCGCTTTTTTTGTGATTCAGGTGCATTTTGCACCTGTAGCATAATAATGTGCTAAGTCAAACAATGGCTTTCATATCTCATAAGTAAGTCCCATCTTAAAACACATTTGAGCCACGTCATAAGTTTACAGGGACTGCCTGGCTTTGAAAACATACGTAGCAAAATGCCCAAAACCTCACAATTTTTTCTCATGTAGTGTAAAAAAGTATTTGTATTGTGCAAATCTTCAGGGTTAATGGAAGGTCAGGAAAGAGGTCAAAGACCGAATAGGAGGATGGAGATTATTTCGCAGACGAGGACCCAGCGTAGAGAATAGCACGGGGGAATATGTAGCAGAGTGCATATGATGATCGAGAAGGATGGTGAATTTGGGGTTTCTCGGTAGTTAAATAGGGTACTGAACCATGTCAACACTTAAAAACCAAACAAAATGTAACACAACAGCATAAAGGAGAGAGCCAGGAGAGGTTCTAGATGAGCTGCACAGCCACGTTCTGAGCAGTTTGATGGCAGTGAATCAAATAGTTGGGTAATCTGGCATAAAGCGCATCAGCATAGTCAGACCATAAATTGATCAGTGCGCCGACCACAGCAGTGTGATCAGTGTGAAGAAGATACTGCAGGGCAGGTCTCTGCACCTGTATACAAAATAATTAATATTTAACAGTTTTATTATTCAGGGTCCCAGTTCATACATGGGTTTCTAAGCTTATCTGCAAAGGTTGTTGAAAGGCCAACAGCCTTGGGGGCATAGGGTGTCAATGAGAATCGTTAAGCAAATGCTTAGGACTCAAAAGCATGCTCTCTGTTTTCGAAGGATTTCATTGAAGAATGTTACTGGTCAACCATGTTTTGATTTGTTCAGACATACTTGCAGTTGGTTCAAAGTCTCACTGGGAGCAGAGATCTTACGGAACACTTGGGCATCATAACTATATGAATGGAACTGAATATTAAAACTGTGGATAATGTTCATCACAGTCAAAACATACATTTTTAGTTCAAAAGGAGTTAGCGGGAGGATCCCTTGGGAAGCATACAGTTGATTGGAGGTCAGGCTGAACTAAAGGAACCACACTTTACTGCCTGTCATTTTCCTGAAAGAAATCTTTAGACCAGTTCTAATGAACTGCTGTGGGTTACGACTATATCCCAGAGTCATGCTAAAGGGATGGCATGGTCCAACGTATTAAACCAGCAGTGATAAGTGACCCTGGTCTGAGTAAAAAAGGAAATCATCCCATACAGACAATAGAGCAGTTTCTAAGCCATGATTAGGGTGGAAACCAGACAGAAGTGTATCTAAAATATTTGTGCTCCCCACAAAGTACATCAATTAATGCATTAGCACTTTCTCAAGAATATTGGTGATCCATTGGAGGCCAGCTGTAGGTGTATAGTTAGCTAGTCCTGAAGGATCAATCATAGGTTACTTTAGGAGAGGAGTGATAACAGAGGTTTCAGTCCTGAAGGATCACTTTGCTTATTAACTGAAACATTGACCAGATGAAAAATGTATTTAGTCAAGGTTGAGGCTTGAGCTCGTGCAACTAAATGCAAGTACGAGTGGGCTTAAGCCTGTGTAGAAGAAGGTAAACTTCATTCTTAAATGCTTAAAGGAACAACTGGATTGTGGGACAGCATAAAGGGTGTTTTTTGTACATTGTAATTCTTCATTGATCTTCCAGATCTTGGTAATAAAAAATGAGTTAAACTTGTTAGATGGTTGCAATTTTTAATCAGTACACATCGGATTAGTTAACGATACTATGATGAAAATTAAAAGACGTTCAGCCAATTTGTTAGTTGCTGTGCTGATGGAATTGTGTGTAATAGTAGTATTTGCATTTATTGTAGCTGTTTTGTATTATGACAACACGTCTTGCACTTCTATAAGATGTTATGGTTCCCATGATTGCCACAAGGTTTTTTTTTTCTGTATTTGTTTTAGAGATTTTAGCTCCAATGAATTCCATGAGTCAAGAGGTTTTTTTTGCCTGTGACATGAAGGGGCACAAATATCAATTGTGATATGCAATGATGCTCGACGTGATTAAAGAATGCATAAGTGTTAGAATCAGTGCTGTGTAGGTAACAGAGAAATTAGGTCACTTGAACTGATCTTCAACAAAGTTTGTTTTGATGTTTTTGTTTCGGGAGTGAAAGAACAACTATTATTATAAGGCTTGATTACAGTATGCCTGAGAAAATGGTTGCTGCAGGAGATTGGAAGAGTTGAAGTGAGAGCTAAGTCTAGGTTTCTGGAAAACATACATGTGCCATTCAGGTGTTTTGAAGTTCGTTGCTGAAAGGGAGGGTTTATAAATAGTGATACACCTCCACCACAACGTTTTCTCTTTTAACCCAGTTGATAGAGAATTTGTCTATGGATTAATTCAAGAAAAATAGAGTTTTGGGGAAGCTAGTTTTCGGTGATTAATAAAATACCTGACTTGTGATCAGAAATAAAGTCAGATATGGCGAGGCCATTACTGACTGCTGATCTACCATTCAGTAGTGCACAATATATTGGAATCTCCCTTTCTGAATAAGGGGCAGGTGGAATAAAACTGAGGGTAAATTGCAGTCGTACCTGGTAGTGACTTAGATATTATTGAAACACATTATATTAAGAATGTTCAAATATATAGAGCCCATGTTGGTATTTAAAACAGTAACCAGTCTCTGGAACGTTTTTTTTAATGTTCTGTTGTCATGTTAGAATAATTATATGGAGTGCAGGTTAAAATAAATAGCTAGAAGTACCTATAAGGGAAATTATAGATGTCCTATTCCTGAATTTAGAGTGTTTGTGGACTCCAGAATCAAAGAACCTGTATAATTGAGAATGGCAGCAGGATACGCTGAAATGCGTAAACTGGCCTAAACAGACCTTAACAGGTAAAGCGGACGTGAGTCAGTTAATGTCTGTAGTCGCGCTGCAGTGATACCGAAACAAAGTGCAGCCACACAGCGTTATGGCAATGTGGTCACTAATCTAGATTAAAAGATTGGCAGGGAAGAAGGTGTTTCCAAAGACGTCTGGGAACATCAACACATCACATCAACAAAATCCGATAGTGTTTCAAGTAGCACATTTAAATCCCCCTTTAAGAATAATTATAAAGTTGGTAACAGCGGGCTGGGTTACTTCCCAATTTAATATGGTTTCTGTTGCAGCTTTCATGGTTTCCAATTCAGTCTATTGTAAATATTAATTAACATTTTCCAACAACTGTGAAAGACTAAAGTAGGCTCAACAACCTTGACATGCATATTCAATTATACATCTATCCAAATTGCTAACGTACCACACGTGCAGCTCTTGGGGCCTTTGATGGCTGGGGAAAAACAAATATAACTTTCAATGATATGATAATAAGATATGGCATTTATAACGAGCCTAAGCATGTTTCAAGATTCTGCCGTATCCCATGTTTCCTGGAAACATGATAATATCTAGGTGTTTTAGGTACTAAAGCCACTAAGTGTGAATAATATTATTTCTAAGGCATTCTATGTTGCAGGGTAGTATATTTATATGACCTCCCACCCCAGGGGTAGTCCAGTGCTTTCTATTCCTGTTACCCGTTATTGTATTTGAATGTGAAACGATGCTCTCTAAATCAGTAGCTTGCAATGACAAACTGGGAGCAGAACGACCACTGTTAGTTATCGCAGTGGTGCTCATTGCCTTATTAATATATATGGTTTCATGGAATGCTGCATTGGGCCTATTAACTTCGGCAATGAGGATTTAATCTCAATTTAGAGTCTCTAGGCAGCAAGGACTTATATTTTAAGGTCAAAAGCTTTTCGGACAAAAGGGGATGAACCCATTTTATAGAAAAACTGCCAGGTTTGAACGACTTATGCTTAAAACATCAATGATGTCTTCCTATATTACACAACAACTCTTAACATAACATAACCAGTCAATGGTCTTATTTGTGTGTGATTCTCCATCCTCCAAAGCCTCATTCCGTAATTTGGGAATATTAACTGGAAACGCTGTGCTCTTCTCAAGCCAAGATCCAATCCGAGGAGATCTGGAGATAGAAGCTCTATGAGGGGCACGGAATAGAAGCATAGGGGAGTAATTTGGTTACATTATATGTAGCCCCCACTAGAATGTTACATCCAACCAACCCTGCCTCCTTGGCAGGAATACAGTATCCAGATGTCCAACAAACCCCAGTGTCTTCGAAACAGAGCCTCAACCCCCCCTTCGCTTCATCCAGGTAACGTAAAATTCTCCAGCACCTCTTCACCCAGGACAAATCCAGTAGTAATCCAAGATATTTGCCATATGCCGACACACTACTTATTCTTCCACTAGGCTGTTGAGTCTACTGCTGATCCTCATAGCAGATGTAAGGAATGCTTCCACAACCAATGTAGTGAGAGGAGCTATATAAGGTCCACTCTGCATGACATGAAAAGATACCCCTATTGCCTACTATGGGAAATACATTGTAATGGATGAACACTAATAAAATAAGCATTGATGGGTCTGCCTCATTAAGTGAACTGTTACAGATTTCTATATCAATGCTTTATTTTATTCGTTGTTTTCTGCTACTTCTTTTTTTCAAATTATTTTTATTAGCATTTATATAATCTGTTGCCTCTGCTAGTTCTTAACAGAGGTAACATATTTTATCATAGGCAGATAATTACAGACCAACTCCACTTATTTTGTTATCCAGGTTAAATATTTTCCAGTACATGCATAAAGTATAAGTGGAAAATAGCCTCTAACTGGGATGTTGACCATTTTAGCCTACTCTCATTGTTCTATTCGTTTAATTTGAAATCTCATTCTCTTAAAGGGTTTTCCAATTTCCAGGATTTCTGAGACCTTTGTGCACAAGGTTTCATAGCCCCAAGTTATTAGCTACTCCTGTATGACTCTCATCCAGGTGATATTACTCACATAAATCGTCTGCCAAAAGTTATTTTACTAAGCCAGGTGCCTCACTTCCCCACAGCATTTCCCAAAATACAAGTGTCTGAACCCTTAGAAAATCTCTAACATACGTCACTCCTAGTCCTTGTTTGGCAGTGTAGAAAGATGTTGAGGAAAGCATGCATAGTAACTGCCCACCGGGCTAAATCCACCCAATACTTGGCAATAGAAACCTACTTTGCTCTATGCAGCTGTGGCATTGGTTCAATCCATAACCTCCAAATTATGCAAATATAAATATATCAGTTACACCCCATGCCTTGTTCTGAGGCTGTGCACAAATGTGTCTACCTGAAGTTAGTGTTGTGTTACAGTCAACTCATCACTTTTGTGGTTACAGTTTGCCTCACTTTGTGAGAGAGTGTATGCCCAGACGTGGGTCCCTTGCTCTCTCCGCCATGGGGAACCAGGCTGAACCTCACTGAGGAGGCCCAACAAGGCCAAAACATGTCTGGGGTTGCTTGTGTTTCCATGCAGGGGGGATCTGGCCTAGCAGTTCGGGCTGGGCTGTTACCATTGGTGGAAGTACCTGACTGATTTGCATATGGCTGGACCCCTTTTGCAATGGCGCAGATGGGCAAAACAAAAAACGGTGGTGTGGAAGGTTGCCCAGAGCAATGCCAGTGGTTCAGATTCATTCAAAACCTTCAACCCATTACTTTTGTGGTTAAAGCTTGCCACCTCTCCAGGTTCCATTCCGGATCACTCACCACACTTATGGTTGCCTCTGGATGACAGCTGTTGGCTCTCCACTGCCTCAGAACAGGAGTGAATGCAGTTATTCCCCTGCCCCTAGATGTGTTTAACAAGCAAGAGCTGCTGCTACCATACAGCAATAATACAGAGACGTAGTCACTGCCTGAAATGCATTTGTTTTGCTATTTCTTGAACATGTCGCAAAGGCAGAACTGATCGCGGCTCAGGATGCAATGACTCACAGGTTATTGCAAAGGGGTGGAAACATGTAAACACTGGTCATCGGCCCGCTCCACCCCCACCCCCCACACTCAAAATAGAAATACAATAGCGAGTTCTTTTGACGTGGCCCAAAGCAATGCCATCATTGCTGACACTTGTTAGTAGCTGAGTCTCTTTAGAAAATATTCCTCCTGTGCACAGAGGTGCACACAATGTCCAGAGACTACAGATCCGACACTGCAACTCATATTAGATGCGCACGCTGCAGTTTGCACGTATTTTCGAAGCAAACGTCCTGTCGGAGGAGCCTCCATAGAACAGTGAATATACAGGCAGCCTGAACCTTATGTCAGCATGTTGCACACAACATGGCCATCACCACAATACAGGATTTTATCAAATTCACCATTGAAATGTGGATAGGTCTCAAGTCCTAAACAAGCTCCCAAAATGCAAATTGCTTAAGATGCATGGTATCTTTCCCATTCAAAGATGGAAGCTAGTTTTGGCTTGTTTCCAGAGAACTTCCTTAGAGACAGTCATCCATGATGGCTGCCTTCATGGAAGACCTCAGGAGCTCAAAGTGTTCCCAGATGGGCAGGAACAGTTGGGATTAGCCGTAGGGACTAGCATGGCTAGGGGCAATGACTAGGAGGGATTCAATAACCGAACAACTGTGTATCCCTCCTCAAATGTCATCTCCTTTGGAAAAGCATTACAGACCCTCTTTCAAAGCCCATATTTGAAGCTCTTATGTTAAAGCTCTTATTTCACTGACAATGGTCACCTTAAAGGTAGCACTTTCAGAGCCACCTAATAGCCCAAGCTAAAGAGGTTAGGCTATGTAGCGATGGATCTATGTCCAAAGGCTGCTTACATAAAAGAGACATCACGGAGGGCCACCTGGCAAATATGCCCCCCGCAAGGTTGCTGTTTGTAACCCCCTCACCCCTGTTAATTTTCAGTGGGCTTCCCCTCCCCACCACCTGCACCCTTGTTCTCCACCCCTCTCCCTGCATTTCCCTGTTCCCTCCACCTACCTTAGTAGTCCTCCTTCGTTGCCGAATGCAGAAGTGGAGGAGGTCTGCAGGCCATTGGGCTGAAACACGATGCACTGTGCATCAGCCGACATGTGGAGCTCTATTGTGCGTCAGGCTTCAGCCCTGAATAAAATGTGTGTTGCCATGACTGTTGCTTGAATGCAACAGCACACCAGATCACAGCACAGAACCTTTGCACCGGTGCAAGTGAAAGATTGCATGGTATCAGCACTAGGGCAAACATTGCCTTGGTGCAAAACTCTATGCTATCATTTTTGCAACCGGTGTACTCTTTTGACAAGTCACCATGTTCACAATTCAACCCTGATAGCGTGGCAGCTGCAGTTACTGTCTATCGAGTGGACAATGCTAGCACTTTTGGGACCTTCCTGTATATTCTTCTTGGAAATCCAACCCCACCCTGATATCTGGGCAAACATGCATCTGCGGTTGTTCATTCATAGAGAGCGGTCTATGCTGGCGAAAGGATCAAAGTTGCTCCTGTCCTCGGCATACCCATGAGGGGGCCATCTTCCAGGGTGAAACGCCTGTCTACCACGCAGGCGAGGACTGGCCTTATCATCACGAGCTTGAATAACAGAGCCTTGAAATCTGACCCATGCTCGCTTCAGCAGCTCTTCAGGTGGCCCAGAGTCAACATTTCCTCAGTTTATGAATTCTTTTTTTTTTTTTGCATTTATGTTTAAGCAAGAGTAGACTAAGACAAATATACACGCGAATAGATCAACAACTGTAAACGCTAAAGACATGCACACATTTTAAATATAAGAAACAATTATATGAAGAAAAAAATAATTTCCACTTTTATATCAGCTTTTTATAGTAAAAGATTATTTTATTTTATTGTTATAGTTGTTTTTAGTTCCGAAGAACTTCTACAACTGCTACAAATAACTAAATAAAATGACATATATCAAATGGAAATACAACTTCATTCAATTCAATCAATTCAGTTCAAAATATTATGTTAGCAGCATCACAATCTATATATATATCACTCTAAATAAGCACGTATTTTAACTCCTGTAAAAACACGTTCGCTTTCATTGGTCTAGCCAGTGCAGACCTCATGACTACACTCTGCATAATACTGCTTAGACCACTAAATGCAGTGTTCTGCGGTGGGGCTCTAGAAGGAACATCATTTGTTGAGAAAGCATGTTTCAGCCACTAAGGGCCTGACTCACAGAGCGTTTTCCAATGGGATTGCACCATTATAAAATGCTTCTGTGAATCAGGCCATACATTGATTTCATATTCAACACTCAACCAACATTGTGTTAACCTCGGCAATTCACAGTGTAGCCCAGTACCTCATATTGTAAATGTAGATATGACAAATACACAACTGCACAATGTGCTGTCTAGCAATGTCCTAATTACTTCTACTAAAATGATTGCACGTTTTCAAATCCTTGTCTTAACCCATCCTCACACACCATCCTATTCTGTTGACCACATTGGAGGATAACTTTTAGATTTTCGGGTGAGGGCCTGGCCATGAAGTGTCACAGGTTTCCTAAGATTGTGTCACAGACAATTGGCTCAGAGCATATGAAGTCACTGGAAAGGAGACAACTGGCCTCGACTAATCGGAGCGGTGAGTGGAGGGTTGTGGCTTAGTTCACAACTTCCCACTGAAAACACATTCGATATCTTTCGTTGTCTCTCACCATCTGTCACTCTTTTGACATCATCTCTGCTAGCACTGTCACTTCTTTTTTTAAAAACTTTATTTAGTTTGGTTGACATTACAACAGAGAGCAACGAGCATTGCATGAGCCAACAACATCTGACATGGTAAGTACATAATCAAGTAATACATCCACCCAGAGACTTGACAGATGAACTCATAAACATCACATTGTAAAAGTAAGAATCCGACTGTGAATGAGGACAAGTTAACCAGAGCCAGGGTCAGGAGACAGTGGATTGTCTCTGTCGTCACCGTCACCATCAGAGAGGGACTATAAATAGGATCGGGAGGTGGGCCAGATGTTCCTGGGTCTACTCGCAACTGGCTGCATAGTGGACCAATGCTCCTCCACATACGATGCCCAAGTGACAGCCTGAAGCAATTGATTAAAGGTGGGGGCACCAGGGTGCAACCAGTCAACAATATAAAGCGGGTCACGAGCAACATGCAAAGACCGGCCAGCCTCCTAAGGTCAGGGCCGGCGTGGGGGAACTCATGAAATAAACATGTCACTGGGGACGGTGTAACAGCGCAATCTAGTATTTGGGACCCCACCTCAGATACCTCCTACCAGAATGAGTTTTGGACAGGACCAGAGCATGTGTATGTAATCAGCATTGTCTGTTCTGCCCCTCATGCATTCAGAAGGCCGGTCACTTGACATACAATGTAGTCTAGCTGGGGTATCGTGATATCTGTGGAGTATTTTAATCTGGATCAGTTTGAACCGAGAGTTAAAGGAGACTTCCTGGGTCTGGGCAAAAATGGATTTCCATTTCTGGTCAGTTATATCTATACCCAAGTCCCTTCTCCATGCACCCCTGGAGCCCGACCCAAGAATGGCCTGCTCTTCCCTTAAGGAGACCATATAGCCTGTCGACCCTCCCCCTCGTGGAAGTACCCATCATAATCTCGGATAACAGAGCATCATCAGGGAGAATCGAGGGAAATTCATGACACCTGCCCTTGTGCGCACGGCGCAGGCTGACGTATTGTAACAATCAGGAGGGGCGCCCTCTCAGGGGCTCCGGCAGGTCCTGCTATTCTGTGAAGGATCCCATAGTGAAAACATCCCTATAGTGTTGAGGCCCTCCCGCAACCAGAGGTGGACCATAGCGCTATCTACATGAGGAGACCCGGGAGGCAGTTCCACAGGGGTAAATTCCCATGAAATGGGTGGAGGGGTGTCTACCTGGTTCCAAAGTCTACTCCACGCCAGCATTGTGACTCCAGTGGGATCAGTGGGTTCACGTTTCAGATTTGGAGAGAGGAGAACCAGGGGGCGGACATCAAGGTCGCTGGCTGCCAGGTCCTCAAGCTTGACATGGCGAGGGAATCCACCTGAATCAGACCAAAATGCAGCGAAAAAGGCCTGAGCAGCAATCCAATACAGCTCAAAGTTAGGAGCAGCAAACCCACCCTGCGCATAAGGGGTAGCTAACGTGTTCAGCTTCAGCCAGACAGCACTGGAGTGCCAAAAGAATGCATTGACAGTCCGGGTTAGTGATTTGAAGAATTCTCTTCCAGGCCAGAGGAGGACATTCTGAAATCTGTATAGGAGTTGTGAGAGTATACCGCAACCATCCCAACTAATGTGATCAGTGTAGCCCAGCCCTCGGTCTTTCGGGTAAGGATGGTAAGGTAGTTTCCATAGTTATGGTCGTATAAAGAGGTCCAGTGGCGCGTGACTGCTACCCCGAAGTCCTTCATCTTGAATGAGACCAGGTAAATTCACGAAGGTCCCGGGGGACCGTGGTGGCATCCGTCAGCGGGAATAGAGTGGACTTGGTGCAGTTAACCTTTAGACCACAGAGCTTGCCAAAAAGAACAACGTCTTCTATTATCAGTGCCAGATTCTCCTCAAAGGAGTGGATGTAAAGCAATGCATCATCTGCATAGAGTGAGATGATCACGGGCCTCCTGGTGAGTCGTACACCTCTATGGGAATGTCGCTGGCGAATCCTGTCCACCAAAGGCTCAATAGCTAACGCAAATATTAAAGACGAGAAGAGACAGCCCTGTCTGGTACCCTTGGATATTGTAAATTGGGTGGAGCATCAATCTTCAGTGCAGAGACTAGCAACTGGGGATGCATATATTAGTTTCACCCAGGACAGGAAGCGGGGACCGAAATTACTCTTCTCAAGCACCAGCCATAATACTGCCAGGAAACCAAATTGAACGCCTTTTGCATGTCTAATGTGGCTGCTACAGCCTGCGCCTCAGTGTCGATTTGGGCCAGGATGTCAAATAAACAGCACAAGTTGTGAGCGGTGGAGCGCCCCGGGATGAATCCCGACTGGTCGGGGTGAACGATGAATGACATTTATGGTGCAAACTGGAGGGCCAGCACCTTGGCGAAAATCTTAACGTCACAACTGACAAGAGAAAGCAGAGGGTAGGAGCCGCACTACTTGGACGGCTTGTCTGGTTTCAGCACCACTGAAATAACCACCTCACAAGGCGAAGGGGGGAGTTTACCGAACATGCACGCCTCTTACCACAGCGCCGCCAGCCAGGGAACCAGACAAATCTTGTAACATTTATAGAATTTGGTAGTAAGCTTGTCGGTCCGGGGGGCATTCCTGGAAGAAAGGGAGTAGATTGCCTTGGATAATTCCTCCATTTACATTGGATGGTCAAGGGTCTCCCTGGCCTCTGAGGACAGAACCGCGAGCAGAATAGCGTCAACAAAAGATTTGACATCCGCTGTGCGGGAGGTGTCAGTATTGGCATAGAGCGCTTCGTAAAAGGAGCAAAACTCGTTAATTTCTTGAGACGAGAGGGCAAGATTTACTGTTCGTTCTTTCAATTGCAGGAATATGGGGAGACCCCCCCTCTCCTGGCGGATCAATCTGGCTAATAGACGTCCGGGCAGTTCCCCTCACTGTAGAACTTTCGCTCGCCGCCTGCCTGAACACGTCCAGTGCCATCCCTATCTCTCCAAGTGTAGCGGGAGACGGGGACAAAGTGTATTGCATCTCAAACCCGGCAAGTTCACTCTCCGCGATAGATTTACGAATGACTTTGAGGATCCCTGCCTCCTTTGACAAGGCGACTCCCCGAATGTATACTTTAAAGGTCTCCCAGAGAGTGGCCTGAGTCTCTACCGAAACACTGTTAAATGCAAAAAAGTCGTTGATGCTGGACCCCAGTTCGGATTCAAATACCGGGTCTAACAAGGCATTCGGTTTCAGCCTCCATGAGCATGTCAACCCACTGCCTTCCACCCACCTCAGCGAAACAGTAATCGGGGAGTGATCTGAAAAGTTCCTAGGTAGGATGGTCATTTGCACTATAGTTCTAGACAAGTATATCAGATACTAGCCATCTATCACTACGAGAGTGCGAGTCGTGTAGCGATGAATAGAAAGAGAAAACACGGGAACCGGGTGTGTCAGTCTCGACGAGTCAACCACCCTCAATGAGTCCTGAACTTCTAAATTGGTCTCAGCGGCCTTGGAAAGTTGGCAAGTCTTCGTACCACACCTATCCAAATCAATGTCTACTATGATGTTGAACCCCCCCCCAATATAGGAATGAGGGGGAACCCAGACACGAGGGAGGAGAGATGGGAACAAAACTGTGGATCATCAGTATTTGGAACGAACACATTGAGCAAAACCACCTCACGTCCCGAAAGTGAACCAAACAGTAAAACGTAATGGCCCAGGTGGTCAATGTGTGAAACCTTAGTGATAAACTTTATGGATCTATGGATTAGGGTCATAACCCCGTGGCTTTGGGTGGAGTAGATGGTATAGTAGCACTGGGGGCCCCATGACCTGGTGAACCCATCGCACCCCTTAGCTAATGTATGTGTTTCCTGCAGGAAAAGTATCTTGACCGTATACCGTTCGATATACAGTTGCAGTTTACCCATTTTGACGGGGTTACCCAATCCTCTAATATTCCAACTCATGCACACTATGCCTTCATCCACCATCAAGATGGTAGCCTCAAATCAGTGGGAGCATGACCCAATGTCCATGAGCCCAGCAAACTTTGGGCAGGGACGAACGGTCCGAGGCATGGTACATTCAACACAAGGGTAAGTTGCAACTCATCTCCTCAATCGTAAACCAAGCAATTTTTTAAATATTAGACCCCCCTACAACCGTCACACCAACCCCCTCCCAATTAGAGGAGTGAAACTCCAACAGAACAATAACTCAAAACAGCAACAGTCGCAGCACTTCATGGGGGCTATGTGCTGGCCAAGAACGGTGACCACTCTGACATAGGGCGTAAGAAAGCATAATGTGGTGCATAGTTCAGGAATCAACAACAACAAATTATATGGAACTTAAACGAAGCCGACTCAGACTTCCAACCATTTCAATAACACAGATTTTTATTAGACAAAAGTGGGAATATTGCATAAAGATGAACAAAGTACCGAGCATCCGGGATGGCAGTGGAGGACCACATTTTGAGAGAAACATCTGAAGATTTGCAGGGATGATGGGAGACAGCTGCTAGCCAGGGAAGTGATTGTCAATGAACTTGTAGGCCTCCTCCGGAATGGTAAAAAAGAAGACCCTGTCTGCATGTTCGATCCTCAACTTTGCAAGGTATACCATGGAGTATTTGACCCCTAGCTCTCGAAGAAGTTTCTTGTCAGCAAGGAAGGTTTTGCACTCCTGTTGAATAGCCACAGAGAAGTCCGGATACCAATGGTCACTGGCAGAGCTAAGTAGTAGCTCGCCTTTAGATCTGGCAGCACGTAACAAAGCATCCCTGTCACGATAGTTAAGCACCCTGGCAATGATAGGACAGGGAGCGCCGGGTCTGGGCTTCGCGGCCAGGGATTGATGGGCTTGTTCAATTGCCAACTGGAGCGAGAGCTTAGGGGCATCAAGTAAAGTGAGAAGGATGTGTTCCACATAATCCTCCATGGGGCCGTCAATTTTATCCTCAGGAACGCTAATAATGTGCAGGTTATTGGGCCTGGACCTAGACTCCAGACCTTCATTCTTTTTACTGACCAGCTGAACTTGTCTGGAGAGCGTGGCCACCTCCGATCTTAGGATGGTAATATTGTCTTCAGCTAGGCCGACCCTATACTCCACCTCCGTCACCCGGGTATCAGTCTTTTCCATCCTAGCTTTGATAGAGCTGATCGTCCCACTCATATCGTCAGGCTTTGTGTGAAGTGTAGTAAACCCCTCTCGCATTTACGGCATCATCTCTTGGAGTTCTGTGGGTTCAGCAGTGGCCACAGAAGGGGCTTTGGCTGCCGGCTGAGCCTTGTTGACGAGGAGAGGAAATTATTGACAGGCCCATTGGTCAGTACTCACCCTGGAAAACTAGTAATACAAGATAGCTGCACCATGCGAGGACAGAGTGCGGGATTCACATAATCCAGCAAGGTTCAATAATCAGGACTCAGTAAATTGGCAAAGGGAAGTCCGTTTAATGATACATACATCAGCATATGGAGATCAGCAGCATCACAAACACCTGCCTCACCCCAACTTTCTGGAACTTCAGTACAACAGCCTCTTTTATGAGCAAACTTCGTCATCATTGACGTCTACTTCCATAAAAAATCATCATGCAGCATAATTGGTTAGGAAAGGTAACTTAAGTATAGGTGTTATATCTTTATATGGAAATAAAGCAATTGGATTGGATAACTCTTATCGGGTGGGCGTCTATGCCCATCCCTCTACAACACACATGATTGACGTCACTACAAGTACGATGTCTCATTGGTTACAGTGTCTATAGGACCCTAGATTACATGGTCTATCATGATTGGGCAAGTTACACCCATAAACATAAATCTTCACTTTAATTAGCAGCATGCAGAATAGACACCCAGGTGCCTAGTGTCCCAAGATTCACCCTTCCTTCTTTCCATCAATCAGTGTTTTAGGGCTATGTGTCAATTAGTTGGCTGGGTATGACCTCGGATCTGTAGTCTCTTATCAGGAAAAGTTATGGCATCCTCGGGTTCTGGATGACATCTTCGCGCCTGGCTGGTCACGTGCTAGTTCACCGTGAATCTGCTTTAGTTTTCCATCTTTTCGTGTATTTAATTCTGTGTTCGCTTGGCCACCTGCATGGGCCTCTCTTATCTTGACCTTCACGGGCGGGCTGGCATGCTCTGAAGCTGGAGTCTCGTGAGCTCATGCTCACCTCCCTTCTCTGGTTGACCTCGATTTCCCCGGCATGAGCCTCTCTTTGCTAAGTTTCGATCCTGCTTCTTCCCTGGCCTCTGTTAGGTTTCAAAACTCGGCCTGTTAGGCCTCTGGCCGCCTGGGTACATTTCTGCTTTCACAAAATGGAGTCGCACGTGTACATTGTACTGTATTGAGGTAGATATATGGTTGGTGCTTGCCGCTCTACTCTTCTACTAAGCATTGCAGGCAATATCGATTTCTGAGCATCTTGTGTTTGAAGCTTATTTACACACATTCGATAGGGCGGTTGCTTTCATCTTGTCTCATGGCAACGTTTCCTTACGTTTTAACTTTATGTCTCCACTCTGTCCATTACATTTATTCTAGCAGTCACTGGTACGGGCATGCAAGCTTTCAGTAGCCATTTCTGGTTGTTCTCGGGGCTGCCTAGGCCCTTTGTCTATTTCCATTGGCCTTCCATTAAGGCCTTCAGGGTTTCCTCGTGGACAGTCTGTAAATACTCATTGTTTCGTACCAATGGCAGGTACGGTTGTCTGATTGGGTACCGTGCAGCCCAGAGCTGTCTGGTTACGGGCACTTCAACAGGTACTGATCTTCTAACGTACACAGGGCAGAGGCCCACTGCAGCTCTCTGTTGGTTCAGCTGCTCCAAGTACGTCACATATCTTTGCGAGTGCTTTGCTGGCATCTCGAAAGGTGGAGCAGGGGTGCAGGCCATGTCTGGGACCTCTTCTACACTCCCCCGTCTGGTCGGTTCATCGACCACTTCTGCTTCCTCCTTTGTATTCAGCTTCTTTGACTCCTCAGAATCTTGTTCATCGTCTTCAGGACTGGTACATGACAGTGTGAACATGTGCATCTTAGGAGTCCATATCTTTATCACCCCCTTCAAGCTTCCTGCAGTTTTCACATGCTCATCTTTGTTCCAGGTCATCAACTGGCATTGTCCATTTGGACTGCAGTAAATCCATTTGCCTTCATACCTTCTTCGTTTCTTGGGATAAGTGAATTTAGTTCCCTCTGGTGCAAATTCACTGGCCTTCACAAATTCCTTTATTTCTTCATCTGTCAGGTCTCTGGGTTTCCAGCCTGGCTCGACATTGACCATAATTTTCATTCCAATGGCTCTCTTTGCAGTTTTCTGGCATTGAGTGATGATTATCTTGATAACACAGAATCCTAGCAGTACCATGGCTAGCAAGGCTCCCAGTAACTTGGATATATCAGCTATCCATTGTGGGACCCATAAGAATAGGTTCCCAAACCAACTGTCATCATCCACTTGGTCCGTTTCATCAGTCATCTGGTTTTTTAAAGTTGTCAACATGCTTATGGCCTCTGTGAGGGTTCCATTTTCCTCATCATGCGATGGTACAAATGTGCGACATGATTCTCTGATTTTTGCACAAACACCTCCATCCATTGATGTGATCATGTCAAGCACATATCTGTTCTGGAGGGTCATCAGTCTAACCGCTCTCAGCGCTTCTTTGATCGCATTGAATCCTTTTATTGTGGTGTTGATGGTCTGCAGTAACTCCCATCTGGTTATTTGCAACCATTTAGCATTCACTCCAATTTGGATGTGTGGCAGGAGCATTGTGGTGAATACTGTTGAAGTGAGGCTGAACAGCCTGTGTTCGTATGGAATCGCATAGAATGCTTCTTCTGATTTGGCAGAAAAGTAGTTTTCTCTCTTCATTCTGGATATCAGCTCTGCGGATCTCCTCCTTCTCAGATGAGCATCTGCTTTCGGGAAGCTGTCCAGATTCAGATCGTTTTTTGGAATCACCAGTGCGGGAACATGGACAGTGACCAATGTACATGTGCCCTCCCATTTTTTTGGCAGTCTTATGTATGCTTCCACACGCCCAATAGTGGTCCATCAGGACTGCGGTTCCTTGTGCCATTCCTGGTGCCTCATATATTCGTCCATAGTTTTGATTGTCCCCCATTTTCCTTGTGCCATTACTTCTGAAGCACAGTTTCGGGTTCTCCAACGGTACTATTTGCAGGGGCCCTCCCCTGTCTTCAACCCATGTTAACAGCTTCACCAAGTTCGGCCATAGAGGTTTACATAACCTCTGTGAGTTTTCTATTGCTTCCTTGCAGGCTCCAAGGACCATCCAAGCTCAGCAGATTACGACTCCTGCCTCCCATCCGTTAGGGGAAACTACTGATCCCCAGATCTGCATTTGTCCCCGGTTCCTCCATATTTGAGCTTCTTCTGCCATTTTTCCTTGGACGTTCAGTCTTGAGTTTATTTCCCACCTTATTCCTGATCCTTTGACGTCATGGTTTTCATATCTAATAACGTGATTCTTGGTGTGCGCCCTGTTTCTTGTTTTGATGTCCTGGACAAACCCGTCTTCATCAGGGTAGTCCTTTTCGTTGGCCCATATCAACAAGGTGTCTTTTCCCATAAATTGTCCTCAGGTGTTGCACATTGCCACGTGTGACATGCAGTGGGCTGTGGGGACATCGATCTCTACAGCCACGAAGATCTTGGATTATCCCATGCTGTATGGCAGTAACGTACAGACAAAGCATTCTCCTTCTGACTGCCTACGTCCTACTTCCTTCATGTGCCGGTACCATATGTTGTTTCCGAGATTGGCTGTGCTGTCCAAGTAATCGTTTAGCTCATTATCGGTTTCATATGGACTTCTCTTGATCCTTAGTGTTTTTCTGTAGTTAGCTATCACTATGTCTCTGAATGCATCTGTACTCCTCTTCCGTTCCGGCAGGCTCTCGGGTATTATGTTTGGAGGGCAGGTTTCATGTCCTGCCCTGCAGTACTATGGGGAGGTCTTGTGGTGTTTCTTCTTCTTCCCTCGTGCATTCTTTCGTAGACCTCCTTCCACATGTGGCTCATCATCCTTCCAACATGTGCCGGTGTCGTAAGCTCAGTCGTCATTTCTGGTGTTGGAGCAGGTGTGCTCGTTATCACAGTTGCCATTTTCTTGCTCAGCTCCTCATGTAGTTTCTTTGCTCTTAGTATGAGCGGAAACACATACTTGACTACCGCATGTGTCTTCCCAATGAGTTCCTTTGTGGCCTCCTCTGTACTCTTGAGGGATTTTATCATGCCATCTCTGTTTTCTGTCGGTTCGGCCTGGGGTCTCACAGCCATTGACACTTGCCCTTGCTTGTGTGCACTCAGTGTGTGGGTGCGTGCTTTCCGTGCTGACCCTGTCTCCTGCTTTTCTCGTCATTCATAATTTCAGGTGCATCCATATCACGGACATTGGGATGCTTTGTGCACCAATAAAAAATGCAGTTCTGATCGCTAATGACAAAAATTCTACAATAATCACTATACATATACATATG
The DNA here is from genome assembly GCF_040938575.1 of Ambystoma mexicanum. Taxonomy (NCBI): domain Eukaryota; kingdom Metazoa; phylum Chordata; class Amphibia; order Caudata; family Ambystomatidae; genus Ambystoma; species Ambystoma mexicanum. The sequence goes on along the minus strand of NC_090941.1, from coordinate 541,850,000 downwards.
ATTGCCTTGAAGGACAGTTTGCAGCACCACCTTCTAGGAAAGCGGGGGCGGCCATCCACTGGTGGCACAACTAAATTACTGTTTTGGGCCCCCATCTCGAACAAGTCCATAGTCAATAGTTTATTTCTTTTCTTATCTTGATTTCGTTACTTAAAAAGTTCAGCAACACTAAAATGACCGGTGCAGTTTAATATGCCCCCTCTTGCGAGTGATGATGGAAGTCTCTAGTTATGGAGTACAGATCCTTTGCTAGACTATGAAAAAAGGTTAGACTACCGTTTTTAGCACATCACATTCTTCCTGCATTTGTATACAACGCATTCCCAGGGCACCTTCCCAATTCGTCTTGGCCCTGAGGACATGAAGCAATTTGTTCGCAGTGACACCATAAAAATGGATTTGTTACACATCACGCATAGATAAACCATTGAAAAAATAAAAACAAAAATAAAAATAAAAGTGAACATATGAGGAGGTAGGAAAAATAAGAAAAAGGTTGAAAACGGTAAACACGGCTGTGAAGTTCGGGTCTTTTTTCCTTTCACTTGGTCCTTCGAGGTCAAGTCGCTGAACAGTCTCTCTCTCCCCCATTTACTACACTGCGAGAGGGGCAGGTTTCATGTCCAGCCCTGCAGTACTATGGGGAGGTCTTGTGTTTCTTATTCTTCCCTCGCGCATTCTTTCGTAGGCCTCCTTCCACATGTGGCTCATCATCCTTCCAACATGTGGCGGTGTCGTAAGCTTGGTCGTCATTTCTGGTGTTGGAGCAGGTGTGCTCGTTATCACAGTTGCTGCAGTTTTCTTGCTCAGCTCCTCATGTAGTTTCTTTGCTCTTAGTATGAGCGGAAACACATACTTGACTACCGCATGTGTCTTCCCAATGAGTTCCTTTGTGGCCTCCTCTGTTCTCATGAGGGATTTTGTCATGCCATCACTGTCTTGTTGCTTGCTTGGTTCTCTGGAGCTGTTTGTTTCACAGGTATCTTTTTGTTTTCTGTCGGTTCGACCTGGGGTCTCACAGCCATTGACACTTGCCCTTGCTTGTGTGCACTCAGTGTGTGGGTGCGTGCTTTCCGTGCTGACCCTGTCTCCAGCTTTTCTCGTCATTCATAATTTCAGGTGCATCCATATCACTGCTAATTAAATTCAACTGTAAATCATTTGCTTTATCATCAATTTTTCTTGGAACAGGGATGACAATATAAGGTCTGGGTGCCTTTGTGGGGCTCAGACGCTCATTACCTGGTGGATGCACGGACATTGGGATGCTTTGTGCACCAATAAGAAATGCAGTTCTGATCGTTAACGACAAAAATACTACAATAATCACTATACATATACATATGATTGCCTTGAAGGACAGTTTGCAGCACCTCCTTCTAGGAAAGCGGGGGCGCCCATCCACTGGTGGCACAACTAAATTACTGTTTTGGGCCCCCATCTCGAACAAGTCCATAGTCAATAGTTTATTTCTTTTCTTATCTTGATTTCGTTACTTAAAAAGTTCAGCAAACACTAAAATGACCGGTGCAGTTTAATATACCTCCTCTTGCGAGTGATGATGGAAGTCTCTAGTTATGGAGTACAGATCCTTTGCTAGACTATGGAAAAAGGTTAGACTACTGTTTTTAGCACATCACATTCTTCCTGCATTTGTATACAACGCATTCCCAGGGCACCTTCCCAATTCGTCTTGGCCCTGAGGACATGCAGGAATTTGTTCGCAGTGACACCATAAAAATGGATTTGTTACACATCACGCATAGATAAACCATTGAAAAAATAAAAACAAAAATAAAAGTGAACATATGAGGAGGTAGGAAAAAATAAGAAAAAGGTTGAAAACGGTAAACACGGCCGTGAAGTTCAGGTCTTTTTTCCTTTCACTTGGTCCTTCGAGGTCAAGTCGCTGAACAGTCTCTCTCTCCCCCATTTACTACACTGCGAGAGGGGCAGGTTTCATGTCCAGCCCTGCAGTACTATGGGGAGGTCTTGTGTTTCTTATACTTCCCTCGTGCATTCTTTCGTAGACCTCCTTCCACATGTGGCTCATCATCCTTCCAACATGTGGCAGTGTCGTAAGCTTGGTCGTTATTTCTGGTGTTGGAGCAGGTGTGCTCGTTATCACAGTTGCTGCAGTTTTCTTGCTCAGCTCCTCATGTAGTTTCTTTGCTCTTAGTATGAGCGGAAACACATACTTGACTACCGCATGTGTCTTCCCAATGAGTTCCTTTGTGGCCTCCTCTGTTCTCTTGAGGGATTTTTTCATGCCATCTCTGTCTTGTTGCTTGCTTGGTTCTCTGGAGCTGTTAGTTTCACAGGTATCTTTTTGTTTTCTGTCGGTTCGGCCTGGGGTCTCACAGCCATTGACACTTGCCCTTGCTTGTGTGCACTCAGTGTGTGGGTGCGTGCTGTGGACAGTGCTATGTTATCATTCATTCCGTGCTGACCCTGTCTCCAGCTTTTCTCGTCATTCATAATTTCAGGTGCATCCATATCACTGCTAATTAAATTCAACTGTAAATATTTTGCTTTATCATCAATTTTTCTTGGAACAGGGATGACAATATAAGGTCTGGGTGCCTTTGTGGGGCTCAGACGCTCATTACCTGGTGGATGCACGGACATTGGGATGCTTTGTGCACCAATAAAAAATGCAGTTCTGATCGTTAACGACAAAAATACTACAATAATCACTATACATATACATATGATTGCCTTGAATGACAGTTTGCAGCACCTCCTTCTAGGAAAGCGGGGGCGCCCATCCACTGGTGGCACAACTAAATTACTGTTTTCGGCCCCCATCTCGAACAAGTCCATAGTCAATAGTTTATTTCTTTTCTTATCTTGATTTCGTTACTTAAAAAGTTCAGCAACACTAAAATGACCGGTGCAGTTTAATGTGCTCCCTCTTGCGAGTGATGACGGAAGTCTCTAGTTATGGAGTACAGATCCTTTGCTAGACTATGGAAAAAGGTTAGACTACTGTTTTTAGCACATCACATTCTTCCTGCATTTGTATACAACGCATTCCCAGGGCACCTTCCCAATTCGTCTTGGCCCTGAGGACATGCAGGAATTTGTTCGCAGTGACACCATAAAAATGGATTTGTTACACATCACGCATAGATAAACCATTGAAAAAATAAAAACAAAAATAAAAATAAAAGTGAACATATGAAGAGGTAGGAAACAATAAGAAAAAGGTTGAAAACGGTAAACACGGCCATGAAGTTCGGGTCTTTTTTCCTTTCACTTGGTCCTTAGAGGTCAAGTCGCTGAACAGTCTCTCTCTCCCCCATTTACTACACTGCAAGAGGGGCAGGTTTCATGTCCAGCCCTGCAGTACTATGGGGAGGTCTTGTGTTTCTTATTCTTCCCTCGTGCATTCTTTCGTAGACCTCCTTCCACATGTGGCTCATCATCCTTCCAACATGTGGCGGTGTCGTAAGCTTGGTTGTTATTTCTGGTGTTGGAGCAGGTGTGCTCGTTATCACAGTTGCTGCAGTTTTCTTGCTCAGCTCCTCATGTAGTTTCTTTGCTCTTAGTATGAGCGGAAACACATACTTGACTACCGCATGTGTCTTCCCAATGAGTTCCTTTGTGGCCTCCTCTGTTCTCATGAGGGATTTTGTCATGCCATCACTGTCTTGTTGCTTGCTTGGTTCTCTGGAGCTGTTTGTTTCACAGGTATCTTTTTGTTTTCTGTCGGTTCGGCCTGGGGTCTCACAGCCATTGACACTTGCCCTTGCTTGTGTGCACTCAGTGTGTGGGTGCGTGCTTTCCGTGCTGACCCTGTCTCCAGCTTTTCTCGTCATTCATAATTTCAGGTGCATCCATATCACTGCTAATTAAATTCAACTGTAAATCATTTGCTTTATCATCAATTTTTCTTGGAACAGGGATGACAATATATGGTCTGGGTGCCTTTGTGGGGCTCAGACGCTCATTACCTGGTGGATGCACGGACATCGGGATGCTTTGTGCACCAATAAAAAATGCAGTTCTGATCGTTAACGACAAAAATACTACAATAATCACTATACATATACATATGATTGCCTTGAAGGACAGTTTGCAGCACCTCCTTCTAGGAAAGCGAGGGCGCCCATCCACTGGTGGCACAACTAAATTACTGTTTTGGGCCCCCATCTCGAACAAGTCCATAGTCAATAGTTTATTTCTTTTCTTATCTTGATTTCGTTACTTAAAAAGTTCAGCAAACACTAAAATGACCGGTGCAGTTTAATGTGCCCCCTCTTGCGAGTGATGACGGAAGTCTCTAGTTATGGAGTACAGATCCTTTGCTAGACTATGGAAAAAGGTTAGACTACCGTTTTTAGCACATCACATTCTTCCTGCATTTGTATACAACGCATTCCCAGGGCACCTTCCCAATTCGTTTTGGCCCTGAGGACATGCAGGAATTTGTTCGCAGTGACACCATAAAAATGGATTTGTTACACATCACGCATAGATAAACCATTGAAAAAATAAAAACAAAAATAAAAATAAAAGTGAACATATGAGGAGGTAGGAAAAAATAAGAAAAAGGTTGAAAACGGTGAACACGGCCGTGAAGTTCGGGTCTTTTTTCCTTTCACTTGGTCCTTCGAGGTCAAGTCGCTGAACAGTCTCTCTCTCCACCATTTACTACACTGCGAGAGGGGCAGGTTTCATGTCCAGCCCTGCAGTACTATGGGGAGGTCTTGTGTTTCTTATTCTTCCCTCGTGCATTCTTTCGTAGACCTCCTTCCACATGTGGCTCATCATCCTTCCAACATGTGGCAGAGTCGTAAGCTTGGTCGTTATTTCTGGTGTTGGAGCAGGTGTGCTCGTTATCACAGTTGCTGCAGTTTTCTTGCTCAGCTCCTCATGTAGTTTCTTTGCTCTTAGTATGAGCGGAAACACATACTTGACTACCGCATGTGTCTTCCCAATGAGTTCCTTTGCGGCCTCCTCTGTTCTCTTGAGGTATTTTGTCATGCCATATCTGTCTTGTTGCTTGCTTGGTTCTCTGGAGCTGTTAGTTTCACAGGTATCTTTTTGTTTTCTGTCGGTTCGGACTGGGGTCTCACAGCCATTGACACTTGCCCTTGCTTGTGTGCACTCAGTGTGTGGGTGCGTGCTGTGGACAGTGCTATGTTATCATTCATTCCGTGCTGACCCTTTCTCCAGCTTTTCTCGTCATTCATAATTTCAGGTGCATCCATATCACTGTTAATTAAATTCAACTGTAAATCATTTGCTTTATCATCAATTTTTCTTGGAACAGGGATGACAATATAAGGTCTGGGTGCCTTTGTGGGGCTCAGACGCTCATTACCTGGTGGATGCACGGACATTGGGATGCTTTGTGCACCAATAAAAAATGCAGTTCTGATCGTTAACGACAAAAATACTACAATAGCACTATACATATACATATGATTGCCTTGAAGGACAGTTTGCAGCACCTCCTTCTAGGGAAGCGGGGGCGCCCATCCACTGGTGGCACAACTAAATTACTGTTTTCGGCCCCCATCTCGAACAAGTCCATAGTCAATAGTTTATTTCTTTTCTTATCTTGATTTCGTTACTTAAAAAGTTCAGCAAACACTAAAATGACCGGTGCAGTTTAATGTGCCCCCTCTTGCGAGTGATGACGGAAGTCTCTAGTTATGGACTACAGATCCTTTGCTAGATTATGGAAAAAGGTTAGACTACCGTTTTTAGCACATCACATTCTTCCTGCATTTGTATACAACGCATTCCCAGGGCACCTTCCCAATTCGTTTTTGGCCCTGAGGACATGCAGGAATTTGTTCGCAGTGACACCATAAAAATGGATTTGTTACACATCACGCATAGATAAACCATTGAAAAAATAAAAACAAAAATAAAAATAAAAGTGAACATATGAGGAGGTAGGAAAAAATAAGAAAAAGGTTGAAAACGGTGAACACGGCCGTGAAGTTCGGGTCTTTTTTCCTTTCACTTGGTCCTTCGAGGTCAAGTCGCTGAACAGTCTCTCTCTCCACCATTTACTACACTGCGAGAGGGGCAGGTTTCATGTCCAGCCCTGCAGTACTATGGGGAGGTCTTGTGTTTCTTATTCTTCCCTCGTGCATTCTTTTGTAGACCTCCTTCCACATGTGGCTCATCATCCTTCCAACATGTGGCGGTGTCGTAAGCTTGGTTGTTATTTCTGGTGTTGGAGCAGGTGTGCTCGTTATCACAGTTGCTGCAGTTTTCTTGCTCAGCTCCTCATGTAGTTTCTTTGCTCTTAGTATGAGCGGAAACACATACTTGACTACCGCATGTGTCTTCCCAATGAGTTCCTTTGTGGCCTCCTCTGTTCTCTTGAGGGATTTTGTCATGCTATCTCTGTCTTGTTGCTTGCTTGGTTCTCTGGAGCTGTTAGTTTCACAGGTATCTTTTTGTTTTCTGTCGGTTCGGCCTGGGGTCTCACAGCCATTGACACTTGCCCTTGGTTGTGTGCACTCAGTGTGTGGGTGTGTGCTGTGGACAGTGCTATGTTATCATTTATTCCGTGCTGACCCTGTCTCCAGCTTTTCTCGTCATTCATAATTTCAGGTGCATCCATATCACTGCTAATTAAATTCAACTGTAAATCATTTGCTTTATCATCAATTTTTCTTGGAACAGGGATGACAATATAAGGTCTGGGTGCCTTTGTGGGGCTCAGACGCTCATTACCTGGTGGATGCACGGACATTGGGATGCTTTGTGCACCAATAAAAAATGCAGTTCTGATCGTTAACGACAAAAATACTACAATAATCACTATACATATACATATGATTGCCTTGAAGGACAGTTTGCAGCACCTCCTTCTAGGAAAGCGGGGGCGCCCATCCACTGGTGGCACAACTAAATTACTGTTTTGGGCCCCCATCTCGAACAAGTCCATAGTCAATAGTTTATTTCTTTTCTTATCTTGATTTCGTTACTTAAAAAGTTCAGCAAACACTAAAATGACCGGTGCAGTTTAATGTACCCCCTCTTGCGAGTGATGACGGAAGTCTCTAGTTATGTAGTACAGATCCTTTGCTAGACTATAGAAAAAGGTTAGACTACCGTTTTTAGCACATCACATTCTTCCTGCATTTGTATACAACGCATTCCCAGGGCACCTTCCCAATTCGTCTTGGCATTGAGGACATGCAGGAATTTGTTCGCAGTGACACCATAAAAATGGATTCGTTACACATCACGCATAGATAAACCATTGAAAAAATAAAAACAAAAATAAAAATAAAAGTGAACATATGAGGAGGTAGGAAAAATTAAGAAAAAGGTTGAAAACGGTAAACACGGCCGTGAAGTTCGGGCCTTTTTTCCTTTCACTTGGTCCTTCGAGGTCAAGTCGCTGAACAGTCTCTCTCTCCCCATTTACTACACTGCGAGAGGGGCAGGTTTCATGTCCAGCCCTGCAGTACTATGGGGAGGTCTTGTGTTTCTTATTCTTCCCTCGTGCATTCTTTCGTAGACCTCCTTCCACATGTGGCTCATCATCCTTCCAACATGTGGCGGTGTCGTAAGCTTGGTCGTTATTTCTGGTGTTGGAGCAGGTGTGCTCGTTATCACAGTTGCTGCAGTTTTCTTGCTCAGCTCCTCATGTAGTTTCTTTGCTCTTAGTATGAGCGGAAACACATACTTGACTACCGCATGTGTCTTCCCAATGAGTTCCTTTGTGGCCTCCTCTATACTCTTGAGGGATTTTGTCATGCCATCTCTGTCTTGTTGCTTGCTTGGTTCTCTGGAGCTGTTCGTTTCACAGGTATCTTTTTGTTTTCTGTCGGTTCGGCCTGGGGTCTCACAGCCATTGACACTTGCCCTTGCTTGTGTGCACTCAGTGTGTGGGTGCGTGCTTTCCGTACTGACCCTGTCTCCAGCTTTTCTCGTCATTCATAATTTCAGTTGCATCCATATCACTGCTAATTAAATTCAACTGTAAATCATTTGCTTTATCATCAATTTTTCTTGGAACAGGGATGACAATATAAGGTCTGGGTGCCTTTGTGGGGCTCAGACGCTCATTACCTGGTGGATGCACGGATATTGGGATGCTTTGTGCACCAATAAAAAATGCAGTTCTGATCGTTAACGACAAAAATACTACAATTATCACTATACATATACATATGATTGCCTTGAAGGACAGTTTGCAGCACCTCCTTCTAGGAAAGCGGGGGCGCCCATCCACTGGTGGCACAACTAAATTACTGTTTTGGGCCCCCATCTCGAATAAGTCCATAGTCAATAGTTTATTTCTTTTCCTATCTTGATTTCGTTACTTAAAAAGTTCAGCAAACACTAAAATGACCGGTGCAGTTTAATGTGCCCCCTCTTGCGAGTGATGACGGAAGTCTCTAGTTATGGAGTACAGATCCTTTGCTAGACTATGGAAAAAGGTTAGACTACCGTTTTTAGCACATCACATTCTTCCTGCATTTGTATACAACGCATTCCCAGGGCACCTTCCCAATTCGTCTTGGCCCTGAAGACATGCAGGAATTTATTTGCAGTGACACCATAAAAATGGATTTGTTACACATCACGCATAGATAAACCATTGAAAAAATAAAAACAAAAATAAAAATTAAAGTGAACATATGAGGAGGTAGGAAAAAATAAGAAAAAGGTTGAAAACGGTAAACACGGCCGTGAAGTTCGGGTCTTTTTTCCTTTCACTTGGTCCTTCGAGGTCAAGTCGCTGAACAGTCTCTCTCTCCGCCATTTACTACACTGCGAGAGGGGCAGGTTTCATGTCCAGCCCTGCAGTACTATGGGGAGGTCTTGTGTTTCTTATTCTTCCCTCGTGCATTCTTTCGTAGACCTCCTTCCACATGTGGCTCATCATCCTTCCAACATGTGGCGGTGTCGTAAGCTTGGTCGTTATTTCTGGTGTTGGAGCAGGTGTGCTCGTTATCACAGTTGCTGCAGTTTTCTTGCTCAGCTCCTCATGTAGTTTCTTTGCTCTTAGTATGAGCGGAAACACATACTTGACTACCGCATGTGTCTTCCCAATGAGTTCCTTTGTGGCCTCCTCTGTACTCTTGAGGGATTTTGTCATGCCATCTCTGTCTTGTTGCTTGCTTGGTTCTCTGGAGCTGTTCGTTTCACAGGTATCTTTTTGTTTTCTGTCGGTTCGGCCTGGGGTCTCACAGCCATTGACACTTGCCCTTGCTTGTGTGCACTCAGTGTGTGGGTGCGTGCTTTCCGTGCTGACCCTGTCTCCAGCTTTTCTCGTCATTCATAATTTCAGGTGCATCCATATCACTGCTAATTAAATTCAACTGTAAATCATTTGCTTTATCATCAATTTTTCTTGGAACAGGGATGACAATATAAGGTCTGGGTGCCTTTGTGGGGCTCAGACGCTCATTACCTGGTGGATGCACGGATATTGGGATGCTTTGTGCACCAATAAAAAATGCAGTTCTGATCGTTAACGACAAAAATACTACAATTATCACTATACATATACATATGATTGCCTTGAAGGACAGTTTGCAGCACCTCCTTCTAGGAAAGCGGGGCGCCCATCCACTGGTGGCACAACTAAATTACTGTTTTGGGCCCCCATCTCGAACAAGTCCATAGTCAATAGATTATTTCTTTTCCTATCTTGATTTCGTTTCTTAAAAAGTTCAGCAAACACAAAAATGACCGGTGCAGTTTAATGTGCCCCCTTTTGCGAGTGATGACGGAAGTCTCTAGATATGGAGTACAGATCCTTTGCTAGACTATGGAAAAAGGTTAGACTACTGTTTTTAGCACATCACATTCTTCCTGCATTTGTATACAACGCATTCCCAGGGCACCTTCCCAATTCGTCTTGGCCCTGAGGATATGCAGGAATTTGTTCGCAGTGACACCATAAAAATGGATTTGTTACACATCACACATAGATAAACCATTGAAAAAATAAAAACAAAAATAAAAATAAAAGTGAACATATGAGGAGGTAGGAAAAAATAAGAAAAAGGTTGAAAACGGTAAACACGGCCGTGAAGTTCGGGTCTTTTTTCCTTTCAGTTGGTCCTTTCAGGTCAAGTCGCTGAACAGTCTCTCTCTCCGCCATTTACTACACTGCGAGAGGGGCAGGTTTCATGTCCAGCCCTGCAGTACTATGGGGATGTCTTGTGTTTCTTATTCTTCCCTCGTGCATTCTTTCGTCGACCTCCTTCCACATGTGGCTCATCATCCTTCCAACATGTGGCGGTGTCGTAAGCTTGGTCGTTATTTCTGGTGTTGGAGCAGGTGTGCTCGTTATCACAGTTGCTGCAGTTTTCTTGCTCAGCTCCTCATTTAGTTTCTTTGCTCTTAGTATGAGCGGAAACACATACTTGACTACCGCATGTGTCTTCCCAATGAGTTCCTTTGTGGCCTCCTCTGTTCTCTTGAGGGATTTTGTCATGCCATCTCTGTCTTGTTGCTTGCTTGGTTCTCTGGAGCTGTTAGTTTCACAGGTATCTTTTTGTTTTCTGTCGGTTCGGCCTGGGGTCTCACAGCCATTGACACTTGCCCTTGCTTGTGTGCACTCAGTGTTTGGGTGCGTGCTGTGGACAGTGCTATGTTATCATTCATTCCGTGCTGACCCTGTCTCCAGCTTTTCTCGTCATTCATAATTTCAGGTGCATCCATATCACTGCTAATTAAATTCAACTGTAAATCATTTGCTTTATCATCAATTTTTCTTGGAACAGGGATGACAATATAAGGTCTGGGTGCCTTTGTGGGGCCCAGACGCTCATTACCTGGTGGATGCACGGACATTGGGATGCTTTGTGCACCAATAAAAAATGCAGTTCTGATCGTTAACGACAAAAATACTACAATAATCACTATACATATACATATGATTGCCTTGAAGGACAGTTTGCAGCACCTCATTCTAGGAAAGCGGGGGCGCCCATCCACTGGTGGCACAACTAAATTACTGCTTTGGGACCCCATCTCGAACAAGTCCATAGTCAATAGTTTATTTCTTTTCTTATCTTGATTTCGTTACTTAAAAAGTTCAGCAACACTAAAATGACCGGTGCAGTTTAATGTGCCCCCTCTTGCGAGTGATGACGGAAGTCTCTAGTTATGGAGTACAGATCCTTTGCTAGACTATGGAAAAAGGTTAGACTACCGTTTTTAGCACATCACATTCTTCCTGCATTTGTATACAACGCATTCCCAGGGCACCTTCCCAATTCGTCTTGGCCCTGAGGACATGCAGGAATTTGTTCGCAGTGACACCATAAAAATGGATTTGTTACACATCACGCATAGATAAACCATTGAAAAAATAAAAACAAAAACAAAAATAAAAGTGAACATATGAGGAGGTAGGAAAAAATAAGAAAAAGGTTGAAAACGGTAAACACGGCCGTGAAGTTCGGGTCTTTTTTCCTTTCACTTGGTCCTTCGAGGTCAAGTCGCTGAACAGTCTCTCTCTCCCCCATTTACTACACTGCGAGAGGGGCAGGTTTCATGTCCAGCCCTGCAGTACTATGGGGAGGTCTTGTGTTTCTTATTCTTCCCTCGTGCATTCTTTCGTAGACCTCCTTCCACATGTGGCTCATCATCCTTCCAACATGTGGCGGTGTCGTAAGCTTGGTCGTTATTTCTGGTGTTGGAGCAGGTGTGCTCTTTATCACACTTGCTGCAGTTTTCTTGCTCAGCTCCTCATGTAGTTTCTTTGCTCTTAGTATGAGCAGAAACACATACTTGACTACCGCATGTGTCTTCCCAATGAGTTCTTTTGTGGCCTCCTCTGTTCTCTTGAGGGATTTTGTCATGCCATCTCTGTCTTGTTGCTTGCTTGGTTCTCTGGAGCTGTTTGTTTCACAGGTATCTTTTTGTTTTCTGTCGGTTCGGCCTGGAGTCTCACAGCCATTGACACTTGCCCTTGCTTGTGTGAACTCAGTGTGTGGGTGCGTGCTTTCCGTGCTGACCCTGTCTCCAGCTTTTCTCGTCATTCATAATTTCAGGTGCATCCATATCACTGCTAATTAAATTCAACTGTAAATCATTTGCTTTATCATCAATTTTTCTTGGAACAGGGATGACAATATATGGTCTGGGTGCCTTTGTGGGGCTCAGACGCTCATTACCTGGTGGATGCACGGACATCGGGATGCTTTGTGCACCAATAAAAAATGCAGTTCTGATCGTTAACGACAAAAATACTACAATAATCACTATACATATACATATGATTGCCTTGAAGGACAGTTTGCAGCACCTCCTTCTAGGAAAGCGAGGGCGCCCATCCACTGGTGGCACAACTAAATTACTGTTTTGGGCCCCCATCTCGAACAAGTCCATAGTCAATAGTTTATTTCTTTTCTTATCTTGATTTCGTTACTTAAAAAGTTCAGCAAACACTAAAATGACCGGTGCAGTTTAATGTGCCCCCTCTTGCGAGTGATGACGGAAGTCTCTAGTTATGGAGTACAGATCCTTTGCTAGACTATGGAAAAAGGTTAGACTACCGTTTTTAGCACATCACATTCTTCCTGCATTTGTATACAACGCATTCCCAGGGCACCTTCCCAATTCGTTTTGGCCCTGAGGACATGCAGGAATTTGTTCGCAGTGACACCATAAAAATGGATTTGTTACACATCACGCATAGATAAACCATTGAAAAAATAAAAACAAAAATAAAAATAAAAGTGAACATATGAGGAGGTAGGAAAAAATAAGAAAAAGGTTGAAAACGGTGAACACGGCCGTGAAGTTCGGGTCTTTTTTCCTTTCACTTGGTCCTTCGAGGTCAAGTCGCTGAACAGTCTCTCTCTCCACCATTTACTACACTGCGAGAGGGGCAGGTTTCATGTCCAGCCCTGCAGTACTATGGGGAGGTCTTGTGTTTCTTATTCTTCCCTCGTGCATTCTTTCGTAGACCTCCTTCCACATGTGGCTCATCATCCTTCCAACATGTGGCAGAGTCGTAAGCTTGGTCGTTATTTCTGGTGTTGGAGCAGGTGTGCTCGTTATCACAGTTGCTGCAGTTTTCTTGCTCAGCTCCTCATGTAGTTTCTTTGCTCTTAGTATGAGCGGAAACACATACTTGACTACCGCATGTGTCTTCCCAATGAGTTCCTTTGCGGCCTCCTCTGTTCTCTTGAGGTATTTTGTCATGCCATATCTGTCTTGTTGCTTGCTTGGTTCTCTGGAGCTGTTAGTTTCACAGGTATCTTTTTGTTTTCTGTCGGTTCGGACTGGGGTCTCACAGCCATTGACACTTGCCCTTGCTTGTGTGCACTCAGTGTGTGGGTGCGTGCTGTGGACAGTGCTATGTTATCATTCATTCCGTGCTGACCCTTTCTCCAGCTTTTCTCGTCATTCATAATTTCAGGTGCATCCATATCACTGTTAATTAAATTCAACTGTAAATCATTTGCTTTATCATCAATTTTTCTTGGAACAGGGATGACAATATAAGGTCTGGGTGCCTTTGTGGGGCTCAGACGCTCATTACCTGGTGGATGCACGGACATTGGGATGCTTTGTGCACCAATAAAAAATGCAGTTCTGATCGTTAACGACAAAAATACTACAATAGCACTATACATATACATATGATTGCCTTGAAGGACAGTTTGCAGCACCTCCTTCTAGGGAAGCGGGGGCGCCCATCCACTGGTGGCACAACTAAATTACTGTTTTCGGCCCCCATCTCGAACAAGTCCATAGTCAATAGTTTATTTCTTTTCTTATCTTGATTTCGTTACTTAAAAAGTTCAGCAAACACTAAAATGACCGGTGCAGTTTAATGTGCCCCCTCTTGCGAGTGATGACGGAAGTCTCTAGTTATGGACTACAGATCCTTTGCTAGATTATGGAAAAAGGTTAGACTACCGTTTTTAGCACATCACATTCTTCCTGCATTTGTATACAACGCATTCCCAGGGCACCTTCCCAATTCGTTTTTGGCCCTGAGGACATGCAGGAATTTGTTCGCAGTGACACCATAAAAATGGATTTGTTACACATCACGCATAGATAAACCATTGAAAAGATAAAAACAAAAATAAAAATAAAAGTGAACATATGAGGAGGTAGGAAAAAATAAGAAAAAGGTTGAAAACGGTGAACACGGCCGTGAAGTTAGGGTCTTTTTTCCTTTCACTTGGTCCTTCGAGGTCAAGTCGCTGAACAGTCTCTCTCTCCACCATTTACTACACTGCGAGAGGGGCAGGTTTCATGTCCAGCCCTGCAGTACTATGGGGAGGTCTTGTGTTTCTTATTCTTCCCTCGTGCATTCTTTTGTAGACCTCCTTCCACATGTGGCTCATCATCCTTCCAACATGTGGCGGTGTCGTAAGCTTGGTTGTTATTTCTGGTGTTGGAGCAGGTGTGCTCGTTATCACAGTTGCTGCAGTTTTCTTGCTCAGCTCCTCATGTAGTTTCTTTGCTCTTAGTATGAGCGGAAACACATACTTGACTACCGCATGTGTCTTCCCAATGAGTTCCTTTGTGGCCTCCTCTGTTCTCTTGAGGGATTTTGTCATGCTATCTCTGTCTTGTTGCTTGCGTGGTTCTCTGGAGCTGTTAGTTTCACAGGTATCTTTTTGTTTTCTGTCGGTTCGGCCTGGGGTCTCACAGCCATTGACACTTGCCCTTGGTTGTGTGCACTCAGTGTGTGGGTGTGTGCTGTGGACAGTGCTATGTTATCATTTATTCCGTGCTGACCCTGTCTCCAGCTTTTCTCGTCATTCATAATTTCAGGTGCATCCATATCACTGCTAATTAAATTCAACTGTAAATCATTTGCTTTATCATCAATTTTTCTTGGAACAGGGATGACAATATAAGGTCTGGGTGCCTTTGTGGGGCTCAGACGCTCATTACCTGGTGGATGCACGGACATTGGGATGCTTTGTGCACCAATAAAAAATGCAGTTCTGATCGTTAACGACAAAAATACTACAATAATCACTATACATATACATATGATTGCCTTGAAGGACAGTTTGCAGCACCTCCTTCTAGGAAAGCGGGGGCGCCCATCCACTGGTGGCACAACTAAATTACTGTTTTGGGTCCCCATCTCGAACAAGTCCATAGTCAATAGTTTATTTCTTTTCTTATCTTGATTTCGTTACTTAAAAAGTTCAGCAAACACTAAAATGACCGGTGCAGTTTAATGTGCCCCCTCTTGCGAGTGATGACGGAAGTCTCTAGTTATGTAGTACAGATCCTTTGCTAGACTATAGAAAAAGGTTAGACTACCGTTTTTAGCACATCACATTCTTCCTGCATTTGTATACAACGCATTCCCAGGGCACCTTCCCAATTCGTCTTGGCATTGAGGACATGCAGGAATTTGTTCGCAGTGACACCATAAAAATGGATTCGTTACACATCACGCATAGATAAACCATTGAAAAAATAAAAACAAAAATAAAAATAAAAGTGAACATATGAGGAGGTAGGAAAAATTAAGAAAAAGGTTGAAAACGGTAAACACGGCCGTGAAGTTCGGGCCTTTTTTCCTTTCACTTGGTCCTTCGAGGTCAAGTCGCTGAACAGTCTCTCTCTCCCCATTTACTACACTGCGAGAGGGGCAGGTTTCATGTCCAGCCCTGCAGTACTATGGGGAGGTCTTGTGTTTCTTATTCTTCCCTCGTGCATTCTTTCGTAGACCTCCTTCCACATGTGGCTCATCATCCTTCCAACATGTGGCGGTGTTGTAAGCTTGGTCGTTATTTCTGGTGTTGGAGCAGGTGTGCTCGTTATCACAGTTGCTGCAGTTTTCTTGCTCAGCTCCTCATGTAGTTTCTTTGCTCTTAGTATGAGCGGAAACACATACTTGACTACCGCATGTGTCTTCCCAATGAGTTCCTTTGTGGCCTCCTCTATACTCTTGAGGGATTTTGTCATGCCATCTCTGTCTTGTTGCTTGCTTGGTTCTCTGGAGCTGTTCGTTTCACAGGTATCTTTTTGTTTTCTGTCGGTTCGGCCTGGGGTCTCACAGCCATTGACACTTGCCCTTGCTTGTGTGCACTCAGTGTGTGGGTGCGTGCTTTCCGTACTGACCCTGTCTCCAGCTTTTCTCGTCATTCATAATTTCAGTTGCATCCATATCACTGCTAATTAAATTCAACTGTAAATCATTTGCTTTATCATCAATTTTTCTTGGAACAGGGATGACAATATAAGGTCTGGGTGCCTTTGTGGGGCTCAGACGCTCATTACCTGGTGGATGCACGGATATTGGGATGCTTTGTGCACCAATAAAAAATGCAGTTCTGATCGTTAACGACAAAAATACTACAATTATCACTATACATATACATATGATTGCCTTGAAGGACAGTTTGCAGCACCTCCTTCTAGGAAAGCGGGGGCGCCCATCCACTGGTGGCACAACTAAATTACTGTTTTGGGCCCCCATCTCGAATAAGTCCATAGTCAATAGTTTATTTCTTTTCCTATCTTGATTTCGTTACTTAAAAAGTTCAGCAAACACTAAAATGACCGGTGCAGTTTAATGTGCCCCCTCTTGCGAGTGATGACGGAAGTCTCTAGTTATGGAGTACAGATCCTTTGCTAGACTATGGAAAAAGGTTAGACTACCGTTTTTAGCACATCACATTCTTCCTGCATTTGTATACAACGCATTCCCAGGGCACCTTCCCAATTCGTCTTGGCCCTGAAGACATGCAGGAATTTGTTTGCAGTGACACCATAAAAATGGATTTGTTACACATCACGAATAGATAAACCATTGAAAAAATAAAAACAAAAATAAAAATTAAAGTGAACATATGAGGAGGTAGGAAAAAATAAGAAAAAGGTTGAAAACGGTAAACACGGCCGTGAAGTTCGGGTCTTTTTTCCTTTCACTTGGTCCTTCGAGGTCAAGTCGCTGAACAGTCTCTCTCTCCGCCATTTACTACACTGCGAGAGGGGCAGGTTTCATGTCCAGCCCTGCAGTACTATGGGGAGGTCTTGTGTTTCTTATTCTTCCCTCGTGCATTCTTTCGTAGACCTCCTTCCACATGTGGCTCATCATCCTTCCAACATGTGGCGGTGTCGTAAGCTTGGTCGTTATTTCTGGTGTTGGAGCAGGTGTGCTCGTTATCACAGTTGCTGCAGTTTTCTTGCTCAGCTCCTCATGTAGTTTCTTTGCTCTTAGTATGAGCGGAAACACATACTTGACTACCGCATGTGTCTTCCCAATGAGTTCCTTTGTGGCCTCCTCTGTACTCTTGAGGGATTTTGTCATGCCATCTCTGTCTTGTTGCTTGCTTGGTTCTCTGGAGCTGTTCGTTTCACAGGTATCTTTTTGTTTTCTGTCGGTTCGGCCTGGGGTCTCACAGCCATTGACACTTGCCCTTGCTTGTGTGCACTCAGTGTGTGGGTGCGTGCTTTCCGTGCTGACCCTGTCTCCAGCTTTTCTCGTCATTCATAATTTCAGGTGCATCCATATCACTGCTAATTAAATTCAACTGTAAATCATTTGCTTTATCATCAATTTTTCTTGGAACAGGGATGACAATATAAGGTCTGGGTGCCTTTGTGGGGCTCAGACGCTCATTACCTGGTGGATGCACGGATATTGGGATGCTTTGTGCACCAATAAAAAATGCAGTTCTGATCGTTAACGACAAAAATACTACAATTATCACTATACATATACATATGATTGCCTTGAAGGACAGTTTGCAGCACCTCCTTCTAGGAAAGCGGGGCGCCCATCCACTGGTGGCACAACTAAATTACTGTTTTGGGCCCCCATCTCGAACAAGTCCATAGTCAATAGATTATTTCTTTTCCTATCTTGATTTCGTTTCTTAAAAAGTTCAGCAAACACAAAAATGACCGGTGCAGTTTAATGTGCCCCCTCTTGCGAGTGATGACGGAAGTCTCTAGATATGGAGTACAGATCCTTTGCTAGACTATGGAAAAAGGTTAGACTACTGTTTTTAGCACATCACATTCTTCCTGCATTTGTATACAACGCATTCCCAGGGCACCTTCCCAATTCGTCTTGGCCCTGAGGATATGCAGGAATTTGTTCGCAGTGACACCATAAAAATGGATTTGTTACACATCACGCATAGATAAACCATTGAAAAAATAAAAACAAAAATAAAAATAAAAGTGAACATATGAGGAGGTAGGAAAAAATAAGAAAAAGGTTGAAAACGGTAAACACGGCCGTGAAGTTCGGGTCTTTTTTCCTTTCAGTTGGTCCTTTCAGGTCAAGTCGCTGAACAGTCTCTCTCTCCGCCATTTACTACACTGCGAGAGGGGCAGGTTTCATGTCCAGCCCTGCAGTACTATGGGGATGTCTTGTGTTTCTTATTCTTCCCTCGTGCATTCTTTCGTCGACCTCCTTCCACATGTGGCTCATCATCCTTCCAACATGTGGCGGTGTCGTAAGCTTGGTCGTTATTTCTGGTGTTGGAGCAGGTGTGCTCGTTATCACAGTTGCTGCAGTTTTCTTGCTCAGCTCCTCATTTAGTTTCTTTGCTCTTAGTATGAGCGGAAACACATACTTGACTACCGCATGTGTCTTCCCAATGAGTTCCTTTGTGGCCTCCTCTGTTCTCTTGAGGGATTTTGTCATGCCATCTCTGTCTTGTTGCTTGCTTGGTTCTCTGGAGCTGTTAGTTTCACAGGTATCTTTTTGTTTTCTGTCGGTTCGGCCTGGGGTCTCACAGCCATTGACACTTGCCCTTGCTTGTGTGCACTCAGTGTTTGGGTGCGTGCTGTGGACAGTGCTATGTTATCATTCATTCCGTGCTGACCCTGTCTCCAGCTTTTCTCGTCATTCATAATTTCAGGTGCATCCATATCACTGCTAATTAAATTCAACTGTAAATCATTTGCTTTATCATCAATTTTTCTTGGAACAGGGATGACAATATAAGGTCTGGGTGCCTTTGTGGGGCCCAGACGCTCATTACCTGGTGGATGCACGGACATTGGGATGCTTTGTGCACCAATAAAAAATGCAGTTCTGATCGTTAACGACAAAAATACTACAATAATCACTATACATATACATATGATTGCCTTGAAGGACAGTTTGCAGCACCTCATTCTAGGAAAGCGGGGGCGCCCATCCACTGGTGGCACAACTAAATTACTGCTTTGGGACCCCATCTCGAACAAGTCCATAGTCAATAGTTTATTTCTTTTCTTATCTTGATTTCGTTACTTAAAAAGTTCAGCAACACTAAAATGACCGGTGCAGTTTAATGTGCCCCCTCTTGCGAGTGATGACGGAAGTCTCTAGTTATGGAGTACAGATCCTTTGCTAGACTATGGAAAAAGGTTAGACTACCGTTTTTAGCACATCACATTCTTCCTGCATTTGTATACAACGCATTCCCAGGGCACCTTCCCAATTCGTCTTGGCCCTGAGGACATGCAGGAATTTGTTCGCAGTGACACCATAAAAATGGATTTGTTACACATCACGCATAGATAAACCATTGAAAAAATAAAAACAAAAACAAAAATAAAAGTGAACATATGAGGAGGTAGGAAAAAATAAGAAAAAGGTTGAAAACGGTAAACACGGCCGTGAAGTTCGGGTCTTTTTTCCTTTCACTTGGTCCTTCGAGGTCAAGTCGCTGAACAGTCTCTCTCTCCCCCATTTACTACACTGCGAGAGGGGCAGGTTTCATGTCCAGCCCTGCAGTACTATGGGGAGGTCTTGTGTTTCTTATTCTTCCCTCGTGCATTCTTTCGTAGACCTCCTTCCACATGTGGCTCATCATCCTTCCAACATGTGGCGGTGTCGTAAGCTTGGTCGTTATTTCTGGTGTTGGAGCAGGTGTGCTCTTTATCACACTTGCTGCAGTTTTCTTGCTCAGCTCCTCATGTAGTTTCTTTGCTCTTAGTATGAGCAGAAACACATACTTGACTACCGCATGTGTCTTCCCAATGAGTTCTTTTGTGGCCTCCTCTGTTCTCTTGAGGGATTTTGTCATGCCATCTCTGTCTTGTTGCTTGCTTGGTTCTCTGGAGCTGTTTGTTTCACAGGTATCTTTTTGTTTTCTGTCGGTTCAGCCTGGAGTCTCACAGCCATTGACACTTGCCCTTGCTTGTGTGCACTCAGTGTGTGGGTGCGTGCTTTCCGTGCTGACCCTGTCTCCAGCTTTTCTCGTCATTCATAATTTCAGGTGCATCCATATCACTGCTAATTAAATTCAACTGTAAATCATTTGCTTTATCATCAATTTTTCTTGGAACAGGGATGACAATATAAGGTCTGGGTGCCTTTGTGGGGCTCAGACGCTCATTACCTGGTGGATGCACGGACATTGGGATGCTTTGTGCACCAATAAAAAATGCAGTTCTGATCGTTAACGACAAAAATACTACAATAATCACTATACATATACATATGATTGCCTTGAAGGACAGTTTGCAGCACCTCCTTCTAGGAAAGCGGGGGCGCCCATCCACTGGTGGCACAACTAAATTACTGTTTTGGGCCCCCATCTCGAACAAGTCCATAGTCAATAGTTTATTTCTTTTCTTATCTTGATTTCGTTACTTAAAAAGTTCAGCAAACACTAAAATGACCGGTGCAGTTTAATGTGCCCCCTCTTGCGAGTGATGACGGAAGTCTCTAGTTATGTAGTACAGATCCTTTGCTAGACTATAGAAAAAGGTTAGACTACCGTTTTTAGCACATCACATTCTTCCTGCATTTGTATACAACGCATTCCCAGGGCACCTTCCCAATTCGTCTTGGCATTGAGGACATGCAGGAATTTGTTCGCAGTGACACCATAAAAATGGATTCGTTACACATCACGCATAGATAAACCATTGAAAAAATAAAAACAAAAATAAAAATAAAAGTGAACATATGAGGAGGTAGGAAAAATTAAGAAAAAGGTTGAAAACGGTAAACACGGCCGTGAAGTTCGGGCCTTTTTTCCTTTCACTTGGTCCTTCGAGGTCAAGTCGCTGAACAGTCTCTCTCTCCCCATTTACTACACTGCGAGAGGGGCAGGTTTCATGTCCAGCCCTGCAGTACTATGGGGAGGTCTTGTGTTTCTTATTCTTCCCTCGTGCATTCTTTCGTAGACCTCCTTCCACATGTGGCTCATCATCCTTCCAACATGTGGCGGTGTCGTAAGCTTGGTCGTTATTTCTGGTGTTGGAGCAGGTGTGCTCGTTATCACAGTTGCTGCAGTTTTCTTGCTCAGCTCCTCATGTAGTTTCTTTGCTCTTAGTATGAGCGGAAACACATACTTGACTACCGCATGTGTCTTCCCAATGAGTTCCTTTGTGGCCTCCTCTATACTCTTGAGGGATTTTGTCATGCCATCTCTGTCTTGTTGCTTGCTTGGTTCTCTGGAGCTGTTCGTTTCACAGGTATCTTTTTGTTTTCTGTCGGTTCGGCCTGGGGTCTCACAGCCATTGACACTTGCCCTTGCTTGTGTGCACTCAGTGTGTGGGTGCGTGCTTTCCGTACTGACCCTGTCTCCAGCTTTTCTCGTCATTCATAATTTCAGTTGCATCCATATCACTGCTAATTAAATTCAACTGTAAATCATTTGCTTTATCATCAATTTTTCTTGGAACAGGGATGACAATATAAGGTCTGGGTGCCTTTGTGGGGCTCAGACGCTCATTACCTGGTGGATGCACGGATATTGGGATGCTTTGTGCACCAATAAAAAATGCAGTTCTGATCGTTAACGACAAAAATACTACAATTATCACCATACATATACATATGATTGCCTTGAAGGACAGTTTGCAGCACCTCCTTCTAGGAAAGCGGGGGCGCCCATCCACTGGTGGCACAACTAAATTACTGTTTTGGGCCCCCATCTCGAATAAGTCCATAGTCAATAGTTTATTTCTTTTCCTATCTTGATTTCGTTACTTAAAAAGTTCAGCAAACACTAAAATGACCGGTGCAGTTTAATGTGCCCCCTCTTGCGAGTGATGACGGAAGTCTCTAGTTATGGAGTACAGATCCTTTGCTAGACTATGGAAAAAGGTTAGACTACCGTTTTTAGCACATCACATTCTTCCTGCATTTGTATACAACGCATTCCCAGGGCACCTTCCCAATTCGTCTTGGCCCTGAAGACATGCAGGAATTTGTTTGCAGTGACACCATAAAAATGGATTTGTTACACATCACGCATAGATAAACCATTGAAAAAATAAAAACAAAAATAAAAATTAAAGTGAACATATGAGGAGGTAGGAAAAAATAAGAAAAAGGTTGAAAACGGTAAACACGGCCGTGAAGTTCGGGTCTTTTTTCCTTTCACTTGGTCCTTCGAGGTCAAGTCGCTGAACAGTCTCTCTCTCCGCCATTTACTACACTGCGAGAGGGGCAGGTTTCATGTCCAGCCCTGCAGTACTATGGGGAGGTCTTGTGTTTCTTATTCTTCCCTCGTGCATTCTTTCGTAGACCTCCTTCCACATGTGGCTCATCATCCTTCCAACATGTGGCGGTGTCGTAAGCTTGGTCGTTATTTCTGGTGTTGGAGCAGGTGTGCTCGTTATCACAGTTGCTGCAGTTTTCTTGCTCAGCTCCTCATGTAGTTTCTTTGCTCTTAGTATGAGCGGAAACACATACTTGACTACCGCATGTGTCTTCCCAATGAGTTCCTTTGTGGCCTCCTCTGTACTCTTGAGGGATTTTGTCATGCCATCTCTGTCTTGTTGCTTGCTTGGTTCTCTGGAGCTGTTCGTTTCACAGGTATCTTTTTGTTTTCTGTCGGTTCGGCCTGGGGTCTCACAGCCATTGACACTTGCCCTTGCTTGTGTGCACTCAGTGTGTGGGTGCGTGCTTTCCGTGCTGACCCTGTCTCCAGCTTTTCTCGTCATTCATAATTTCAGGTGCATCCATATCACTGCTAATTAAATTCAACTGTAAATCATTTGCTTTATCATCAATTTTTCTTGGAACAGGGATGACAATATAAGGTCTGGGTGCCTTTGTGGGGCTCAGACGCTCATTACCTGGTGGATGCACGGATATTGGGATGCTTTGTGCACCAATAAAAAATGCAGTTCTGATCGTTAACGACAAAAATACTACAATTATCACTATACATATACATATGATTGCCTTGAAGGACAGTTTGCAGCACCTCCTTCTAGGAAAGCGGGGCGCCCATCCACTGGTGGCACAACTAAATTACTGTTTTGGGCCCCCATCTCGAACAAGTCCATAGTCAATAGATTATTTCTTTTCCTATCTTGATTTCGTTTCTTAAAAAGTTCAGCAAACACAAAAATGACCGGTGCAGTTTAATGTGCCCCCTCTTGCGAGTGATGACGGAAGTCTCTAGATATGGAGTACAGATCCTTTGCTAGACTATGGAAAAAGGTTAGACTACTGTTTTTAGCACATCACATTCTTCCTGCATTTGTATACAACGCATTCCCAGGGCACCTTCCCAATTCGTCTTGGCCCTGAGGATATGCAGGA
The DNA here is from genome assembly GCF_040938575.1 of Ambystoma mexicanum. Classification (NCBI taxonomy): domain Eukaryota; kingdom Metazoa; phylum Chordata; class Amphibia; order Caudata; family Ambystomatidae; genus Ambystoma; species Ambystoma mexicanum. Next base: position 541,826,557 of record NC_090941.1, on the reverse strand, counting down.
ATTTGTTCGCAGTGACACCATAAAAATGGATTTGTTACACATCACGCATAGATAAACCATTGAAAAAATAAAAACAAAAATAAAAATAAAAGTGAACATATGAGGAGGTAGGAAAAAATAAGAAAAAGGTTGAAAACGGTAAACACGGCCGTGAAGTTCGGGTCTTTTTTCCTTTCAGTTGGTCCTTTCAGGTCAAGTCGCTGAACAGTCTCTCTCTCCGCCATTTACTACACTGCGAGAGGGGCAGGTTTCATGTCCAGCCCTGCAGTACTATGGGGATGTCTTGTGTTTCTTATTCTTCCCTCGTGCATTCTTTCGTCGACCTCCTTCCACATGTGGCTCATCATCCTTCCAACATGTGGCGGTGTCGTAAGCTTGGTCGTTATTTCTGGTGTTGGAGCAGGTGTGCTCGTTATCACAGTTGCTGCAGTTTTCTTGCTCAGCTCCTCATTTAGTTTCTTTGCTCTTAGTATGAGCGGAAACACATACTTGACTACCGCATGTGTCTTCCCAATGAGTTCCTTTGTGGCCTCCTCTGTTCTCTTGAGGGATTTTGTCATGCCATCTCTGTCTTGTTGCTTGCTTGGTTCTCTGGAGCTGTTAGTTTCACAGGTATCTTTTTGTTTTCTGTCGGTTCGGCCTGGGGTCTCACAGCCATTGACACTTGCCCTTGCTTGTGTGCACTCAGTGTTTGGGTGCGTGCTGTGGACAGTGCTATGTTATCATTCATTCCGTGCTGACCCTGTCTCCAGCTTTTCTCGTCATTCATAATTTCAGGTGCATCCATATCACTGCTAATTAAATTCAACTGTAAATCATTTGCTTTATCATCAATTTTTCTTGGAACAGGGATGACAATATAAGGTCTGGGTGCCTTTGTGGGGCCCAGACGCTCATTACCTGGTAGATGCACGGACATTGGGATGCTTTGTGCACCAATAAAAAATGCAGTTCTGATCGTTAACGACAAAAATACTACAATAATCACTATACATATACATATGATTGCCTTGAAGGACAGTTTGCAGCACCTCATTCTAGGAAAGCGGGGGCGCCCATCCACTGGTGGCACAACTAAATTACTGCTTTGGGACCCCATCTCGAACAAGTCCATAGTCAATAGTTTATTTCTTTTCTTATCTTGATTTCGTTACTTAAAAAGTTCAGCAACACTAAAATGACCGGTGCAGTTTAATGTGCCCCCTCTTGCGAGTGATGACGGAAGTCTCTAGTTATGGAGTACAGATCCTTTGCTAGACTATGGAAAAAGGTTAGACTACCGTTTTTAGCACATCACATTCTTCCTGCATTTGTATACAACGCATTCCCAGGGCACCTTCCCAATTCGTCTTGGCCCTGAGGACATGCAGGAATTTGTTCGCAGTGACACCATAAAAATGGATTTGTTACACATCACGCATAGATAAACCATTGAAAAAAAAAAAACAAAAACAAAAATAAAAGTGAACATATGAGGAGGTAGGAAAAAATAAGAAAAAGGTAGAAAACGGTATACACGGCCGTGAAGTTCGGGTCTTTTTTCCTTTCACTTGGTCCTTCGAGGTCAAGTCGCTGAACAGTCTCTCTCTCCCCCATTTACTACACTGCGAGAGGGGCAGGTTTCATGTCCAGCCCTGCAGTACTATGGGGAGGTCTTGTGTTTCTTATTCTTCCCTCGTGCATTCTTTCGTAGACCTCCTTCCACATGTGGCTCATCATCCTTCCAACATGTGGCGGTGTCGTAAGCTTGGTCGTTATTTCTGGTGTTGGAGCAGGTGTGCTCTTTATCACACTTGCTGCAGTTTTCTTGCTCAGCTCCTCATGTAGTTTCTTTGCTCTTAGTATGAGCAGAAACACATACTTGACTACCGCATGTGTCTTCCCAATGAGTTCTTTTGTGGCCTCCTCTGTTCTCTTGAGGGATTTTGTCATGCCATCTCTGTCTTGTTGCTTGCTTGGTTCTCTGGAGCTGTTTGTTTCACAGGTATCTTTTTGTTTTCTGTCGGTTCGGCCTGGAGTCTCACAGCCATTGACACTTGCCCTTGCTTGTGTGCACTCAGTGTGTGGGTGCGTGCTTTCCGTGCTGACCCTGTCTCCAGCTTTTCTCGTCATTCATAATTTCAGGTGCATCCATATCACTGCTAATTAAATTCAACTGTAAATCATTTGCTTTATCATCAATTTTTCTTGGAACAGGGATGACAATATAAGGTCTGGGTGCCTTTGTGGGGCTCAGACGCTCATTACCTGGTGGATGCACGGACATTGGGATGCTTTGTGCACCAATAAAAAATGCAGTTCTGATCGTTAACGACAAAAATACTACAATAATCACTATACATATACATATTATTGCCTTGAAGGACAGTTTGCAGCACCTCCTTCAAGGAAATCGGGGGCGTCCATCCACTGGTGGCACAACTAAATTACTGTTTTGGGCCCCCATCTCGAACAAGTCCATAGTCAATAGTTTAGACCTTATATTGTCATCCCTGTTCCACACACTGTTCCACACACTGAGTGCACACAAGCAAGGGCAAGTGTCAATGGCTGTGAGACCCCAGGCCGAACCGACAGAAAACAAAAAACCGTTTTTAGCACATCACATTCTTCCTGCATTTATATACAACGCATTCCCAGGGCACCTTCCCAATTCGTCTTGGCCCTGAGGACATGCAGGAATTTGTTCGCAGTGACACCATAAAAATTGATTCGTTACACATCACACATAGATAAACCATTGAAAAAATAAAAACAAAAATAAAAGTGAACATATGAGGAGGTAGGAAAAAATAAGAAAAAGGTTGAAAACGGTAAACACGGCCGTGAAGTTTGGGTCTTTTTTCCTTTCACTTGGTCCTTCGAGATCAAGTCGCTGAGCAGTCTCTCTCTCCCCCATTTACTCCACTGTGAGAGAGGATGAACATGAAAAAGAAAAAATGGAACAAGATGTTGTTGTCCTTGTTTCTGCTCTTCTCGACCTGTCCTATGTTGAAAGCATGAAGGACTGTGTCTTTGTTTTCTTGCTTTGTCCCCGGCTGGGGATGATGAAAAGGATTATTTTGGAAAGCCCCCTTCTAAGGCTCTTCTTAGCAGTGGATGTCCATAGTTGCTCCTTAGTTGTGATGCAATAGCCCTTAGGAGTCTGTTTAATTGGGCAGTCTTTGATGGATCATTAAGAAATATGGGTATGTCGACATTGCTGGGTCTGCCCACTAGTTCTGGGAAGTTTTCGATGAGATGAAAGAAAACTCGAAAAGCGTAGAGACTGTCTGCGGGTGTTAATGACATTTGTTCAGGGTCTTTGGCTCTGAAGTCACAGTCCTTTCTTTCAGTGCGATCAGTTCTTCCCCTTTGATCTGTCTCTCGTCCAATAGTCTCACTGAAACCTCCTCAGGAATTCTCACTGGAAAATGGAGAGCTCCACTTGGAGCATGATGCCTTGGAGGAGTGCGCCCATGTGTGGGATGTTGGCCGGATTCCTAAGAAAGGTGATGACGTCCACATCTACAGGTCTCCCCACCATTTCCGGATAGTCTGTGACTAATCGAAGCAAAACGTTGTGAGCCAGCTGTGTATCTTCAGGTGATAGGGGCATTTGCCTCATTCGCTGGGTCCTGATCACAGTCCCTTCTTTTGATGCAAACAAGTTTTGCACTTTCCTGCTGCGTGAGTTGCAAACACGTGGTTCAACTTGTACCACACTTGGTTGAGGAAGTAATTGTTTTCTGGATCTCTGATGAAGGTTAGGGTGTCAGTGGTTCTTCCAACGAGTCCTGGATACTCTTCTATGATCCGGAAGAACAACGTATAGGTGATCTCGTCAATGATAACCTGTTTGTGGAAGCATCTGTGTCTCTTTCACTGTGTTCGGGCAGTGTGATTAAAGTTTTTGTTATGACTGTCAGTAGTTGTCGGGTTATTTTCCTGTTCGCAGGTTCTTGAATGAATTCAGTAACGCTGGCTTCTCTGCCTATAAGTGACGGATAGGACAATACAACTAGCTGAAAATAGGTGAGCACATCCCACTTGAGGCTTCTGCTGGGACGAACCATGTGATCGTGAACAAAGTCTTTATGCTGGGTCCTTCAGGATAACAGTTTCCGTTCTCAGGAATCTCCGGTTCTGTTGCTTACCAGAGTCTTAGGCTTATGAATGCTTCGTGTGGTTTTAAATGTTCATGAGATTAACGCTTTTGCCAATATGAATGCGTGATTTTCTTCATTTACCCTGCACTTTTGGCTGCAGAGAGTGTTTGCTTGCTTATTATTGTTTCTTTAGTGCATAACAAAGTTCAATCATGGACACAATTTTCACAACGTTCTTTGTAGGCTATATTGATTGTTTGTGCTTGTTCTTTTGACACTTTTCACTTGGCTTGAGGAAATGTCTTGTTTTACAAGTTTCACTTTTCTTGCTTTCTCATTACTGGTCTGCTCATGCGTCCTTCTTCCTCACCATAGATCTTGTCTGTACGCGCTGCGGTTCGTCTTCTTTGTCTGTAGGTTCCTCTTTGTTGGGTGCAGCAGGAAGGCTTTCCCCTACAAAGGGTTTGACAGTGTTCAGAAAGATCCAGGCTCTTCTTCCCACAAGCTTGACAGCGGACGGGGTGCAGTCCTCTACGATGAAGGGGCCGTTAAACCTTGGTTCGTCCCATTTCTTTCTTGTAAAGTTCTTCACTAGAACTCTGTCCCCCGGGAAGACAGGGGGTACGTTAAGGCTGAGAGTTGTGTCTTCATCAGCACTATCTGTTGTGATTCGTGCTGTGTCATCCCCTTTCCGCCGTCGCTGCAGCTGGCCTGAAATGATAGAGGTGCTGGCTATGAGACAGTCAAGGTACGCCTTCATTTCTGCTCCCAGAACCTCCCTAGTAGATTGGGCATCACATCTGGCTCTATCTCGGGGGGTAAGCTGGGTTCTCATTCTCCTCCCAGTGACTACTTTGTGTGGCGTAAGATGATGGTCGGAGCCTGGTTGGTTCCGAAGAGCATACAATGCCAGTGGTAGGCAGTGCATCCATCCCTGTCTTAATGTGAGTTTCAACTTGGCTACCCTTTCCTTAAGCAAGCCGTTGATTCGTTCACATATCCCATTTCCCTCTGGATGATAAGCTGACGAGAACTTGTGCTTTATACCAAGCAACAAGCTAATCTGTTCGAACACTGTGTTCACGAAATGAGGACCATTGTCTGATCTCATAACCTCACACACCCCCCATCTAGGGAAGACCTCCCTCACCAGGAATTTAGCAGCACAGGCAGCATCGGGGTGTGTACAGGGACCTGCTTCTACCCACCTGGAGAAGGGACACACCACCACAAGTAAATACCTGTACCCATTACACACCTGGATCATATCGACATAATCGATGTGCAGGTGCTGGAAAGGTCCATTTGGTCTAGGGATGACTCCTCTCACTACCTTTAAAGTCTGCCCAGAGGTGAATTGTTGGCAGATAATGCAATTTACTATAAAGAATGCCACATGCTCTGCTAAATTCGGTATAAACCAGTCTTCGGCGAGAGTTGCAGCAAGATTTTCTCTCGACAGGTCTAAAGGGTAGTGGAGCTGTTCTAGAGCTACCTTTAGAAGGGCGACAGGCATTACTGGTTTACCAGTGCTGTCTTGCCTCCACAATCCGTCTGAGGGGTTTAAAGAACACCCTCAAGGCTTCCATACATTTTTCTCCTCCTGAGGTGCCTCCCCCTGGAGCTCCATTAACTGTGACTGCCCCATATTGCTATAACCTTCTGGTGTGGCTCGTGCTACCATCATTCTTTCATGGGTACGTACCACCTCCACGTCCATGATTGTTTCAGTTTTGGATGCCATACGTTTGGCTTCTGTGTCTGCTTCATGATTTCCACGTGACACGAAATCTGTACCCTTGGTATGAGTGGCGCATTTAACCACCGCTATGCCCACTGGAAGCTGTAGTGCTTTGATCAGCCTGTCGAATAAGACTGCGTTTGCACTGGCGTGCCGTCCGCTCGGAGGTAGCCCCTCCTTTTCCAGTGTGCTAATCCTGCGTGTACTGTCGACGTCACATAGGCGGAGTCGCTGTACACTGTTACTTCCTGGTCTGCAAGGTTCTCAATGGCGAGTATCAGTGCCACTAGCTCTGCAGCCTGCGCTGAATAATGAGATGGTATTCGTGCACTGACAAGTACTCAGAACTCTCCATTTGCCATGTGTTTGATTACGGCCACGCCTGTATATCTTTGTCCATCTTCTTGGTCGATTCTCGAAGACTCATCAATAAAGACGATCTCTCCACCTGCCAGGGCATTTTCCTTTACCATAGGGATCTCATCATAGAATTCCTCATAGTTCGCACAGTCATGCACAGGTTCTCCCTCTTTGACTGGCTCAGCTATAAACATAGCAGGGTTCACAGTTTTACATCGCACTATTTTGATGGATGGGTTAGAGATGATCACCTCGTAGGCTGATGCTCTCTGAGAAGTCAGCGTGCCCTTTGGCTTTTCCAGTATGGCGAATAACTAGTGCTCAACATATAGTGTCATGGAGCACCCCATCTCAATGGATGACGCCTTCTCAATGGCAAACGCGGCGGCAGCTAGATTTTGTTCGCATGGGAAGTGGCCCTTTATGACCGGGTCCAGACTCCCACTGTAATATGCTAGGGGTTTATACCCCAGTGAGGTTCGCTGCGCGAGCACTGCCGTCATAAAATTGCCATCGGTATGAGAAAACAGATAGAATTCCTCAGCATAATTAGGAATCCCGAGAACTGGGGCCTTACAAATTGCCCCCTTAAGTTCTGTGAACCCTTTCTCCATTCCTTCATTCCATTCAATCTCTTCTCGCGTCGCCTGGGCCTTTTTAAGGGCCTGCAACAAAGGCTTTTTATATGAGCTGTAGTCAAAGATCCATGCTCCGACATAGTTGCACAGGCCTAGGAAGCTTTGCATTTGTTTTATCGTGCGCGGCTTGGCCGGGTTCATGAGAGCCTTGGCCCTTTCTGGGGTTACCCTTTTCCCCTCATGTGAGATTAGCTGCCCTATGAACAACAACTCCTGTTGGCAGTACTGCAGCTTGTCTTTGTCCACTTTGTATCCCTTCTCAGCCAATATGCTCAATAGCTGGACAGAGTCGCACCTGCATTGCTCTTCAGTGGTGCTGCAGATCAGAATGGCATCTACGTACTGCAACACAACACTGTCCACCGCAATATTGCTTAGGTCCATTTGCAGGACTCTGTTGAAAATAGATGGAGACTCGCAATACCCCTGTGGCAACCTCATGCTTTTCAGGCACATTTGCCTGACAGTAAACAATGTCAGGTCTTGTGAATCATGGTGCAATGGAACCGAGAAGAATGCATTTTTCAAATCGATCACAGTGAAGTATTTCGCCTCAGTGGGTATGTTGCACAGGATTGTGGATGGATTCGGGACTAGAGGGAATTCGGCTTTGACTATGTCGTTTAGGGCTCGTAAATCCTGGATTAAACGCCAAAACCCTCCCTTTGATTTCTTGACAGGATAAATCACTGTGTTGCAAGGTGATTCTGACGTCACCAGGATGCCCTTCTCCATCATGGCGGAGATTGTTTTGGCAATCCCTTCATCCGCTTCTCTGGACGTAGGATATTGTCGAGCCCGTGGCAGAATTGCTCCTGGTTTCAACTTAATTTTTACTTCGCCGGCTCCTTTCAGGAGACCTACGTCATAGGGTCCAGTAGTCCACACTTTGGTTGGCACTTGGGCCATGTCACCATCGAAGTATTCTGGACGTACTAAAGCTAGCATCTTTATCTGTGGTACCTCCCGCCTGATAATTTTGACCCAATATATTAGACTCACTTCCACCCGCGTCTTTTCCAGGTCGGGGTGTTCTTCAAACAGATCATCATCGGTGACGTCAGTCATTCGATACCCTTCTTCGATGGTGACTATCGCACACCATGGTGTGCCCTCATCGTCGCATCCCTCAACCAATACCACTTTTCCTCGCACTGCGGCAGAGTGTATCATTAAGGGAAATACTTGTCCCTCCTCTTTGTGCATGGGTATTCTTGGTCTGAATAGAAACTCATCCGGAGTTCTCATAGTTTTTTCTGCGAGGCCTGGTAACCCTGCCATGAGTACTCTTATCCCATATGCGAATACTTCTGGCTCCAGCGGTACAGCTCTCATAGCTGCATGTCCAGAATATGCTCTGATCATTTCGCATACGTATGAATAATCCATTCCTGGTGTTGAGCACCCTATGCCATCTTCAGTGAACGAGATGGTCATATTCAACTTTGTCATCAAGTCCCGACCCATGATATTTACAGGGGACTGACGTGAATACAATAACGGTACATTAATTTCGCGCTCCCCCACAGAGACTGGGAGTGCATCAGTAAAGGGAACTCTGCTATGAGCTCCAGTAAAACTCTGGGTGTCTATTGCCTCGCCGGACAAGGAAAACTTACCTTCCCGTATGCACTAGCGTGTTGCACCCGTGTCAGCTGAGAAGGAATATTCTTTCCCCCCTATGGTGACATTTACCCTTGGTTCCCTGTGAGGGTCTGGTGTCACTGATAGGATAGAACACATCAGAGTCCCCTGTGAGCCGTCCTATTTCATGTATAGGTTCGGTCCATTGTATACCTGTGGGTTTCCTCCATCTGAATTAGTGCCCGGAGCCACTTGCGGCAGTGCCTGCAGGGGTTGTCTCTGCGGCACATTCCCCATTTTCTGTGGCTGGACTACTTGCTGCGCACCTTGCTGTGAACTAGGTGCCTGCTGCTGCACAGTATAGTTTTGCGCATTGCCCTCTTGTGGGGTAATAGGTTGATTCACCATGCCTGCCCCCATCCCTTGGTTGTGCTGCCACATTCCTTGGCTTCTGCACATGCGCGCCATATGTCCTGTCATTCCATATAGCCAGCACGCTGGCGGTGGTCGGGTCATGTGTCCATCTGGCATGCTTGGACTGCCCACCTGTGCATTCTGAACACCACGTTGAACATTTTGATAACCTCCTTGGTTACCTCGAAACCCTCCCTGATTACTCTGCCATCCTCTTCCTCCAAAACCTCTCCCTCTTGGGTAAAATCCTGCGTTACCCTGATTGGTCTGCGGCGGTTCAGTTGCACGTTGTGCACTCTAATCGACTGGGCTTGTCAACATGGCTCCCTCGAGAGCGTATTTTGAGAGCTGCCTTTGCACTAGCTTCGCCTCCTCTCCCTTACGTGTTGCCTCTTTCTTCCGATTCTTTTCTGGCAACAACCTACAATAATGTGCAATCATCAACTGGATTTCGGCCCATGGTTTAGCTTCTACTCCTACCAATTTTTTTAGCTGTTTTTGCACCAGTTCTGGTAAACCTTGGCACAATATATAGTATAATACAGGGCTAGATTTCGTCCAAGATTCATGCGTTTCGAGTACCCACGCGTCCTGAAAATGTTGGATATAAAGCAACGGATCCTCTGACTCTTTCATTTTACGAGTCATTATAGCTCCCATATCTGATGTGTTCGGATATAATATGCGCAGCACTTTCCCCACTGCTGCCCTACAGTTATTAAATGGCGCTCCGTCATGAGTGATATTAGTTATGGTCACCCCAGGGTAGCCTGCCCTTTTCCACACATCATCTGCTCTTTTGCCAAGTATAGCAATTAGGAGTCCCTTAATGTCCCCTATGGCACCCCCTGTCATTTTTTCTAACTCATGTATCCACTTCCCAGCCCCCAATGTCAGCATGAGAAGTTTATTTTTAAGATTCTCGCGGCCCATGTGTGGCCAAGGAATATACTGCGGTCTTGCTCCCCCTTTCTCTAATAGCTGGAATTGGAATGCGCAGTCCTCTCTATCTTTCTGGTCTTTTGCCAGGGTGGTGTTTCCGCCTTGCCGCCTGCCTGGTAATGCTCTTAGCCTGTCCGCATAGGCAGGGGCTGACGCCCCCCTCTGAACGTGGGTTGTCTCTTTATGTCGGCTGGACTGTCCAGCGGACTTCGGTGTCCTACTAGTGGACCCGCTAGCATCTGACCATCGTACCTCTCAGTTCCCTGGGTGCTGCTTTTTGCACCGTCTCCCTTCGTCATACAGTGTTTCTTCCGTTTCCCCTTCAGAGTCAGACTCTGAATACTGCCAGTTCACACAGCTTTTTGTATCATCTTCGTTCTGCTCGACTTCGAGTCTATCTAGGGAACGTCCCCTATTCCCACTACTTTGGGTGACATCCTCAGTGTCATATAGCTGGGTGCTCTCCAAGCGCTCATCTTCCCTTCCCTCTTGGGAGATTCGTTCCAGGCCCATCTCATCATATATTTTATCAATCGCTTCCCCAATGCTTCTGGTCTCGAAGTCATCATCAATACCTGTCCCGCTTGTACTGGTACCACATCGTTTGCAGGAAAGAATTCCTCTATGTCTTCCCAGCCTACTACAGGATTGGGTTTTTCCACTTCCCATTGCAAATATTCTAAATCTCGCGCCCTTTGCCTGCGTTTACGCTCTTCTTCCTCATCCATTTCTCTTCGCTTTTTCGCTTCCTCTCTAGCCTTGTCTACTTCCCTCATTCGTTCATGTCTACGTTCCTTTGCCCTTCTATCTTCCTCATCTTCTCGCTTTTTTACCTTTCTTTCGTGCATTCTCTTCTCTTCCTCTAACTTTCGCATGTTCTGCCTGTACTTTTCATAGGCAGCGCATTGTGTGCGACTGAGCGGTATTCCTTGCTCTTCGCGATATATTTGTTCCCGCCTCAACCTTTCCTTCCTTCGTGCCTTTTCGTCCTTCATCTCCACTTCTTTCTCCCTTTCCTTTCTTTTCACCTCATCAGACCATTCACTCTGCCTTGCATCATCGCTTCCATTTCCATCTAATTTCAATAATATCTGCCCTCCCATCCATTCGTCCTTTGCAAATGTTAACTCATTGCTTCCTTTCCGTTTCTTTCTCTCTCTCTCTCTATCGAGGGGTGCACACATTTGCGCCTGATCCTTCCTTTCCTCACCTCGCCTCTCTTTGTCCCAGGGGATCTTGGAGGCTGTGTCGATTTCCTGTTCCTTCTCTTTCGTCTCGTCACTGCTGCACGCAGGTGACTCATATGCAGGGTTGATATACCCTGTGGCTGCCTTCAGTTCTCTTAGTGGGTACAGACCCTCTGACTTACTTTCTTCAGTAACTGGTTCCGGCGGAGCAAGTGGTGCGGTAGGCGTCTCACCCACCTCTGTACATACGTTTAATATCCAATCTGCGGGGGGCCCTTCTTCCTTCACTTGTTGAAACATTTTCCATAGCTCGAGAACAGCAAGGCGTTTCTCGAGCTTCTTCCTGCTATATGTGACATGCAAGAAGGTAGTCATATGCTGTAAAACAGCCTTCGACAATTACCCATTTTGGGGCCACGGCATAAACATTTTTATTTGCGGTGCCCTTAACCCATTCTTGACTTTATTTCTTCAGTTTTGTAGCGTGCTTTGGCAACTGCTTGCACAAATGTGCGAGTGGGGTAATTTCTTCCATTCTCACCTTCGTCACCAACAATAATCGCACAGTGTTCCAATGTTACGCTATTATAAGCGAGCACCACATACGCAAGCTCCAATCCAATATTTCTGCAATTTTATACCAACAATTCTACTCAAAACGCATCAATTCAGTGGCGATTACCTTTCATTTACAGAATCGCGTAAAGCAAAAATGCATTGCCATTAATTTGATAACACAATTATTCCAAATTCAGCTTACACAGGACATATATGACAGACGCTTGACAGACTAGACAGACACCAGCTGGTCATACATATACCTGCCTTGTAATTAATACCCCGACATGGGATTTGAACTACCGCTTTATGACGTCTTTAAACATCATCGTAGCCTAGCGTCCCCCTCTCTGTGGGCTCTGGGTTCAAGTTCCTTCTGACCACTCTTTAAAGCGCAGGAACAAGGGATATTTTACAGTTTTTCTCTCGGGTGCCCTCCCGGTATCCCTTACAGTTTTGGTCTCAGGTGCCCTCCCGGAATCTCTTACCGTTTTTCTCTCGGGTGCCCCCCCCCGGTATTCTTTACAGTTTTGATATCAAGTGCCTAGGTCTTTACCCCCTTTATATTTGTACAGTCTTTCCTACTTCTAGCTATATTATTTTTCTCCGCAACCCACCGCTACCTTTCCCCTTCTTACTCTAAGGCCTGTAAGACTTTTGCCAACATACGAGTTTTTGTCGTTTCACTCACCGATCGTCACTTTTCCTCTCTGGAATTTCAGGATCAGCGCCCCTTCCTCTTCCAGTGCTTATGGTCTTCGTCCGATCCGCTGCCCGTGGGAATGAGAAGGGTTATGCTTGTAAAAGCGGGTTCCTTGAGACCCACTGCAGATTTTTGGGAATAATTACACTATCATTGTCCACGGGGAGCTTCTCAGCTTACTCAGCCGGAATGGCGAAAGGACTTGTGATGTAACCGAAGGCCCAGAGTTACTTCGTGCCGTCGGTTTAAAAGGTGTCTTATAACTATATCAATCGATTATCACTAATCGATGGCCGAAACCATCCTCACGCTACCAAGTGTTGACGAGGAGAGGAAATTACTGACGGGCCCATTGGTCAGTACTCACCCTCGAAAACTAGTAATACAAGATAGCTGCACTATGCGAGGACAGAGTGCGGGATTCACATACTCCAGCAAGGTTCAATAATCAGGACTCAGTAAATTGGCAAAGGGAAGTCCGTTTAATGATACATACATCAGCATATGGAGATCAGCAGCATCACAAACACCTGCTTCACCCCGACTTCCTCGAACTTCAGTACAACAGCCTCTTTTATGGGCAAACTTCGTCATCATTGACGTCTTCTTCCATAAAAAATCATCATGCAGCATAATTGGTTAGGAAAGTTCACTTAAGTATAGGTGTTATATCTGTATATGGAAATAAAGCAATTGGATTGGATAACTCTTATCGGGTGTGCGTCTATGCCCATCCCTCTACAACACACGTGATTGACGTCACTACAAGTACAACGTCTCATTGGTTACAGTGTATATAGGATCCTAGATTACATGGTCTATCATAATTGGGCAAGTTACACCCCTAAACATAAATCTTCACTTTAATTAGCAGCATGCAGAGTAGACACTCAGGTGCTAATGTCCCAAGATTCACCCTTTCTCCTTTCCATCTATCAGTGTTTTAGGGCTATTGTGTCAATTAGTTGGCTGGGTATGGCCTCGGATCTGTAGTCTCTTATCAGGAAAGGTTATGGCATCCTCGGGTTCTGGATGACATCAGGCGGTGGTACATCTTCGGGCCTGGCTGGTCACGTGCTAGTTCACCGTGAATCTGCTTTAGTTTTCCATCTTTTCGTGTATTTAATTCTGTGTTCGCTTGGCCACCTGCATGGGCCTCTCTTATCTTGACCTTCATGTGCGGGCTTTCATGCTCTGAAGCTGGAGTCTCGTGAGCTCATGCTCACCTCCCTTCTCTGGTTGACCTCAATTTCCCTGGCATGAGCCTCTCTTTGCTAAGTTTCGATCCTGCTTCTTCCCTGGCCTCTGTTAGGTTTCGAAACTCGGCCTGTTAGGCCTTTGACCGCCTGGGTACACTTCTGCTTTCACAAAATGGAGTCTCACGTGTACATTGTGCTGTATTGAGGTAGATATATTGTTGGCGCTTGCCGCTCTACTCTTCTACTAAGCATAGCAGGCAGTATCGATTTCTGAGCATCTTGCCTTTCAAGCTTATTTACACACATTCGATAGGGCGGTTGCTTCCATCTTGCCTCATGGCAACGTTTCCTTACGTTTTAACTTTATCTCTCCTCTCTGTCCATTACATTTATTCTAGCAGTCACTGGTACGGGCATGCTAGCTTTCAGTAGCCACATCTGGTTGTTCTCGGGGCTGCCTAGGCCCTTAGTCTATTTCCATTGGCCTTCCATTAAGGCCTTCGGGGTTTCCTCGTGGACAGTCTGTAAATACTTGTCGTTTCGTACCAATGGCAGGTACGGTTGTCTGATTGGGTACCGTGCAGCCCAGGGCTGTCTGGATATGGGCACTTCAACAGGTACTGATCTTCTAACGTACACAGGACACAGGCCCACTGCAGCTCTCTGTTGGTTCAGCTGCTCCTCGTACGTCACATATCTTTGCAAGTACTTTGCTGGCATCTCGAAATGTGGAGCAGGGGTGCAGGCCATGTCTGGGACCTCCTCAACAGCCTCGCTCGGCTTTGGTGTTGAATTGGTAAACATGTTAATAGAGCTTTGTTTCCTAATAGCCCCCTTGGTTATGACCACAGCAGGATATATGTATGCCTACGGTAAGGCTCTGTAGTGAGGGGGGAGCCATAGGTGACCAGGTCCATCTCCCCTTGATCGGAGCGAGGACTCCAGCCAATCGAGCAGAGGAGGCCGATAAGGTATGGATTTTAGCACCACAGAAGAGATGCGAGGCAGTCAGATGCAGTATGTGGGCGCAGAGCCCACCTGGTAGAGAAGGCCCACAGGGCCGGGGACCCAAGGGTCAATAGAAGTAGGAGGAGGAGCCATCCGGTCTCCACTCATAGATCCTGTAATAGGGGGAAAATCCAGTCACCCTGCTCTTTTAGACGGACAGAAATCCATCGACCCCCAAGCAACGCACTTAAGTGTCATATTTGTGCTGGCACCCTGCACTCCACGGCTTATAAGCGCCACTCGTGACAGGTGCTGGAGAGGCTGCAGTGAGGGCCAAGGTTGATTTGTTTCTGCATGGAGGGTGACAAAGGTCAACATCTGTCTGGTTATGTCCTGCAGTCATGGTCCAGTGGAATCTGGCTCTGTGTCAGGGTTTTTTATAAGGGGGCAGCAGCCATATATCCCTGGAGCACGACAAGTGTACAGTTCACAGTGACGATCTGGTTGTCCTTATGACGGCAAAGGAGGTGCCAGACGGGTACTTATGAGCACAATAGATGTTGCAGCGGTACTGCCCCTACAGTCCATGCCCAGCAGTCCCGCCACACTCCTTCAGTGAAACCACAATTGCTGCACCCTGTTTGGGTCAGAATGGGTTGTATCCCCCCCCCCCCACGTAGTAAGAGTAATTCACAGTATTTTCAGATCTCAATGTGAGATTCTCCACCTCTATGCCCGATCAAACCATGGGCTGGTGCGTCCCCAACCCTGCAGACACTGGGCGCACTCCGAGTATTTTTGATGGTGACTCACCCTGCAAGTTGCACGGATCTAGTTGGTCGGTCTGAAAGGTATAGTGAGAATTTGTGGCTCAGTATTTAGGTGCTAAGTTAGAGAGACATTTGTGGGTGAGTGATAGGGTTTTGAACGGATACATTTAAGGTTATATGGTTATAAGGTTGTGTTAACGTGGATACCTTCTTGAGTGTAACTTATCGATATGCTTGTGCCTTTCAGCCCCATTACACACGATTTTCTCCGACCTTTTTCTACCTGCCTTTTTGTGCACAGAATATTCCATATTCAATAGCGAAACAAGAACGCGTTTACTAAGCTTGCTGCTTCCTTCCCAAAAGCAGCCGCAGGAATGTTTGCTTTGAAAATATATGCATGCTTTCAATGTCACTCTCCAAAATGCAGGAAAATGTCTCAGCTGTTAAATGCTTCTATTAAGGCAGTCCTGTTGATTTAAAGCACCATTAAATGAAGCAGCCTTTTTGGGACGTTCTGTTTTTACATTTCATATCAATAAATGCGTCATGCATTTGGGTGTACATACGCGTGCACAGTTGTTTGCGTTTTTTTTAACTACACGGTGCTATGTAATTAGTCGGACATTTTCTAGCCTCGAACCTGCACGTCTCCTTAAAAGCGGTGCCAGGTGCTGTCCAGTTACGCAAAGCATCGCAGCTTCCTGTGCTACGGAAAGTTTACAGGTTAATGATAGAAATGGTCGTTAGGGGATATTTTACTTGAAGCTCGTGACTTTCTTGTGCCATGCAGCAGTGTCACTCAAACGGCGTGGCCCGTAATGCTTTCAGTAACCATAATCGAACATTCATACCATACCCCATCCATGTTTGCATTTATTCCATGCCACATTGATAAGTTTATTTTGATCTAAGAGAACAACACTGAAAACCGCCCAGCTGCCAGGTGGCCCACTTCGGAGTTTTCCTGATCTGTTTCCTCGGTGGTGGAAGAGGAGTGAGGGGCGGGGGAGCACCGTGACAGTGAATGCATTGAGATTGGTCTGTGTTAAATCCGGATGCCCACATAAATAGCATCCACATTCAGACCTACGGCATCATTATACTGGTCACACGCAGATCTCTTCTGTTTCTGCACTGGGCACCTGGCTACCCTCGGAATTCGGGCCCAGATCCCTGCCCACCCAGATGCAACCCGCACTGCCTCCTGGCAACCCTCTGCACTTGGGTCTGTATCTGCAACCCTACAGACGCCTTACCCGCACTTATTTCACACCTTTTGTCTGTGCTTAATTCTGCACTTGCCTCGTGCTGTCTGCACTACCTGTTATTGTTTTGATCTCGCGTTCAGAACTTCCCACTCCTCCCCTGCCCCTTGCACTTTCCCCCTTCCATCTCCCCCACACTTGTGTGTTCTCAGTGTCACTGGGCCTAGTAAGATCATTGTTTGTGTCCTCCCTTGTATCCCTCCCTTGCCTCGCAGCGCCCTGAAACACTTGTGTATGGGCGCGATATAAATAAAATATCACATCACATCATACCAGAAACAGGGCACAAATGTGTGCCCTCAACGATGAAAGCACCACAGAGATCAGTACTAAATTTGCAGGGACTTCCGTGCCTCTGTGTCACAGGAAAACCTATGCTGACCACCCTCTGCGTAATCGATTCTCTGGCCAACCCGGAATGGCTGGACCTTCAACTGCAGTGCACCTTTCTTCCTCCACCTTTGTCCTGAGATCTGCTGCCACTGCAGCTACTCACTTTGCGTGTCGACCATTGGCTCCAGGTTCGTGCAACCTGCTGACTCCATGACCTGATTGTTGCCACCACCTGCATCCACATGCCATTGTGAAACTAACCATCTTGGTGGACAGCATTGTTAAGCAGTTAAACAAGATGCACATATGTTGGTGTCACTCAAGATCAGGACTCCACTGTGCATCAAGACCCGGATGTGACCCGGACTAAATATTCAGTCAGTTGTGCGCCACCTCCTCCTCGACCACCTCAAGAAGCAATGGAATGACCCAAAGAGTCCCGCATATCTGCAGCATTAGGGCTGAGTCGCTCACCACAGGAGATGGCTCATGCTCTTCCAACCCCTGCCTGGAGTTGAAGCACTGGAAAGTGAAGGCTTTCACCATCATAGAAGTGAGTTGGCATGAAAGGGATTGGAGGCTTGAAGAGCGGGGAAATTAAGTGCATATCCCCATATGTGGAACACATGCATGTCAGTGAATGTCTATACACTGGATGCCCATACACATGAACCCGACTGTCATCATCTTCCTTTCAAAGGAACCATGCAGGATGTACTCGCAATATGGAGGATGTGGAGTGGAGGGTAACATCATGGCCCTTCTGAAAAACCACAAGCAGCCAACCATCTGGCCTCTCAACCATTGTTCCCCAGACTGCAGTATGTACCACATCAAGCCTCATAATTTCCTTCTGGTAATGAGTCAGCGGGTGCTGAGAAACTCACGCTGGGGGATATACTGTTTGCATCCGAGACATCCAAGTAGGAGGACAGCCTCAAAGAGCCAGATAAAGTTCCCCTTAAAAGGCATCTGACATTGACCAGGCGATTGGGGCCTCTCTCTCATCAGACTGGTTCTATTTAATGCTTGGCCATGTTGCTCCCATGGTCGAGTCATTTGAGGATGGCAGCACCAGAAGGTTCAACATCGAATGGCCATAATGGGTGCTGTTCACAAGTTCACCTAGGTTTTGGAGCAAAAAGCAAGGAAGAGCGGTGAAGAGCTCTGGGGTACACTGCGCCCATCTGTGGCATGGAAAGACCAGCAAGCACAGAATGATGCAACAAATGTACAGCAGGATACTCACCTGTCTCTTAAGCGTGTTTTCAGCCAGAAGGCAGCTCTTGTCTCGGGCCCTCGGACAATTTCATGGGGCCGCAACTGCCTTATTTTCTCCAGCATTTCCTTGTTAAGCCAGAAGACAATTCAGAACATAAACGGTTATGTGTCACTCCCCGGCATGTACATACCAAAGGGTTCATGGGTAACATCTTCACTGATATGGCCCCCACAGGAGCTAAAATCTTAAATTAGATTAACTTAGAGGGCAGTGTCTTGGCAGTGTTTGTGGAGTTACAACTTTACATTTCAAAACCACACCTCACTCTAGTAGACATTTCAGCTCCACTTGTGGCAACTGGTGGCCATGAATTCCCAACTAGGTGGGTCAAACTATATCAATGTACACTAAGGTTGGGGGGGCAGGATGTAGATGAGGGAGCCTCCCCTTTGCATAGCATCCCCTTTAGCCTTTTGGCGAGATTCCTAGAGCAGGGATACTTTGCTGCTGTGATACTGTACGAGGAATTCCAACAAGAGAGGTAAAGGAAGCAGGACAGTCTTGTCTTTGCCTTCGGTCACCACCACCCATCATTAAGGACTGCAGACAGGAGGAGATGTGAGTTGAAGAACACCTTCTCTCCTCTGGTGCCTTGCAAATGGTGTCATCATTAGAGCAGCTTCACCTGAGCCTTTAGCAGCAGTCCAAATTCTTCTTTTGTTCACATTGTGGGGCACACCATGGCCACCAGAGGGGCATGGACCAGGGGTTGCTCAAGTTGTAGATTAGGACGAGACCACCATGTATCCTGCAGCAAGACAAAAATTTGTAGCTAATGGTCTTTGGGCCTCATTACGACCCTGGCGCTAAGCGCAAAATGATGGCGGTAAACGATTACCGCCATCGTTTTCCGCTAGGGCCGATTACGACCCCTGACCGTTAACTACGATGCCACTAGCGGCATCGTAGACAACGCTGCCGCTAACTGCGCCAAGGGCGCGTGCACGCGATCTCCCACACCGTAACTAGCGCCATGGCGGTAAGGTACGCGAATGCCGACCCAAGCGGACATGCACCTTACGCCATCACCCAGCCCGTAAAGTACCTTACCGCCATGGCGCTAACAACGCCATCGCGAATCAACCGCAAAGGGACAAGTCAAGTGAATGCAGCTGCCACAGGTGCACAGAAACAGCACAGGTGAAGGCAATACAGACACAGGAAGCACAAAAAGAGCACACCCCACCCCTGCCCACACCCAGTCACACACCACAATGCTACCGATAGGACTAGCAATGTTGGGGCTGGAGGACCTGATAGCAATGCGAGTGCTACAACAGCAACTACAACAACAACAACAACAACTACAACAACAACAACAACTACAACAACAACAACGGGCTGCACAGAGGAGACGCAGGAGGAGAAGGAGGGCAAGGCAGGCCCAGCATGCCCCACCAGCACAGCCAGTGCTACCACGCAGGCAGCCCCCAATCCCACGCGTCAGACCCAACCCATTCAACCTCACCGCTGAGCAGATCCACACCCTGTATCGACTGGACCGGGACACCATCACCACCATCGTGGACATGATACACAACGACATCGCCAGCATGATTGAAACACCCACCGCCACCCCCCCCCTACTGAAGGTAGTGTCCGTGCTCCACTTCCTGGCCACAGGCACCTACCAGCACACAGTAGGGCACTTGCATGGCATATCACAACCATCGTTTTCGCGTACACTGATGCAAGTGCTGGATGCACTCCTCAAGCACACAGATGACCACATCTCACTACCACGGACTGCCCAGGAGATTGCCAACACCAAAGTGGGTTTCCATGCACTAGCTGGCATACCTGGTTGCATCGGTGCCATCGACTGCACCCATGTGGAATTGACGGTGCCACGTGCCCAGGAGGTACCGTACCGGAACCGCAAACAATTTCACTCAATCAACGTGCAAATGGTCTGTGACTCCAACAGTATCTTCACACATTGTTGTGCCCGATTCCCCGGATCAACCCATGATTCATTTGTCCTGAGGAACTCTACATTACCACGCTACATGGAGCAACAGGCAGGGCCCAGAACCTGGCTACTCGGTGAGTCCAATGTCATGGTCATTGAAATGTGAAGTGGGTGTGTAATTGACATACCAATGCAGGGGGGGGAATGATGCATGCTCCAACTGGCGGGAAGGGGGGGGGGAATGATGCATGCTCCAACTGGCGGGAAGGGGGGGGGAATGATGCATGCTCCAACTGGCGGGAAGGGGGGGGGGAATGATGCATGCTCCAACTGGCGGGAAGGGGGGGGAATGATGCATGCTCCAACTGGCGGGAAGGGGAGGGGGGAATGATGCATGCTCCAACTGGCGGGAAGGGGGGGGGGAATGATGCATGCTCCAACTGGCTGCGACTAGCATTAGCCACAACACACCCTGAGGCAGCACTCACGTCACCTGACACCTGGATACATGAGGCCTGACCTAAGAAGACCTGACATGTCAATGAAGGTGTCACCCAACCCTGACACAACCACCTACCAGCGCCTTCAGACCATACCAATGGTATATAAGGCGCTATATAAGTGCAAAATAACAATAACAATAACAATATAGCGGTTGCACGGTGTGAAACCAGTAGCACAGAAGAAACTGCTGCAAAATCAATGTTCAATGCAATTCATGGTGGCATTACATGTACATCACTCAAGCTCATCCCTGACGCATACATTCTTGCCCACATACAGGTGATGCAGGCTATCCCCTGAAGAGGTGGCTCCTTACACCAGTCCGAAACCCACAGAACCAGCATGAGGAGGACTTCAACCGTGCCCATTCCCGTACGCGTGTAGTGATCGAGCAAGCTTTTGGCCTACTGAAGGCACGTTTCCGCTGCATCAGCAGGTCTGGCGGGGCACTCCTGTACCGGCATGAGAAGGTTGCAATGGTCGTCATGGCATGTGTCATGCTACACAATATGTGCGTCAGAAGAAATGTGCCCCTGCCCCCTGACGTAGATTTGCTACCACCTGACGATGAGGATGATGAGGGAGGGGATGGGGCACCACCTCAAGGAGGCAGCGATGCACAGGAGGGGCGTGTCATGCGTCAGACTCTCATTGACCAATGCTTCTAGCACACACAGCGTTTGCGTGTCACATGGAGACGGCACTCGGCGCACTGTGTGTGTGTGGGACATGCACACTGTGGACTCTACAACAATGTAGCACATGGACGCAATAAAGATGTCAACACATTTGGTTTGTGGTAATGATAAATGTGTATTGCAACAGTGAAATCTTGTGACACACCCCCTCCCCCCTCCCACCTCCCCCCTGAACACCCCAACACACCCCCTCCCCCCTCCCACCTCCCCCCTGAACACCCCAACACACCCCCTCCCCCCTCCCACCTCCCCCCTGAAGACCCCAACACACCCCCTCCCCCCTCCCACCTCCCCCCTGAACACCCCAACACACCCCCTCCCCCCTCCCACCTCCCCCCTGACCACCCCAACAATGGTGCAGTAGTGTCCGTGCTACAAGGTGCGGAGTAGTCCTGCTGAACAGGCAAGTCAAGGATGTGTATCCCCTCCCATGGCCCCTGGGGCACCCCTGGCCGTGCTGCGGAGAGTGCGCCCAGATCTACGGACGGGGCTGCTCTGTGCTGAGCTGGTGGTTGATGAGGCTCCACGCCCCACATCCGGTCGCATGTCCCTGATGGTGTGCACAAGTTCACTGAGTACATTGCGCACAGCCGCTAGCTCAGTGCATATACTCCTTGTGGAGTTCTCTATGGCAGCTGTGACACGGTCAGCTGACCGCTCCATGGCATCCCTTGGCCCACCACACTGTGCCACATGTGCATTGAGGAGGTCAGACAGTTGTTGCTGCCGTGTTGCAATGTCCTGTAGTGCCTGCTGGTTCTGCTGGCCTATGGCCAGTGCCATTTGCATCTCCGGTGCGATGCCCACCTCAGGCTGGGGGGATGGGGTGGCTGGCCATTCGTCGGAGTCGGACTGCCCCTGTGTGGCATCCGCCTGCAGGGGGCTTAGGGAAATTGTGGGGGAATGTGGATGGGCAGTGGGCCCTTCTGCATCAATGTCCTCAATGCTGGCTGGCCCGCTGTCAGAGTCTGCCGCTATGGCTGCACTCTCCCCAAGGGTGCTGCTTGCGGCAGAGGCTGTCCCCTCAGTGGCCACAACTAGTGGCATGTCTGCTGCTGCTGCTGTGTCTGTGTCAGCAGTAGTGGGGGCTGGCACTTGCCTGTCCTCTACCCCAGGCAGGGTTGGTGGCTGCCGGTGGGTTCCCTTCCGGAGGGCTGGGGTGGATGCCTGCGGCCTGGCCGTTCTGGAGGAACAGGATGCGGTGTTGCCCTCTTCCTGGGGCTCTGTGTCGGAATCTGTGGTGGAGCAAAGGAGGGATGTGTTATTGATGGGTCCGCGGACATTGGACGTGCATTAGGGGATGACATCTATACAGTCGGTGCATGCAGCGCATTTCATACAGGTTTGGTGGCTTTTGTGTGGAGGTAGCATGGTGCTATATGTGTTCCAGCAGTTAGGGTGTGCATGCTGCTTGTTTGCAGGGTGGTGTTGGGATGTGTCTGTGCACGTTCGCCTGTCGATGTGTTGCATGTGCACTATGGGGCAACTGGGTACTTCGCACAGTGGGGCTTTGTTGAGTGTGGCATGCATAGCTCTGGCCACCTACCTGCGTCTCCTGGGGTCGGCACTCCTCTCTCCATGGCTCCGACACCTTCAATGCTCTCCATCCCTATGGTGGATGCGCATATTTCCTCCCACGCCTGGAGCTTGATAGGTGATTCTGAGCCTCCGCCAGTTGACATGGCTAGGTTGCGGTTAGCCGAAATGATGCTACGGACACGGAGCCTCAGATCATCCCACCGCTTGCGGCACTGCTGGGCTGTGCGGGGTGCGGCCCCCACTGCACTCACTCGCTGTGCCACTAGGGCCCATATCGCCTTCTTCTTCATGATAGCCGCCCTTGTCATCTGTGTCGAGAATACGACTTCCGCATTCTCTTGCAGGGTCTCTGCCAGCATGTTGAGTTCCTCCTGGGTGAAGCGGTCTTGGCGCTGCCTGTCACATGCCTTTTTGACAACTTTGGGCATGTTGGATGTGGTTTTGGGGTGGGTGATGGGTGTGGATGGTTATGGGGGCCGGATGAGGTATGGTAGTGGAGGATGGCGATGGATTGTGTTTTTAAAGATGGCCGCCATGCCATTTCCCGTTCCTGCGCGATGGCGCTATTTCCGCTTCCGCCTATTTACGGTGACCGCTAACTGCGGTGACCGCTAAGTACGGTGACCGCTATGGTGTGCTTGGCGGTAGTGCTCCATGGACGGTGTGCGATGGCGGTAAGGGCCGTTTTTGGCCCATTAGCGCCATGGCGTACTTTACATTACCGCCATGGCGTAAAGCACGTGCCCGATGGGTCGGTATTAGGTGCTATTTACGTCTTCGCTACTCGGCGTTAACGTAATTTACGCCATGGCGGTAATTTACGGAACTTACCGCCTGGGTCGTAATGAGGCCCTTTGTCTGTGTTTATTCTACAGTGCATTAATAACATCATTTAACCCCTTGAATACAAAGGGCCTCATTACGACCCAGGCGGTAAGTTCCGTAAATTACCGCCATGGCGTAAATTACGTTAACGCCGAGTAGCGAAGACGTAAATAGCACCTAATACCGACCCATCGGGCACGTGCTTTACGCCATGGCGGTAATGTAAAGTACGCCATGGCGCTAATGGGCCAAAAACGGCCCTTACCGCCATCGCACACCGTCCATGGAGCACTACCGCCAAGCACACCATAGCGGTCACCGTACTTAGCGGTCACCGCAGTTAGCGGTCACCGTAAATAGGCGGAAGCGGAAATAGCGCCATCGCGCAGGAACGGGAAATGGCATGGCGGCCATCTTTAAAAACACAATCCATCGCCATCCTCCACTACCATACCTCATCCGGCCCCGATAACCATCCACACCCATCACCCACCCCAAAACCACATCCAACATGCCCAAAGTTGTCAAAAAGGCATGTGACAGGCAGCGCCAAGACCGCTTCACCCAGGAGGAACTCAACATGCTGGCAGAGACCCTGCAAGAGAATGCGGAAGTCGTATTCTCGACACAGATGACAAGGGCGGCTATCATGAAGAAGAAGGCGATATGGGCCCTAGTGGCACAGCGAGTGAGTGCAGTGGGGGCCGCACCCCGCACAGCCCAGCAGTGCCGCAAGCGGTGGGATGATCTGAGGCTCCGTGTCCGTAGCATCATTTCGGCTAACCGCAACCTAGCCATGTCAACTGGCGGAGGCTCAGAATCACCTATCAAGCTCCAGGCGTGGGAGGAAATATGCGCATCCACCATAGGGATGGAGAGCATTGAAGGTGTCGGAGCCATGGAGAGAGGAGTGCCGACCCCAGGAGACGCAGGTAGGTGGCCAGAGCTATGCATGCCACACTCAACAAAGCCCCACTGTGCGAAGTACCCAGTTGCCCCATAGTGCACATGCAACACATCGACAGGCGAACGTGCACAGACACATCCCAACACCACCCTGCAAACAAGCAGCATGCACACCCTAACTGCTGGAACACATATAGCACCATGCTACCTCCACACAAAAGCCACCAAACCTGTATGAAATGCGCTGCATGCACCGACTGTATAGATGTCATCCCCTAATGCACGTCCAATGTCCGCGGACCCATCAATAACACATCCCTCCTTTGCTCCACCACAGATTCCGACACAGAGCCCCAGGAAGAGGGCAACACCGCATCCTGTTCCTCCAGAACGGCCAGGCCGCAGGCATCCACCCCAGCCCTCCGGAAGGGAACCCACCGGCAGCCACCAACCCTGCCTGGGGTAGAGGACAGGCAAGTGCCAGCCCCCACTACTGCTGACACAGACACAGCAGCAGCAGCAGACATGCCACTAGTTGTGGCCACTGAGGGGACAGCCTCTGCCGCAAGCAGCACCCTTGGGGAGAGTGCAGCCATAGCGGCAGACTCTGACAGCGGGCCAGCCAGCATTGAGGACATTGATGCAGAAGGGCCCACTGCCCATCCACATTCCCCCACAATTTCCCTAAGCCCCCTGCAGGCGGATGCCACACAGGGGCAGTCCGACTCCGACGAATGGCCAGCCACCCCATCCCCCCAGCCTGAGGTGGGCATCGCACCGGAGATGCAAATGGCACTGGCCATAGGCCAGCAGAACCAGCAGGCACTACAGGACATTGCAACACGGCAGCAACAACTGTCTGACCTCCTCAATGCACATGTGGCACAGTGTGGTGGGCCAAGGGATGCCATGGAGCGGTCAGCTGACCGTGTCACAGCTGCCATAGAGAACTCCACAAGGAGTATATGCACTGAGCTAGCGGCTGTGCGCAATGTACTCAGTGAACTTGTGCACACCATCAGGGACATGCGACCGGATGTGGGGCGTGGAGCCTCATCAACCACCAGCTCAGCACAGAGCAGCCCCGTCCGTAGATCTGGGCGCACTCTCCGCAGCACGGCCAGGGGTGCCCCAGGGGCCATGGGAGGGGATACACATCCTTGACTTGCCTGTTCAGCAGGACTACTCCGCACCTTGTAGCACGGACACTACTGCACCATTGTTGGGGTGTTCAGGGGGGAGGTGGGAGGGGGGAGGGGGTGTGTTGGGGTGTTCAGGGGGGAGGTGGGAGGGGGGAGGGGGTGTGTTGGGGTGTTCAGGGGGGAGGTGGGAGGGGGGAGGGGGTGTGTTGGGGTGTTCAGGGGGGAGGTGGGAGGGGGGAGGGGGTGTGTTGGGGTGTTCAGGGGGGAGGTGGGAGGGGGGAGGGGGTGTGTCACAAGATTTCACTGTTGCAATACACATTTATCAGTACCACAAACCAAATGTGTTGACATCTTTATTGCGTCCATGTGCTACATTGTTGTAGAGTCCACAGTGTGCATGTCCCACACACACACAGTGCGCCGAGTGCCGTCTCCATGTGACACGCAAACGCTGTGTGTGCTAGAAGCATTGGTCAATGAGAGTCTGACGCATGACACGCCCCTCCTGTGCATCGCTGCCTCCTTGAGGTGGTGCCCCATCCCCACCCTCATCATCCTCATCGTCAGGTGGTAGCAAATCTACGTCAGGGGGCAGGGGCACATTTCTTCTGACGCACATATTGTGTAGCATGACACATGCCATGACGACCATTGCAACCTTCTCATGCCGGTACAGGAGTGCCCCGCCAGACCTGCTGATGCAGCGGAAACGTGCCTTCAGTAGGCCAAAAGCTTGCTCGATCACTACACGCGTACGGGAATGGGCACGGTTGAAGTCCTCCTCATGCTGGTTCTGTGGGTTTCGGACTGGTGTAAGGAGCCACCTCTTCAGGGGATAGCCTGCATCACCTGTATGTGGGCAAGAATGTATGCGTCAGGGATGAGCTTGAGTGATGTACATGTAATGCCACCATGAATTGCATTGAACATTGATTTTGCAGCAGTTTCTTCTGTGCTACTGGTTTCACACCGTGCAACCGCTATATTGTTATTGTTATTGTTATTTTGCACTTATATAGCGCCTTATATACCATTGGTATGGTCTGAAGGCGCTGGTAGGTGGTTGTGTCAGGGTTGGGTGACACCTTCATTGACATGTCAGGTCTTCTTAGGTCAGGCCTCATGTATCCAGGTGTCAGGTGACGTGAGTGCTGCCTCAGGGTGTGTTGTGGCTAATGCTAGTCGCAGCCAGTTGGAGCATGCATCATTCCCCCCCCCTTCCCGCCAGTTGGAGCATGCATCATTCCCCCCTCCCCTTCCCGCCAGTTGGAGCATGCATCATTCCCCCCCCCTTCCCGCCAGTTGGAGCATGCATCATTCCCCCCCCCTTCCCGCCAGTTGGAGCATGCATCATTCCCCCCCCCTTCCCGCCAGTTGGAGCATGCATCATTCCCCCCCCCCTTCCCGCCAGTTGGAGCATGCATCATTCCCCCCCCTGCATTGGTATGTCAATTACACACCCACTTCACATTTCAATGCCCATGACATTGGACTCACCGAGTAGCCAGGTTCTGGGCCCTGCCTGTTGCTCCATGTAGCGTGGTAATGTAGAGTTCCTCAGGACAAATGAATCATGGGTTGATCCGGGGAATCGGGCACAACAATGTGTGAAGATACTGTTGGAGTCACAGACCATTTGCACGTTGATTGAGTGAAATTGTTTGCGGTTCCGGTACGGTACCTCCTGGGCACGTGGCACCGTCAATTCCACATGGGTGCAGTCGATGGCACCGATGCAACCAGGTATGCCAGCTAGTGCATGGAAACCCACTTTGGTGTTGGCAATCTCCTGGGCAGTCCGTGGTAGTGAGATGTGGTCATCTGTGTGCTTGAGGAGTGCATCCAGCACTTGCGTCAGTGTACGCGAAAACAATGGTTGTGATATGCCATGCAAGTGCCCTACTGTGTGCTGGTAGGTGCCTGTGGCCAGGAAGTGGAGCACGGACACTACCTTCAGTAGGGGGGGGGTGGCGGTGGGTGTTTCAATCATGCTGGCGATGTCGTTGTGTATCATGTCCACGATGGTGGTGATGGTGTCCCGGTCCAGTCGATACAGGGTGTGGATCTGCTCAGCGGTGAGGTTGAATGGGTTGGGTCTGACGCGTGGGATTGGGGGCTGCCTGCGTGGTAGCAATGGCTGTGCTGGTGGGGCATGCTGGGCCTGCCTTGCCCTCCTTCTCCTCCTGCGTCTCCTCTGTGCAGCCTGTTGTTGTTGTTGTAGTTGTTGTTGTTGTTGTTGTAGTTGTTGTTGTTGTTGTAGTTGCTGTTGTAGCACTCGCATTGCTATCAGGTCCTCCAGCCCCAACATTGCTAGTCCTATCGGTAGCATTGTGGTGTGTGACTGGGTGTGGGCAGGGGTGGGGTGTGCTCTTTTTGTGCTTCCTGTGTCTGTATTGCCTTCACCTGTGCTGTTTCTGTGCACCTGTGGCAGCTGCATTCACTTGACTTGTCCCTTTGCGGTTGATTCGCGATGGCGTTGTTAGCGCCATGGCGGTAAGGTACTTTACGGGCTGGGTGATGGCGTAAGGTGCATGTCCGCTTGGGTCGGCATTCGCGTACCTTACCGCCATGGCGCTAGTTACGGTGTGGGAGATCGCGTGCACGCGCCCTTGGCGCAGTTAGCGGCAGCGTTGTCTACGATGCCGCTAGTGGCATCGTAGTTAACGGTCAGGGGTCGTAATCGGCCCTAGCGGAAAACGATGGCGGTAATCGTTTACCGCCATCGTTTTGCGCTTAGCGCCAGGGTCGTAATGAGGCCCAAACTGTTTTTTAGTCATAAGACTGTCTCTTCTTTTGAAAATGATCTGTTCTTATATCGAGGCAAAGCAAGCTTGATTGAGTTATTTGAACCCAAACATTCCTGATTTCCACTTTTTAAATTCATGACAACATTGAGGAGGCTGCTGGTCACGTGGACAGGCTCCCCCCATCACTAGTTTCAACAATCCTCGTTAGGCATCCTTATCACCGGCATCCACAGTCACCTAAGGACCGACAAAGGCAAGACCTCACCTGATTGTGCCTGTCGGGCCTGATAAGCCAAGGGTTAGACGGATCCTGCATTTTACCGACAAAATAGTCACTACAACGGCTGCTCACGGAAAGACATCACCAAGTGTCTCCTCCAAAGCCTATCCCCATCCTTGCTAGGGTTCAAATGGCCAAGTGCCCTGCGAAGCCATGGCAAGCTAGCCTAGCAAACCACATCAATGTTTTCCTTGCCACCATCCAACACCCATGGACCACATGCAAAAGCCCCTCAGGTTGATCGATGATCGCTCAGAAGTCGCTCACGACTCAGACATCGCCTACCTCATATTGTACAACCATCCTCGCGCAATGTGTTTGACATACTCCTACCCCCAGGCTACTGCATCCAACGTGACAACCAGCCAGGAAGGGCAGGGGGCAGAATGGCAATAATCCATAGGAGCGATTGGCTGTGCTTCATCATTCGCTCTCCCAGAACAAGCTTGTTTGAATCACTCACTGTCAAGGGTTTTGACCCATGTTGAATCAATAGACTGAGTAGATGTGGGGATGCGCTGTCGCCGCCCATTATTCTATCCCAGAACAAACTAAATCAATAGACTGGGTGGATGTGGGGATGAGCTATCGCCGCCCACATTCATGCCAGAATAGGAGAACTGCTCAGTTGGCACGAGACCACTCCAAAGATACAACCTTCTTGTGGGGGGTTCCACATCACCACTCTACTGTAAGGATGCCATCAAAACAATGTTAAGCAAGGGCCCTATACTATCAAGCAAAAGACCACTCTATTGAAATGCAGTAATTCAAGACAACTCAAAAATGGATGCAGTACCGACAAATTCCCCAAGGTGGCGCTAGCGGTCTAAACTCTGACAGGGAAACTGTATTTAGGAGTTGCAAGAGGGGCAGGGACTTCAAAGCTTGTTGGTTAATTAGAAACCTTAGCCACCTGCTGTTCCCAGAGGCCAAGAGGCTGGGAAACCTTAACACCTCAGAGATTCCCACACCAGGAGGCAGGATATCACATGACCCTGTTGATTGATTGAGGAGAGACTTCCAGGCAGCCTGCTGGAGCCAACACAAAGAGCTCTTTCTGTTGAATGGGGTATGTTAATTTTGAGTGTTTCCTGTCAACAGCCCTCTGCCAGCAAGGAGAGACATGTGATCACTGACCCACCCAGACTCCTGGAGGCGGACCCAAACACTTTGGGGAGTTGAATTGCAACAAATATATAGTTTATAGAAACAGTGATAATTTATTGTAACCAAATGACAGGAATGTACAACTTTGAGAGTCTTAGTTTGAAAAATGCCCTCACGATTTGAGTCCAAACTCCAATTTGTACCGTGTTCTGGGGCAAAACCCGCTAATTATGATTATTGTAGACAATGTGTTTAAGCTAGAGACATGGAAAGTTACTGGGATATATGTGGAAGGGAAATGTACCTTTGTATAATTTTTGATGAAAAACCAATGTTGCAAAACCCACTAAAATCGAAAATAAGTTGCCATTTTTGAATGCAAGCTCCTAGAAACGCCAGAGTCGGGACAGGGACTATCTTTAGTAATATATGATGTGTGTATGTGATGTCAAACAACTGTGTACCTGGGAAATATGTATTTGGATCAGGAATAGATTTGTGTGCACATTGACCAGGGGAGTGTCATTTCTGCAGGTCATAAAAATGACATCACTCTGACACACTATCCCTTCCCAAATCAGGGACCAAAGAATCTATTGACCTATCAAATCAAGAGAGGGGCAGGCTTAGGGATGCTAGCCTCTCCACCCACTTTTTAAAACACATAAAAAGAGACTTCTGGGACAGGTAGGGACAGTCATTTCCATTTTCTGCAGGACGCTCTGCCGGGAGACTCCAGACTTCACATCCATCAATCTCCAAAGACCAGAACTTTACTTCAGAACTTAAAGCAAGGGCCTAAACCCACAAACTGAGAACTCTTCTCAGCAGGCCTCAGCATCCTTAAAATCATTTGCAAACTATTCCACAGCCGGGCGAGCTGTTTGAATTCTTTGCCAAGAACAATTGCCAGAGACCAGACCAGAGATCCAGAGAGACCCAGACCGCTGTGAGCAGGACCGGTGCCTGATTGACCCGCCGAGCAGAGAGAACCGAAGTCCAGTCCAGTTGACCAGATCCATGACGAGGTCCATTCATTTCAAAATTAGGAGTGAGTATCCACCAGAACTGTGCAGAACCCAATCTCTTAGTTAAAATAATCTAATTCAAGCTATTTTAACCTAATTAGAACAGCCTCCTAGAAATCGTGTCGTCTGTCATTTTTAAAGCTGCACAACTGTCACCTGTCAATTCTGCAGCTGCAAGCTGTCACCTGTCATTTTGAGTTTTACTTTAAATCCGAAAATCTACCTTTATTAAATCATCCGTATCTCCGGAACCGTTTGTGCTAGGGACGAGATTTAACTTTCATATGAAAGCTTAGAATCTAGGCTTTCCAAAGAACCTAGAACCGACTTCCTATACTTTTTCCACAATCGCGAGACAATTTACCGCGATTTGCGATTTGGCCCGATTTCTTCATCTGTAGAAATCAGCAGCTTTTTGCTTCTCTTTGCTAAAATTCGTTTGCAATCTGCTAGTCATTCATAGAGTATTGTTAAAGTGGGCCTGAACTAATATAAAGTAGCCATCACCTACCCTGAACCTCTAGAGGGAATTAAAAGCAATTTTAGCACCTTTTCACTTCCTTGCAAACCACATTAAAGTAATTCGCCTGTGTTTAAAACTCATCCCTGTTTTCCCTAAACTTGCTGGGAGA
Source organism: Ambystoma mexicanum (assembly GCF_040938575.1). NCBI lineage: Eukaryota > Metazoa > Chordata > Amphibia > Caudata > Ambystomatidae > Ambystoma > Ambystoma mexicanum. Next base: position 541,795,219 of record NC_090941.1, on the reverse strand, counting down.
ACTGGAACTGTGTATTGCATTATAAAGTGTGATTTGTTGGGATTCTTGAAGACTGTGTGCTCTCCTTCCATTTCTTGTATTGCATAGGTGGGGGAGTGAATTGTCAAAAGAAAAAGTGATCATTTTACCTTTTGCTAAAATCATAACAAGTTATTTCTGTACTGCATTTTATTCCACCTTGCGTTTCCTTGAACCATATAAATGCATTCTTTCCCACCTTATTCTTCTGTTCCTATTCATAAGTTACCTCTTGCTGACTACTGATCATATTCACAAGTGTAATATCCATTATCAATTGATTTATAGAAGTGTGATATATATATATATATATATATATATATATATGTTGTTTACATTTTCAAATAAACCTTTTAATTTGCAAAACACACCTACTTCTTGACCCAGTGGGGTCAGGGGGATTCTAAGAGGGGGGTGTTATACACGGGTTGTCATCCAGAGTACTGAACTGGATATAAAATACATCAATAAGGGTTTTCCTCAGCATCCCAGACTAGGCATTGACTTAGCTGTAGTGTTGATTGAATATCGCTTACAAAAGTGGGGGCTCGGAGCCGGGATATTCTGGGTTAGATTTACCACTTGTGCAGATTAATACAGTGTGCCAACTGACCAGAACCACATATCCGGTTAGATCACCACGCTGTTTTACACTGTGAAAGCATCCCTCAAAGGAACGCTCTAAGGAAACGGTCTGTTTTGCAAAATAAATTACAAGTTAGGAAGGAACTCAAATTCCAGAATGAAGACCTTGGTAGATATGAAAATAGCCAGAGAGCACTTCTTACATAAGCTATTTGTGAGAGCTGAGTGGACTCATCAGGACCAAACGGTCTGGTTGCAGGCAATCGAGCAACAGGTCACTGAAACAGGGTCAGATATATGGAGAGATCAGGGTCTATTACATGTGGCCCTGAGTGAATTATACATGGCTCCTAAAGTTAAAGATGAACACGACAAGATGGTTAGGATAGCGGCATATTTGTATCTATATATGGGAGCCATGCAGGACAAATGTGCTGAAGGCCAATATCTGGCAAATAGGCAACAGATGGCGTTAGAAAATGCCCAATCTGACCTGGTCTCTTCTGAGCAGAGGCTGCATAGGAGCCAGGAGTCAGAAAATGATAGTGGGCACTATATCATTAAAATAAAAGAGGACATGGATAGACTGCAACAGGAAAAGACGGACCAGGATACCAGAATTCTGGCTTTGCAGAAGGAGCACCAAGACAGTCTGGACTCCTTACTGCAGAGCCAGAAAAAGCTGGAGCAACAGATCAATTTCAACAGTGCATGCACAGAGCAGGTAGCCACCCTGCAAATCCAACTAGACAGAGAGAAAGAGGAAAGCAATAAATTGATTTTGAAAGACCTGGATACCCAGGCAGAGTTTGATGAAGAACGCCAGAAAGCTGGTGCCTTTCAAAGGCAGAGGGACGACCTGGCGTCACAAATGCAGGCTCTTGGTCAGGAAAGGGATACCTTAGGCCAGGAAGTCTGCCATTTAAAAAGAAAAATTGAAGAAAATCACTTGGCCCTCCAGGGGCTGGGTGACCTCCAAAAAGAGCATTAGGGCTTGCTAGATCACACCAGGAGGGTGGAGGAGGCTCTGGCAAGAAAGGAGCAGGCCAGTAGGGATGGGACTGAGGAGGTAACCCTCCTGCAGCAGAGACTGGCCCAGTACTCCAGGACCAATCAGGAGGCACAGAGAGAAAATGAGGCTCTCTGTCAGCACAATGATAGGCTCCAGCAACAGGTAGCCATGCTAGAGAGACTGATAGAGTCTAGTAAGGCCTTAACTGAGGAACTGAAAGCGCAGGCTCTTGCATTGCAACAGGGAGCAGGGGCTGATAGAGACGAGGTTTGCTGGGAAAGGGAAACGCCTGAGCATAACCTCAGGAGCCCTGGTACCAGAGGCCTTCATCTCTCCCAGTCCCTGGACTCTGCCACCCCCACGTCCGCTGGCGTGCATGAGCACAGGGCCACAGGAATGGCAGATTACTATCCAGCCAAAAGTATGGGGCTCATAGGCCAGTACCTCCCAGGAATGGATGGGCGGGCATCCGGGTATGGGCACCCAAGCACAGTGCAATTTAGTGGGGAACCCCAGGAGAGTAGGCCCATTAAGGGCATCCTGAAAACCTCTGCCCAGTTAGGTCAGTGGGGGGGTACCCATCAAATCCTGGCAGCAAGGAGGGGTCTGAAGACTCCTCTGAGCATTACAGGACACATGAGACCAGGTCCCCACATTCTGCCAGCCATTCCCAGGCTCGCAGAATCCAGGAAAACCTGGAAGATCAGATGGGCACCTCTGGGAGCAGTGCTTCTGAGTCAGAGGATGAATGGACCAGGGTTACCCGAACCAAAAAGGCCAATAAGGCAAAAAGGGCCTTGCTTAAGGACCCATTGAAACAAATAAAGGCAATAAGGAGTGTCATCACGCCTTATCATAAGAACGCCAAGTATTCTGTTTGGGAACACTTGGAGCTCTATGAGCAAATGATGGAGACTTTCCAGTTGAAGGACAGCAGTAGCTGCATCCAGTACGTAAAGTGGACCTTCTCACCAGAATACTCCAGTTTCTTTGCGGGGCTGGAGGATCAAAACCATTCAAGGTGGTCCACATACAGGCCGGCCATCTTAAAACATTTTTCTGTGCACAGAAATCCTCAAGAGGCTCGCAAGGCAGCCTACAATTTGCAATGTGGGGAGGATCAGGCCCCACAAGAGTTTGTGCAAGAATTAAAGCGTGCTTTTGCGCAGACCACCAGAAGGGTGCGCATGGATAGCAGAGAATTTCTCAATACGTTTTTCCATGCCTTACCCAAATACATAATGACCCAGCTCGTGAGAGATTTTCATGAGAAAAGATCTTTAGACTGGGTCATTGAACAGGCTACCCGGATCTATGAGGTGCAGAAGCCCATCGAAAATAAAAATAACGCGCCGAAAAACCCCAAAACCAACAGCACCCCTGCTGCTGCCAAGGTGGAAGAGGTAAAAGTTGCCCCTGTTTTAGATTTGGAGATGGGGGGGCCTAAAAACCTGCCTGCACCAAATAATTCACAGCCCAGAAGGCCCTCGGGCCAGTCACAGACAGGGAGTCGAGGAGGTAGTCTCACAAATGGGGTCCCCCGCTCCCCTGACTATGTAAGTCCCCGCTACAAGGGAAACCGACCAATCCTGGGTTATGTGTGTACTCCTCCAGCCCAATGGGGGGATCCAGCCAAGCACCTGACCCGGGGAACTTCCCTCCTAACTTCCCCCAGGAGGGCAGAAATTCACCAAATCCTGGGCAGAACTTTTTCCCCAGGTATCCACCCAATTTCCAGCCCCAAAATCATCCATCCTTCTTTCCCCAATTCCCTGAGCCCGGACAACCCAATCCGGGAAAGGGGAGGCCAAGGGTGGAGGGGTACCAAAATCTTCCCAACCAGGGGTACTACCAGATAAGGGATAGCTACCCTTCCCGGGATCAGCCCAGGGGAGAAAATAGAGCCCCGTATCAGCCTGAGCGGGTTTCACAACTTGAGCGCCAGGTCCAAAATATGACACGGGATCTGGGTCACATACTGAGGGCTCAACAGAACCCTCAGATGAGCATGCCACCGCAGAATGCCCCAAACTCCTGACCTGGTGCTCCAGAACAATGACGGGGGCAGCACCCCGGTAACCCACCGGTTCCCAGGGAGGAGGCACAAGGGGAAGGGGGGTGTAAAGCCTTGGAGGAAGCTTCCTTCCCAACTTGTAAACAGCCCCTGGAAAACCAGGAACCGGAAACAAAATCTCCTGCCCCTGAAAGCCTGCCTTCCAAGGAGCAGAGGGGGGGTAGGAGAAACAAAGTACCCAAACAGGCCCAGTTTGTGGAGGAGGTACAGATCTTCCAATTTGAGGGAGAGGGATCCTCAGAGGATCCTGGGAAAAGGATCTTCTCCTTTAGAGATGGGGGAACTCCTCCCAAAGAAAAATGGGTCCCAAGGGATGCCAATTCAGACTGGGAGATGTGGAGACTGAGCTACCGCCGCCCATCATCTCATCCCAGAACCCACAATACCAAAATCCCATGGGTCAAACCCATCCTGATGACTGCCTCCAAAAAGGGGGGGGCGGCCCAGAACCCGAAACCATTTCCAGTTGCCAACTTTTTCTTTCAGATTCCCCAGGCTCGTCACAGAATTCTGCCCAAATCTCTTTGCACGCCATGTCCAAAACCAGAAAGTTAGCCCACCAGTTGTCCAAAAATGTGCATTATCTGTGCCCCCTTGAGGAGAAGGAGGGAAGATATTATGCCCCGGTACAAGTACAGGGGCAGGGTACAATTTTGGCACTGGTGGACACTGGATCCCAAGCTACCCTTCTTTCCAAAAGGGCCTTTGATGAACTAAATGCAGGAAGGGGGGAGAATTACCGTATTCCTCTCACCTCTCTTCCTGGACAACTGCAGAACTTTGACGGGAAGGAAATTCCCGTTGAGGGGACTGCAGACTTGGACGTTAAAATTGGGCGACACAAGGTGAAACACCCGGTCATAGTCATAACTCCAGAGGGCACCCCTTGTTTACTAGGGAATGACCTCCTGAGAAGGTTGTCACCTCTAATAGATTGCGTAAACAAGGTCCTCTGGACCCAGACTAGCCGACCAATAAAATTAAAACAGAGTGTCAACCATGTTAGTTTAAACGGCACCTGCCACATGGATGAACAAAAATCTGACCAAGTAGAATTTCACTTCCAGAACAACCAAATTCCAGACGTGACAGTAATAGCAGTAGGACAACAGACTGGTGATGGGGGGTCCTCTCTATTTCTGAAAATCAACCTTCCTTCCAGTTTAAGGTGGTATTCCACACTGGAAGGAAACACCCTGAAATTCTTTACTAATCCACAATCAGAAACTCCCACTCCTATAGTCCAGGAAGATGTGAAATCAGCTCAGAGCCTGGCTGATATTCAGCAAATTGGAGATCAGTTGTTCATCCCTGTTCAGTTAAATGAGGGGAAGGACTCTGTTCTCGCCCAAGTGTGTGTGAACAACGGTAAGAGCTTCATCAGCGAAGCCATGTTTCGCCAACTCCCAAAAGATCCAGCCATTCCCAAATTCAAACTGATAGACAAATGGGAAATGGACCTGGAAGTACCCAATTCAAAACATCTCCTGCCAAGCAGGTGTATGCTCAAAATCTCCATTGGCAACAAGAGCATAGTCCATAATTGTTGGGTCGTGCGAGACGTCACTGCCGCCTTTTACTTAGGCAGTGGCATTCTCAATCACTTTGCCATTAGTTTGGACCTAATAAACTTCAAAGCTTGGTCTCGATTAGCGGATAATCCCATGGGCTTTGATGATTCAGAAAAAAAGTATTTAGGTCAGCTCAATTGCTACCTTATGCAGTTGAAATTCAGATTAAAGAGGAAGTCACCATCCCAGAAAGGACCCGACAATTCTCCCTGGAAGTGAAAGTTAAAAGAGGACAAAAATTGAAAAACCCTGATGCTTATATTCATCTAAATGCTTCTCTCCAACAGCAAGGGTTAGGGGTAAACCCAACACCATTAGTCAACATAGAACATGACACCATTCCAATAGAGGTGGATAACAGCGACTTAAAGAGTATCACTCTAGCCGCAGGCACCATTATTGGAATGGTGGTTAATGACTGACATTTCTCCATTGATTTAGGAAATGAACTGTTAGGACCGATCCCCAAGGACTGTTTTGACAGTGACAGTGAGGACAATACGACACCAGACAGGATTTTCACCCTACATGGGGGGAACTTCCTGGTGTACACTTCTTGCCCTTATGGTAAGGAAGATGTGACTTGTGACTTCAGGAGGGACGAGGTGATTTTCCAGGTCCATGAGGGCTGCCTTTCCCACCTGAAGCCTCCAGTCCAAATCAGCACTCTGACCAGGGACTTCTCCACCCAGCTGGAGGAGGCCGCTGCGATAGCCAAACCAGAAGTCTTTCCAGGCTTCAGGCAGATGGTGGAAGAGAGAGTCAACCTAGCTGATGCCCGTGTGACTCAAGAACAGAAGCAAAAGTTGAAACAAGTTTTCTTGGATTTTCAAGATCTCTTTGCGGTAGACTGTGGTCGCACCGACATCCACACCACAACAATTCCCACGGACCCTGGCATGACTCCAGTGTTTGTGAAACAATATCGCTTGCCTCTCGCATCCATGGAGTCCCTTACTGAAATAATTAAGAACCTTGAGTACCGGGGAATAATCCGTCCAGTACACAGCACATTAATATACCGGTGCTGGGAATATTGAAGCCAAACGGCCAGTGGAGACTCTGCGCCGACCTTAGGGAGCTCAACAAACGGGTCCATACTTCCCGATAGCCTCTTCCCTACATTGACCAAGGGCTGGCCCAGATCCAGGGGTCACAGGTATTCACTGCAATAGACCTGACCAATGGGTACTGGACTGTGCCTGTCAGCAGGGAGGACCAATACAAACTGGCTTTTACCTTTGGGGGCCAGCAGTATACATGGACCCGGACTCCCTTCGGATACCTCAACTCCGGCAATGAATTCAACATTTTCTTACATAAGGCCATGCCCGGCATGGGTGCGAGCGGTAACCTGGCTTATGTAGATGATGTCCTCATCAAAAGTTCATCTGTGGAGGAACACATAGCGGAGATCTGTTATGTTCTGATGCAGTTGAGGGCCGCCGGAGCAAAACTTTCCTTTCACAAAGCACAGTGGTGTAGAACCCGTGTTAATTTCTTGGGGCATGAGATTACTCCTCAGGGTCTCTGTCCCCAAGAAAAGAAAGTGGAAGCTGAAAGACCCCACAACTCTGCGGCAACTAAGGAGCCTCCTTGGCCTGACTAATTACAGCAGAAAGTTTGCTGAAGGCTACGCAGAGATCACTAGACCCCTGATTCATCTCCTGAAGGGGTGGGGTCAAGTGGGAATGGGGTCCAGAACAATCCGAGGCAGTAAGACAACTCAAAGAAGCCTCTCACAAGCACCTTGCCTAGCTTACCCTGTCAGAAAAAAGGAGTTCTTCCTGGAGACAGGGTTCTCTAATACGTGCTTGACGGCAGTATAATACCAAAAGCATGACAAGGTGAATAAAGTAATCTCCTATGCGAGCAAAACCTTATCCTCTGTGGAGGAAAAATTCAACGATTGTGAGAAGGCACTCCTGGCAACGGTGTGGGCATTGAAGAATTACCGCCCGTTTATCCAGGGGGAACACATCATAGTGGGGACTCCACACCAGCCTCTGCAATATCTCCAAAGTGACAGAATCTGGGCCGGAAATGTGAGTAATTCCCGAATTACTTCCTGGATTCTGTCAATTCAAGGCTTTCCTGTGGAGGTCAGATATGTCCAAAACAAGAAGAGTCCCCTCGCGCAAGGTCTGGCTGACTTGCATGATTGTGCCAGAGAAAACTGTCTCGAGGACGAAAGTCTAAAAATCAAGGACAACATGGAGGCATACCTTAATTCCCCACAGAAAGTTTTTGAAGAAGACAAGTGTGAGGGAATGCCCACTGTCTATGTGGATGGATGCTCGTACCATGTTGACGACAACGGGGAGAAAGAACTGGTGGCCGGCGTAGGGAATGCATGGGTGAATGAGTAACCAGAACCCTCCGCTGGATACAAAATTGGTCCCCGAAGTAGTCAGGTGGCAGAATTGATGGCTGTGCATCAGGCCATCCTCACTGCTGTCCAACATCAACTCCACAAACTGGTCATAATCACAGATTCGGATTATGTACGGAACGGGTTCGTGGAGCACCTGGTTAATTGGAAAACCAGAGGCATGTTATGTGCTAATAACAAACCCTTGAAACATGGGAAGTTAATTCAAAACATTGATGATCAAGGGTCATACCAAAGTAGAGGGACCAGACAAAACTGGAAATGACTTAGCTGATCAGCTGGCCAAACCGGGGCCATCCAAGGGGATCTAATAGAAATAGAGTCCCTATTGGGGGAAATCCAGGTCACTGCTATCACTAGGTCCCAGATAAATGCTCACAATGATCTTTCAACTGCACAATGGAGTAAGGAGACCCCTGATGCTGATTTAATTACAGCTCAGAAGGGGGATCCAATAATTGGTAAGTTTTACCAACACATTGAGGACCCTGAGAACTTTCCCCTGACGGATACCGATTACATTGGGAAAGAGGACCTAAGAGTGTTGATGAAATGTCCAAAAAGGTTCCAAATCCAAGACGGTTTGTTGGTAAGGAAATCCCAAGCTGGCCATGATCAGTGGGTGGTCCCTACCTCATTCCGAAGCCTGATGTTAAGTCACGCCCATGATGCAGCCACCGCCGGTCATAGGGGGTTTCACACAACACTGGAAATCTTAAGAGAGGTTGCATACTGGCCACACATGGGGCAGGACCTCGTCCAATACTTGAAGGGGTGTCTTGTGTGTGCACAATTTCAGCCATCATCCCTCATGCACCGTGCACCTCTCCAAAAGAGGGGAATGACACTGCCAAGGTCAGATTTGCAAATCGACTTTGTAGGCCCTGTAATTCGCTCGTCTAGAGGAAACAAGTACCTGTTGACCGTTACATGCTTGTTTACCAAGTGGATGGAATGTCTCCCAGTCCCAAAATGCAAGGCAGAAACAGCAGCTGCTCTGATGATTAACCACATCTTTTCCCGTTTTGGTCTACCTCAAAGGATTGAGTCAGACAGAGGTAGCCACTTCACCAGTGAAGTAATGACAAAGATGTGGGAGATACTGGGGGTTAAAAGGAAGCTACACATTGCTTACAGGCCAGCTTCTTCTGGGGCAGTGGAGAGATATAACCGAACCATTGTGAGCATCTTAAAAAAGTTTGTGGCAGATTCTGGGCCAAGTTGGGATATCCGATTACCTCTGGTCCTAATGGCCATCAGATCTACCCCTTCATCTGCAACTAAAATGTCACCATTTGAGTTGATGATTGGATGCAAGATGGTGCTTCCCTAGCATTTGCTCTACAGAACCCAAGAGCAGACACTGATAAATGCTTCCACAACTCATGAGTATATGGAGAATTTAAGGAAACACCTTCAACATGCTTTTGCCTATTCTCAGCGGAATCTAGAAAGATCAGCCGAGAGCATGAAGACCCACTATGGTTTGAAAACTACCCGAAACGAATATAAGGTGGGTGATCGGGTCTATCTATACAATTTCCAAAGGAACCAGGCCAAACAGCGAAAATTCTTGCCTACATAGAAGGGACCGTTTGAAATTATAGACAAGATCTCCCCTGTTGCATACAAGATCCGCATCCCCAAAGGGAGTTCGGCAGAGGGGGAAGACAAGTGGGTACATATAAATCAGCTAAAGTGTTGCCATCCCAGGCACACTCTGCAACAACTGGAGGAGTCCTCTGCAATACCAGAGGGGACCGCTCCAGAGTAATTCAATTCCAACCCTAAAATATCCCACATATAGTCTCTAAAATATTATGATTTGGAAAAAAAAATGTCTTATAATTGTATCTTGTTTTTGGTTAAAATAAGAACGCAAATGTTTTGACTATAAAATGTGTATGCCACCCCACTATATCAATGGAGGGAAGAAATGTCTACGAATAGGTATTGCCGCTTTCCTTTGTCGTCCTAGGAGAAAGAAAACCTGGAGACTGGCCAAGGAGGACGATCCGGGGACCGGGAGCAGAGACCCGAGGGGCCTGGGCTACCGCCCAATATTCCCATCAGGACCGGCGAGGAGAACCGATCGATCCAACTGGGTGGAGGAAAAGATGCTGAACTGTGCCATCTACAGAATTGGAAGAAGATAATGCGGACATACCAGCGCAAGGGCTCAAAACCTCCTTTGCACCCGACTTCCCCTCGACTTGAATCAAAGCGCAGTCGGGCGGGGGGATTTGTCAAGGGTTTTGACCCATGTTGAATCAATAGACTGGGTAGATGTGGGGATGAGCTGTCGCTGCCCATTATTCTATCCCAGAACAAACTAAATCAATAGACTGGGTGGATGTGGGGATGAGCTATCGCCGCCCACATTCATGCCAGAATAGGAGAACTGCTCAGTTGGCACGAAACCACTCCAAAGATACAACCTTCTTGTGGGGGGGTTCCACATCACCACTCTACTGTAAGGATGCCATCAAAACAATGTTAAGCAAGGTGTAACGCTCACCTGATTCTCGCAGAGGCGCCGGTCTTGACTGGGCGACTACCGTATCTTCAAAGGTGATGTGTAGCACCCGGTTGGCTCTTTGGGCTGGACCTCTGTGCACTGTATGCCTGACGTGTAGAGTAAGATGTCTGCAGATAGAAAATATGGGGTTAATGAACTGGGGTTATTGGGGTGTCCCTATCTCTTTCCTCTTCTCCTCTCCTGTAGACCCCCAAAGGTTAACGCTCTCACCTTAGGTAAGTGAATGCCGAGCTCTCCATCTGCCTCGGGGCAGGGTGCTGTAACCAGTTTCTTCACTGGATAGGTAGCGCAGGCCTCTTGACTTCAGAGGACTGCTGTCCGTCGTTTACTGCACGAACGGTAAGTTTCGAGTCATTCAAATGTCTTTAAAGTCTTTAGTAATGATGTCTCTTGTTTTGCAGGGTTCCGGCGATGGCGGATGACGGGCTGAAGTGAGTTGAAGATGGAGCCCGTGTGATGAATAGAAGCGCCTGGAAGCACGTAAGTAAGCGCTTGTTGCCTGCTTCACTATGCGCTCTAACTGTCTTTTTATTTTGCAGGTACGAGTTCGGAGCGGCTGCAGGGTGCCGGAATACCCACTGGATTAGATGTGGAAAGGAGTAATGGCACGTGAGTATTAAAGTTCCCCAATGTCTTTAAACGCACCTTGTTTTGTCTTTCAGATGCGGGATGCAGCGCCGAAGGCCTCCGGAGCGTACGAAGAGTAGGTAAGCCTTTGCCTTTCAGATGCCGGAATGCTAACCTGTTCTTTCTTGTCTTTATAGGTGTTGCTGAAGACTGGATTCAGGATGGTAAGCCTTTGCCTTTCAGATGCCGGAATGCTAACCTGTTCTTTCTTGTCTTTATAGGTGTTGCTGAAGACTGGATTCAGGATGGTAAGCCTTTTTCCTTAGGCCCAGGACCGGATGCAGAAGACACGATGAGCGTTCTGCTGCAGAGGTTGCAGAATAACGCAAAGCAAGATTCATCCACCGGGTGTGGTTTAAATAGCCTCCTGTAGTGCTTAGGTGTCTCCTTCCACAGCCACGCCTAAGTAAGAAAAGAGTTCCTGGTAAGAAAAGAGTTCCTGCCTTCCAGAACAGTTCCAGTGTTCTGAATCTAGGGAGTGGCTCCAGCCCCACCCAACAGGAAAAGTAGTTCCAAACAGAAGAGGATCAGAGGCTCAACTGGCAGGCAAGTAAGCAGCATGGTCTGCTGAAGGTAAGTCCACCCAAGCATTATGAGCCCGGCGCTTCCAGCGCTGGGACTGGGCATATTTATGAGCCTGGTGCCACTGGCGCCAGGACTGGGTCCAAAAGGTCCCAATTGGGACTGGTTGGCACTCGGAACCTGGGTTATGGATCTGCTTCCAAGGGAGTTGGGAAAACCCTGACCTTTTGGAAGCAGAGATCATGACAGTACCCCCCCTCAAGGCCCCTCCCAAACCGGGCTTCTCCGGGGGTTTTGGCTTGTCAGGAAATGTTCGGTGAAATCTTTTGATTAGGCGAGGAGCGTGGACATATTCAGCAGGTTCCCAGGATCTCTCTTGGGGGCCGTAGCCTTTCCAGTCAATTAGGTAGAATAGTTTAGATTTGAAGATCTTGGAGTCCAGAATGCTTTTGACTTCAAACTCGAGTTCTCCATCCACTAGGATAGGTTTTGGAGATTTGGTTAGTCGGGTTTGAGGTTGCACGGGTTTTAATAGAGAGACGTGGAAGACCGGATGTATCTTCATGTGCGGGGGCAAGTCCAACTTGACCGCTACTGGGTTTACTATGGTAGTGATGGAATAGGGACCAAGGTATCTTGGGTTGAATGTGCGTGGCCCTTTTAGAGATAGATATTTGGTGGATAACCAGACTTGATCCCCTACTTGATAGTGAGGGGCTTCCTTCCGATGTTGATCTGCTCCTTTCTTGTATTGTTCTTTAGCCCTTTGAAGGTGAAAAACAGCTTCCTTAAAGGATTGGGTGATTGTAGAATGCAGGTAGTCTACTGCTGGTGTTTCAAGATCTTGGAGGGGATCCAACTCCGAGGTTCGAGGGTGACTGCCGTACAAAAGAAAAAACGGGGTTTTCCCAGTTCCCGAATGGACAGAGTTATTGTAGGCATACTCGGCTATCCAAAGGATATCTTTCCAAGTTTTTTCAGTTTGTTGCAGCATGCAGCGTAAATACTGTTCCAGAGTTTGATTGGTCCTCTCGGTTTGTCCGTCGGTCTTAGGGTGGTGACTGGTCGATAGTCTCACATCAATTTGAGCCGACCGACAGCAACTTCGCCAAAAATGAGAAATAAATTGACTACCTCGATCCGAAATTAGAACCGAAGGAAAACCGTGCAGTCGGATGATGTTTTCGAGAAATTCTCGGGCCAGAGTTGCTGCTGTTGGCAAGCCTTTGAGCGGAATGAAATGCGCCATCTTGGAGAATAAGTCCACGATTACTAGAATCGTATTGTATCCGGAGCATGGAGGTAGATCGGTGATGAAGTCCATAGAAAGCGTATGCCAAGGGCGAGGTGGGATGTCAATAGGGCGTAAGAGGCCTGCTGGACTTTCCTTTTGACTCTTGTTTTGGGCGCATACTCCACAGGACATTATAAAGTCTCTGATATCTTTTTTCCAAGACGGCCACCAGAAGTAGCGCTTGATCTTTTCTGAGGTCTTGGCTATACCGGGATGACCTTCCATTAAAGAGTCGTGATAACAAGAGATTACTTTTTTCTGTAAATCTGTGCTGGGTAGGTATAATCGTTCTTGGAAATACAATAAGTTGTCCTTTACTGCAAAGTCCTTTCCCTGCAGATGCCAATTCTGTATGTCTGCTGGAGTTACAAGTTGCCTGGCTTTATCCTTAACTTCCTCTATGGATTCTGTGGCGATTACACCCAGAATTCTTTGTTCGGGAATGATTGGTACAGGTTTAGGGTTGACCAAGTGTTCTTCCACTCCCATCCGAGAAAGGGCATCGGCTTTACCGTTCTTTGTACCAGGTCGATAGGTAATTATGAAGTCAAACTCGGCAAAGAATAATGCCCAACGGAGTTGTCTAGAGGATTGGGCTTTTGCGGTCTTCAAATATTGCAGGTTTCGGTGATCCGTAATCACAGTAACGGTGTGTCAGGCCCCCAGCAGATAATGCCGCCAAGCCTTAAAGGCAGACTTGATAGCCAGAAGTTCCTTGTCAGTAATCGTGTAATTGATTTCAGGAGGCAAGAATTTGCGGGACCAAAATGCCACGGGATGCAACTGATTGGTTACCGGGTCCTTTTGTGATAGAACTGCCCCCATGGCAAGGCTTGAAGCATCAGTTTCCACGATGTAGGGGAGTTCGGGGCGAGGGTGTTTTAAGATTGGTGCAGAGATAAATTTAGTCTTCAAATCCTGGAAAGCTTGTTCCGCCTCGGTAGACCATTCAAAACGTTTGTTTTTCTTTAACAAGGCAGTGATGGGCTGGACTATTCGAGAGAATTCGGGGATAAACCTGCGGTAAAAGTTAGCGAAGCCTAACATGCTTTGCACACCTTTTACGGAGGATGGTGATGGCCATTTGAGAACTGTATCGACCTTCTTTGAATCCATACGCACTCCGCCAGGTGATAATATGAATCCCAAGAATTCAACTTCAGTCACGTTGAAAACACATTTTTCCAACTTAGCGAAAAGTTTGTGTTGACGCAATCTTTCGAGGACCATTTTCACGTGTTTCCGATGTTCAGATTCCGATGAAGAATAAACGAGGATGTCGTCAATGTAAACAACAACACATACATCTATGAGCTCTCTGAGGACATTGTTCATAAAATATTGAAAGGCGGCCGGGGCATTGCAAAGTCCGAAGGGCATGACCTGATATTCAAATAGCCCATACTTGGTGCGGAAGGCCGTCTTCCATTCATCGCCCTCTTTTACTCGTACCAAGTGGTAAGCTCCTCTAAGATCCAGCTTTGTATACATGCATGCTTTTCTGACTTGGTCCAGGAGTTCAGGGATCAAAGGTAACAGATATCTATTCTTAACGGTGATCTGGTTCAGGGAGCGATAATCGATACAAGTTCTAAGGTCTCCTTCCTTTTTTGGAACGAAGAACAAAGCTGAAGAAGCAGGGGACTTGGAAGGACGAATAAACCCATTTGCCAGGTATTGATCCAGGTATTGTCGAAGGTGAAGGTTCTCAGGCTCGGTGAGGGCATAAATTCTACTACAAGGAGGAGTAGATCCAGGTATCAGGTCTATCTGGCAGTCATAAGACCTATGAGGAGGTAGAGAGTTAGCCTGATCCTTCCGGAAAACATCTTGGTATTCTAGGTATTCGGGAGGTAACTGGGGAGTCTCTGAAGAAATTGCGGCCAGTGCAACACCAGGTGGAGGGTGACAAGTAGAGACACATTCTGGAAACTGGACCGTTCTTGCTCGCCAATCGATCAGAGGATTGTGTTTCTCTAACCAAGGTATTCCTAGAATAATCTGAAACTGAGGGGCCTTGATCACATCGAACACGATCTTCTCATGGTGTCCATCTTGACTTACTAGCGTCACCTCTTGAGTGGTATGCGTTACTGGCCCTGAGGCTATCTCCGTACCATCCACCGTAGTAATGACGTCCTTTACAGCCTTGGGACAAAGAGTTAGATTCATCCTCGAAACCATTTCATGATCCACATAATTGCCGATGGCACCGCTGTCGACGTAAGCTTCAATTGCATGTAATCGATCCGGATTATCAGGGCTAATGAGGACCATAGGTATCACGAAATGCGAGGTCACGGAACTGGTTTTCACGCTCGGCAAGAGGACCTCTATTCTTGTCGGGCGAGGTCGTTTCCCTGCTCAGAGTTTGTAACTTTGGTAACTGCAGCTCCTACTGCCTTCTTGGCAGGTTTCACCGGACAGTCTCGAAGAAAGTGCCCTGAGTTTCCGCAATATAGGCATAATTGCAACTGTTTCCTCCTTTCCCGCTCCCTTTGTGTTAGAGGACCTTTCAGACCCCCTATTTGCATGGGTTCCCCGGAGTCTACTCCTTTGGAAGGAGTTGGCGGTTTGAAAAATACTCGAGCATCAAACTTGGAACGATCGGCCTTCCTGTTCTGCAGCCTGTGATCTATTTGAAGGACCAAGTCTATATAATCCGAACAGTCTTGTGAGGGATTCACTACTTGGGCTAAAACATCTTTGAGCTCTCCACGTAGACCTCTATAAAACAGCGTAATCCTTTTGTCCTCAGGCCATTGAGTTTCCACTATTAGTCTATTGAAAGATGCAATATAAGCCAAAAGGTCTTGATTACCCTGTCGCAACGAAAGAAGCTCATTGTCCAAGGCCTGCCCCTGTGAATGTCTTGCGAACAGTTTTTCCATACTAAGCTGAAAGGCTTGAAAATCATGGAGAACCGGATCATCTTGATTAACTAGAGGGATCGACCAGTCTGCCGCATTGCCACTAAGGTACGAAAGTACAAAAGCTACTTTTGCTTGATCAGTTGGAAAGGCTGCTGGCCGGCATAAGAAGTGCAACCGGCACTGATTGATAAATACTGCAAACCTCTTTGGGTCACCAGAAAATCGTTCGGGCGGAGCCAGAGGTACATTCCCAGGTAGGTTGATCTGCACTGGATTCATAGAGGATGTTGAAGGAAGATTTGCCACTGATGCGGGTAACGGGGTCTGTCCGGCTTGTGACTCTAGCACTTGTCTAGCAAGATTGTCTGTTCTCTCCTTGGAAATAATTAGTTCCCTTCTTAGAGCATTCGTTTCCTGACGAGCTGCATGCACTTCTGCCCTTAGTTCCCCAAGTAACCGGGCTAGGGGGTCAGTATCCGAGGTTTCCATAGCGCCTGGGCGAGAGTTTTGCGGTAGGCTTTGCGTTCTGTAACGCTCACCTGATTCTCGCAGAGGCGCCGGTCTTGACTGGGCGACTACCCTATCTTCAAAGGTGATGTGTAGCACCCGGTTGGCTCTTTGGGCTGGACCTCTGTGCACTGTATGCCTGACGTGTAGAGTAAGATGTCTGCAGATAGAAAATATGGGGTTAATGAACTGGGGTTATTGGGGTGTCCCTATCTCTTTCCTCTTCTCCTCTCCTGTAGACCCCCAAAGGTTAACGCTCTCACCTTAGGTAAGTGAATGCCGAGCTCTCCATCTGCCTCGGGGCAGGGTGCTGTAACCAGTTTCTTCACTGGATAGGTAGCGCAGGCCTCTTGACTTCAGAGGACTGCTGTCCGTCGTTTACTGCACGAACGGTAAGTTTCGAGTCATTCAAATGTCTTTAAAGTCTTTAGTAATGATGTCTCTTGTTTTGCAGGGTTCCGGCGATGGCGGATGACGGGCTGAAGTGAGTTGAAGATGGAGCCCGTGTGATGAATAGAAGCGCCTGGAAGCACGTAAGTAAGCGCTTGTTGCCTGCTTCACTATGCGCTCTAACTGTCTTTTTATTTTGCAGGTACGAGTTCGGAGCGGCTGCAGGGTGCCGGAATACCCACTGGATTAGATGTGGAAAGGAGTAATGGCACGTGAGTATTAAAGTTCCCCAATGTCTTTAAACGCACCTTGTTTTGTCTTTCAGATGCGGGATGCAGCGCCGAAGGCCTCCGGAGCGTACGAAGAGTAGGTAAGCCTTTGCCTTTCAGATGCCGGAATGCTAACCTGTTCTTTCTTGTCTTTATAGGTGTTGCTGAAGACTGGATTCAGGATGGTAAGCCTTTGCCTTTCAGATGCCGGAATGCTAACCTGTTCTTTCTTGTCTTTATAGGTGTTGCTGAAGACTGGATTCAGGATGGTAAGCCTTTTTCCTTAGGCCCAGGACCGGATGCAGAAGACACGATGAGCGATCTGCTGCAGAGGTTGCAGAATAACGCAAAGCAAGATTCATCCACCGGGTGTGGTTTAAATAGCCTCCTGTAGTGCTTAGGTGTCTCCTTCCACAGCCACGCCTAAGTAAGAAAAGAGTTCCTGGTAAGAAAAGAGTTCCTGCCTTCCAGAACAGTTCCAGTGTTCTGAATCTGGGGAGTGGCTCCAGCCCCACCCAACAGGAAAAGTAGTTCCAAACAGAAGAGGATCAGAGGCTCAACTGGCAGGCAAGTAAGCAGCATGGTCTGCTGAAGGTAAGTCCACCCAAGCATTATGAGCCCGGCGCTTCCAGCGCTGGGACTGGGCATATTTATGAGCCTGGTGCCACTGGCGCCAGGACTGGGTCCAAAAGGTCCCAATTGGGACTGGTTGGCACTCGGAACCTGGGTTATGGATCTGCTTCCAAGGGAGTTGGGAAAACCCTGACCTTTTGGAAGCAGAGATCATGACACAAGGGCCCTATACTATCAAGCAAAAGACCACTCTATTGAAATGCAGTAATTCAAGACAACTCAAAAATGGATGCAGTACCGACAAATTCCCCAAGGTGGCGCTAGCGGTCTAAACTCTGTCAGGGAAACTGTATTTAGGAGTTGCAAGAGGGGCAGGGACTTCAAAGCTTGTTGGTTAATTGGAAACCTTAGCCACCTGCTGTTCCCAGAGGCCAAGAGGCTGGGAAACCTTAACACCTCAGAGATTCCCACACCAGGAGGCAGGATATCACATGACCCTGTTGATTGATTGAGGAGAGACTTCCAGGCAGCCTGCTGGAGCCCACACAAAGAGCTCTTTCTGTTGAATGGGGTATGTTAATTTTGAGTGTTTCCTGTCAACAGCCCTCTGCCAGCAAGGAGAGACATGTGATCACTGACCCACCCAGACTCCTGGAGGCAGACCCAAACACTTTGGGGAGTTGAATTGCAACAAATATATAGTTTATAGAAACAGTGATAATTTATTGTAACCAAATGACAGGACTATACAACTTTGAGAGTCTTAGTTTGAAAAATGCCCTCACGATTTGAGTCCAAACTCCAATTTGTACCGTGTTCTGGGGCAAAACACGCTAATTATGATTATTGTAGACAATGGGCCTCATTACAACTCAGGCGGTAAGGGGTTTACGGCAGCGTTAACAGCGCCGACCCTTACCGCCTGATTACGAGGTCCCCTAGCGCCATGGTGCTTTTAACACCTGCTTTTAGCAGGTGTTAAAATCCATGGCGCTAAGGGACCTTGATGTTAATTACGCCACCGTAATTTACGGTGGCGTAATTAACGCCTTCCCCACTCCCATTATGCCCTATGGGGCAAAAATGGGAATGGGGAAGGGTAAATGGGGATTGGGGATTTACCGCCCCGCCTAGGTCGGAATGGGGCGGTAAGTCCGCCAACCACCATGGCGTAAACGTAGTTTACGCCATGGTGGTAAAGTCACGGCCCAGGCGGTAACTTACCGCCTGGGTCGTAATGAGGCCCAATGTGTTTAAGCTAGAGACATGGAAAGTTACTGGGATATATGTGGAAGGGAAATGTACCTTTGTATAATTTTTGATGAAAAACCAATGTTGCAAAACCCACTAAAATCGAAAATAAGTTGCCATTTTTGAATGCAAGCTCCTAGAAACGCCAGAGTCGGGACAGGGACTATCTTTAGTAATATATGATGTGTGTATGTGATGTCAAACAACTGTGTACCTGGGAAATATGTATTTGGATCAGGAATAGATTTGTGTGCACATTGACCAGGGGAGTGTCATTTCTGCAGGTCATAAAAATGACATCACTCTGACACACTATCCCTTCCCAAATCAGGGACCAAAGAATCTATTGACCTTTCAAATCAAGAGAGGGGCAGGCTTAGGGATGCTAGCCTCTCCACCCACTTTTTAAAACACATAAAAAGAGACTTCTGGGACAGGTAGGGACAGTCATTTCCATTTTCTGCGGGACGCTGTGCCGGGAGACTCCAGACTTCACATCCATCAATCTCCAAAGACCAGAACTTTACTTCAGAACTTAAAGCAAGGGCCTAAACCCACAAACTGAGAACTCTTCTCAGCAGGCCTCAGCATCCTTAAAATCATTTGCAAACTATTCCACAGCCGGGTGAGCTGTTTGAATTCTTTGCCAAGAACAATTGCCAGAGACCAGACCAGAGATCCAGAGAGACCCAGACCGCTGTGAGCAGGACCGGTGCCTGATTGACCCGCCGAGCAGAGAGAACCGAAGTCCAGTCCAGTTGACCAGATCCATGACGAGGCCCATTCATTTCAAAATTAGGAGTGAGTATCCACCAGAACTGTGCAGAACCCAATCTCTTAATTAAAATAATCTAATTCAAGCTATTTTAACCTAATTAGAACAGCCTCCTAGAAATCGTGCCGTCTGTCATTTTTAAAGCTGCACAACTGTCACCTGTCAATTCTGCAGCTGCAAGCTGTCACCTGTCATTTTGAGTTTTACTTTAAATCCGAAAATCTACCTTTATTAAATCATCCGTATCTCCGGAACCGTTTGTGCTAGGAACGAGATTTAACTTTCATCTGAAAGCTTAGAATCTAGGCTTTCCAGAGAACCTAGAACCGACTTCCTATACTTTTTCCACAATCGCCAGACAATTTACCGCGATTTGCGATTTGGCCCGATTTCTTCATCTGTAGAAATCAGCAGCTTTTTGCTTCTCTTTGCTACAATTAGTTTGCAATCTGCTAATCATTCATAGAGTATTGTTAAAGTGAGCCTGAACTAATATAAAGTAGCCATCACCTACCCTGAACCTCTAGAGGGAATTAAAAGCAATTTTAGCACCTTTTCACTTCCTTGCAAACCACATTAAAGTAATTCGCCTGTGTTTAAAACTCATCCCTGATTTCCCTAAGCTTGCTGGGAGAACTGGAACTGTGTATTGCATTATAAAGTGTGATTTGTTGGGATTCTTGAAGACTGTGTGCTCTCCTTCCATTTCTTGTATTGCATAGGGGGGGAGTGAATTGTCAAAAGAAAAAGTGATCATATTACCTTTTGCTAAAATCATAACAAGTTATTTCTGTACTGCATTTTATTCCACCTTGCGTTTCCTTGAACCATATAAAGCATTCTTTCCCACCTTATTCTTCTGTTCCTATTCATAAGTTACCTCTTGCTGACTACTGATCATATTCACAAGTGTAATATCCATTATCAATTGATTTATAGAAGTGTGATATATATATGTTGTTTAAATTTTCAAATAAACCTTTTAATTTGCAAAACAAACCTACTTCTTGGCTCAGTGGGGTCAGGGGGATTCTAAGAGGGGGGTGTTATACAAGGGTTGTCATCCAGAGTACTGAACTGGATATAAAAATACATCAATAAGGGTTTTCCTCAGCATCCCAGACTAGGCATTGACTTAGCTGTAGTTTTGATTGAATATCGCTTACATCACCCACCTGTTCCCTTTTCTCACAAGGAGTCCATCACCTTTGACCTCATCTACAGACTACCTCACATGATTGAATCATTGCGGACATTGCCAACTTACTCTCCTCCACCAAATTAGCACACACTAATATTGTCTTTCACAGGGATTTAAAAATCCCCTAGTCTCACGCCGACAACCACACTCGAAGCACACTTTTCTCACTGACCGGATCCATTGACCGTAAGCAAATTGTGCTCTCCCCAATGCACACGAGAAAGGCAACACTACAACACAGTCTTTACATCATCCCCCCTCATCACCTCTGCAGACCCTATTCTACACGACTGGTCTAACCATGCTACCATCCAACTGTCGATCACCCACTCGACCACGGTTCGCAAAATTCTGGCTAAATGTCTACTCAAAAAACACTGCTCATTCCAAACCTTTCCAGGTAAATAGCTAAAAGCAAACTTTGCAGACTTCCCCACCACAGACAATGCCTCAATCATTCTAGAATGACTCTTCAATGAAACTGGCGAACACTTATGCCCCCTGAATATCAGCAGTGCTAAAACCAAACCATCCACCCCTTCATAGATCCCCGAGCTCGCCACCAACAAATGCTCAATCAGAGCCCTAGAGAAAGGTGGTGTAAAAACCATTGCCCTGAAGATTTCTCCAATCTAATATCTCTCTGCACCAAACATAGAATTCTGATTACCGAGGTCAAAGCTGCTTAATGCTCCACCGCCATAGTGGCACCATCTAACATGAGAAATCCCACTTTGAAGTAGTATAACAGTGTATCAAACCCACACCTGACCCAGAGGTGCCAACAGCTCAGAAAACATGTGACCGAATCACCAGCTTTTGAATTGAAAAAATGGATGAAATCCAAAATATATTTGAATCAGACTCCCACAGCATTAGCCCCTCCTGCATCCCAGCACACACAATGCCCCTCTGCAGTGAATGTTCTCCTCTCTCTCCCCAGACCTAAAAATACATGTCTCCCTCAAACCTACCTCCTAATTCATCCCAGCTTCCAGCATGAAACAATTGCTTGGCCTGACGCTCAATGCACTCACCAGCATCATTAATGCCTCCCTCACTGAAGGCTAATTCCCAGACACACTCATGATTGTTCTCATGCAACTTCTTCTGAAAAAACAGCCACTAGACCCAGCTGTCCTGGCCAACTACCAACCCATTATGAATTTCCGTTTATTGGCAAAATTGTGGAAAATGTATTCACTACACAACTACTAGAATCAAACAATGTTGCCTATTTATTTATTTTTTTTTTTTTTTAACACATGATATTTAAAGCGCACATCAGCCCAGGGGCATCGTGGCGCTGTTACAGATAAGACAGTAATCTGGTTACAGTGGAAGGAGAGTGGTTACAGGCAATTTTCATTAGATGGTTACAGGCAAGTTTCATTATAGGAAAAATTATACAGATTCAGTTATTTTCAGACACATTACGTAGAAGAGCGTATGCGAGCAGGTGTAGGAGAATGAGTGTGGTGGTTACTTGAATAGTGTAGTTTTGAGCGATTTGCGAGGGTTCCGCTCTGAGTGAGTTGGGGAGAGCGTTCCAGAGCTTGGGTGCTACGTAAGGGAAGCCAATGCCTCCGGCTTTGGCTCTTCTTACTATGGGTACCCGGAGTTGATTAGCGTGATTGCTTCTTTTGGGACGGAAGGAGGAATTCGTGGTTATGGTTTCAGATACGTAGAGGGGTGCTGTGAGATTGATGCATTTGTGAGTGAGAGTGAGTATTAAAGTTGATTCTTTCCTTGACTGGGAGCCAGTGTACTAGTCTTCTGGCCTGTGAGATATGGTCAGTTTTGGGGATGAGTAGTGCAGCGCGGAGGGCATTATTTTGAACTATTTGGAGCCTGTTTAAGTTTTTAGCCAATGTGCCTGCTAGGTGGGCATTGCAGTAGTCCAGCCTGGCTCCTATAGTCGCTCTGGCTATGGAGAGGCAGTTGGGTGTGGTGAGGTAGGGTTTAATGGCGTAAATGAGTTTGGTGGTCATTGCAGATGCAGAGGCGATGGCGTTGACTTGTCTAGTCATGGAGAGTGTGGCATTTAGGTAGACTCCTAAGGTCTTGACGGCAGAGGAGACAGGTATGCTAATATTGTCAATGGTCATGTGAGAGTAGTCAGGGCTGAGTTTGGCAAGTGTTTGGCTGGGTGCTAGGATGATGATTTCAGTTTTATCTCAGTTTAAACAGAGACCATTGATAGCCATCCAAGTTTGGATAGTGGAATAGATTTTAAGGAGGGCTTCAGAGTCTTGGTCGTAATCTCCGGAGAGGGGGAGGAGAACTTGCATGTCGTCTGCATAGTTTATGGAGGCTATGTCAAAGGGAGTCCAGAAGTTCGAAGAGGGGTTTGGTGAAAAGATTGTAGAGGGTTGGTGCGGTGCAGGATCCTTGTGGGACTCTACAACTGATGGTGGAGGGGGGAGCGCTGGGCTGGTCCGAGTACACTTTCATGACCCTACCTTCAAGGAAGGAAGTGATCCAAGAGGTTGCCTTATGAGAGAAGTGTGCAGCATTGTACAGGTGAGAGGTGAGAATGCTGTGATCGACCAGGTCAAATGCTGCAGAGAGGTCGAGCAGTAAGAGGAGTGCAGGTTTGCCTGTGTCCATTATTTTGGTGATTTGATGATTTAAGTCTAGAAGGGCAGTTTCAGTCCCATGGCCTTTGCGGAAACCTGATTGTCTTTTGCCTAAAATGGATTGGATTTCCAGGTAGTGTTGGATTTGGTTATGGGCAGCTTTGTCTAAGATTTTGAGGAGGAAGGGGACAGTGGTGATGGGTCGATAGTTATTGGGGGAGGAGGGATCAAGAGTAGGTTTTTTCAGGAGCGGGCGAACCCAGGCTTCTTTTAGGCATTGTGGTACGGTTCCAGAAGCGAATGAGGCATTGATGAAAGCAGTGATGATGCGGGTGAGTGATTCAGTACATTCTTTGATGATGGAAGGAGGACAGATGTCTCCTTTACAGGTCGAGGGCTTGATTTTTTGGAGGAGGTCCGCAACTTCCAACTCTGTCACATCTCTGAAGGCGAAGAGGGGTGTTTGAGGGCGAGTATTGTTAGTGGGAGGTGGTGGAAAATTGATGGGGGTGTTGAGAGTTGTGCGCTGGTGTTAAGATGGATTTCTGAACTCTGTCCTGGTGGCGCAGAAGTTCAGAAGGCCAACCTAATTACTTGGAACAGGGTAACCTCTGGACGAGCCAGACCAATCAAGGTAGCGATCGCGGCGGTCAAGACTAGGTCTCAAGAGGGGTGAGGGTGACTGAAAGCCCGCAATGAGCACACAAAGCAAGATCACTTACAAACTACTCCAAACAGGTGTTATATAAAAAATATATACACATTTATTTTAAGGCCTTTAAAACAACGACCGCAGCGAGAAAGTCACAATATCACAATGGTAAACCAACACATACCATATCAAAACAATATATATACAAATACGACAGTCTCAAGCATTAGAGGCACGAAATGTGTAGTCCACCTGCAAGGGAAGGAAAACAGGCAGTGCGATACAATGCTTTAGACTCAGTTCGCCTTCAGAGGCACCTAACTAGATGGAAGTCCGAGCCCTGCGAAGAGTGGAGCCTTGTGCTCAAAGTACCTGCACACGCTGGTGCCAACGGGCAAAAGGAGAGTCTCTTCTAAGGAAATCAGGCAGTTCAGTTCAGTGCACGAATGAAGGAGAACAAGTTCCGCGACTCAAGCGCAGCCTCCACAGTGGGCAGAAGCAGAGCGCGAGTACGGCAAAAGGGTGCTGTTTTACACAGCGGGGAAAAGCAATGGGCTCCTGCAGGAGGGCGACCAGATCCTAGCTAAACTACTCACATGTCCCCGATGCAAGCAGACCCAGGCTTCTCCGTGTCAGTTTCAGCAGCTGGCAGGTTCAGAAGAGCAGGAAACGCCTCGTCGTTCGGTTGAGTAAAAAGACGTCCCAATCGAAGAAACCTGCACAGTTTTGTCACCACAGCAGGGCAACAGAGCGGCCGTGTGTATCCGAGCCAAATGTACACTACTCACTTCCGACTTGGGAACGCCAAGTGTACGAAGCGTGTGAGAGTGACCAGGACTCGAAATACAACACAACCTGGCGGCGGTTACAGAGCAAGACTCCCGTGTAAGCTGGTCAGTCAACTGGATGGCCCAGAGACGCTTCCGAAGGCTTACTGGCAGGAGATGGTGAAGATGCCGAGAATAGCTGTTCCCGCTATTCCAAAGGGTCGAAGTACCAGTACAGGCCTTCTGGTTCGATCAAAGGTGAAAAGGGTTTCACAAGGCGACAGCAGTGCAGAGGAGGAGTCCTTCAGCGGGTCACCAGCGATTCCTCGGTCCAGCCTCTTGGTTGCAGGATACTTGGCTCCTGTATTCCTTCGTTCGTGAGAACTCAGGAGATCGACCTGGTAGTGGTGTTTCCAGCCCCCTCTTATCCACGGTTCCCTTCGCGCCAAAACGGAGGGGACCCAATGGGAGATCCGCTCATCAACACACACACCATACGTGGACCAATCACGGACTACGGTGGTCCCAGGCATTCACACCACCCTAGACTCTCTGGCACCCAGGATGTGTATTGGGACCAGACATCCCAGCCCACACCCTGGAGGCACACAAAAGACATGTAGAAGCCCGCGAAAGCATCCGTGTTTCGCGGGAAAGTACATGCCCAAATAAGGAAGGCCCCGGGTCGGCTCGACCTGGGGAAGGTGAAGGGAGCAAGACGGTCAGCAGACAGGACAAAGGAGCCTCGTGGTCTGGCCATTTTGGGAGCCAGGCCACCATTTTGGGTTAAGCGCGAGAAACGCGCTTAGAACGCCAAAAGGAGCTCAAAATAAAACGATCGCTGCCACCATTCCCGTCCCTGAATCACTTGCACCGATCAGATACAATCCTAAACGAGTATCTAGGGCCTGTAGAAGGCTAGAGACCCAAGAGAGCTGTAACTTAGCTTACAGTGCCCTCTTGTGTCATGTTGCACTAAAGCCGCAACATGATAAAAGAAACTACGGGAAACAGCGTTCCCCGGTACTGACTGTCTTAAGGGCATGTCAGTTTCCCCATAAGAAAAGGAGCGAAAGCCCAGAGGAGTGCGGCAGAAGGCTGCACTTCTCTGGCAAAGTCAAGAACAAGGTGAAAAACAACAGCAAAAAGTTTAGGGGTTGCCACATGGAAGGAAAATTACCTACAATTACGAAATCTTTCCTAACACTCGCCCCTCCCAGACTATGGACAGGGGGAACTAATCCACCCCTGGATGAGTCTCTTGTTCAGGTCGGTTAAACATTCTGGACAACCCATCAGCATTGCTATGTTGGACACCTGGCCTATGCTCAATAGTGAAGTCGAAGCCTTGTAGACTTATGGACCACCTAAGCAACTTTGGATTCTCCCCCTTCATGTTCATTAGCCACTTTAACGGCTTATGGTCAGTTTGCACAGTGAAGTGGGTCCCATAGAGGTAGGGCCTCAGCTTCCTTAGGGCCCACACAACAGAGAAACATTCTTTCTCTACCGTGGACCATCTGAGCTCTCTGTCCTTAAGCTGGCGACTAATAAAACCGATAGGGTGTTCCTTACCCTTCTCATCTACTTGTGATAGTACAGCTCCTATCCCAGTGTCAGAGGCGTCCGTCTGCACGATAAAAGGTCTTTGATAATCAGGGGCCCTGAGGACAGGGGCCTGGCACAAGGAGTCTTTTAAGCCATTGAAGGCCTTCTCACACTCGTCGGTCCAAGTTACCTTCTTGGGTTTCTTCAGAGTTGTGAGGGCAGTCAGAGGGGCAGCTATGGTGCCATAGTCTGCCACAAAATTGCGGTAATACCCCGTGAGCCCTAAGAAGGCTCTCACCTGGGTTTGCGTAGTGGGGGTAGGCGAGTCTTGTACTGCTTGTACTTTACTGGGTAGAGGCTGTATCCTCCCTCCACCTACTTCATGTCCAAGGTAAACCACTGAGCCTTGTCCAATCTGGCATTTGCTAGCCTTTATGGTCAGGTGTGCTTTCTGAAGAGCCAGGAGCACAATCCCGAGGTGTTTCACATGGTCTTCCCAGGTGGCACTGAAAACTGCTATATCGTCCAGATATGCAAGACAGAATTCGTCCAACCCATTCAACACATGATTCACAAGCCTCTGGAAAGTGGCAGGTGCATTCTTCAACCCGAACGGCATTACCCGGAATTGGTAAAGGCCGCCTGGAGTAGAAAATGCTGTCTTCTCCTTGGCATGTTCTGTTAAAGCTATTTGCCAATAGCCAGCAGTGAGGTCAAACGTGCTGAGGTACTTGGAGGCACCCAAAGTATCCACCAGCTCATCTGTTCGAGGCAAGGGGTGTGCATCTGTCTTGGTGACAGCATTCAGAGCCCTGTAATCCACGCAGAACCTCAATTCAGAAGTGCCTGCCTTTGGAACCAAAACCACAGGGCTGGACCAAGGACTACTAGAGGGTTCAATCACCCCAAGGTCTAACATCTTGTTGACCTCGGTCTTAATATAAGACCTTACTTTGTCTGACATCCTGTATCCCCTACTTTTGCTAGGTACACTGTCTCCTGTGTCAATGTTATGTTTGCACCAAGGTGTCAAACCAGGCGACTGTGAAAACAGGGGGGAAATCTGCCTAAGCAAACTTTTCACCTCAGCCTGCTGATCAGAAGTCAGGTGAGGGGCCACTCGGACACCCTCAAAGGAGCTATCTGAAGGACCGCTTTGGAACAGGTCGGGGAGAGGTTCAGACTCCTCTTCCTCAACATCTGAAGCCAGTAGCAGTGCTGCGATTTCGACTCTTGGGACGAAAGCCTTCAGCCTATTCACGTGAAACACTTTTGGAGCCTGTCCAGGCCTTCCAAGGTCTACTAAATAGTTAACCTCACCCAGGGGCTCCACCACTGTGTAAGGGCCTGACCATTTGTCCTGTAAAGCTCGAGGCCTTATGGGATTCATGATCAGGACTTGCTGACCAGGTGTAAAGTTGATGAGGGAAGCTTTCTGGTCGTACCAATGTTTCACCAGCGCTTGCCCTGCCTTCAATTCATCACTAGCCAAGCCCATCAGAAGTACCATCCGTTTTCTGAGCCCTAGCACATAATCAACTACGTTGGTAGTAACAGGGGGAGTGGGCATCTCCCATCCCTCTTTGACGATGGCTAAGGGTCCCCGTACGGGATGACCGAACAGAAGTTCGAAGGGGCTGAAGCCAACACCCTCCTGTGGTACCTCTCGGTAGGCAAACAGTAAGCATGGTAAAAGAAGATCCCATTTTCTTCTCTGAGGTTCCTCCAGAGCCCCAATCATGCTTTTTAACGTTCTGTTGAAACGTTCCACCAGACCATTGGTCTGGGGGTGGTATGCAGAAGAGAACTTGTAGGGGACCCCACATTCTTTCCACATAGCCTGCATATACTTCGACATAAAGTTGCTGCCACGATCTGACACAACTTCTTTAGGGAAGCCAACCCTAGTAAATATGCCGAGTAAAGCTTTTGCAACTGACTTGGCAGTTACAGTTTTCAATGGGATGGCCTCAGGATACCTGGTTGCATGGTCGACCAGCACCAGGATAAACCTATTGCCCGAGGATGTTTGCGGGTCAAGGGGACCAACGATGTCGATCCCTACCCTTTCAAATGGTACCCCCACAACTGGGAGCAGTACCAACGGAGCTTGGATTGTCGCGCCAACCTTACCAGACAACTGGCAGGAGGTACAACTCCTGCAGTGACTTTCTACTTGCACCCCCATCTTGGGCCAGTAGAAGTGCATGGATAACCTTTGCTTGGTCCTCTTCATACCAAGGTGACCAGCAAGGGGAACTTCATGCGCCAACTGCAGGAGGAAGGGCCTAACAGCAAGGGGAACCACCAACCTCCTATGGTCTCCTTCTGTAGACTCTGTGGGCTCGCTATACAGGAGTCCACCTTCCCAATAAATCCTATGCGTCCCAGGAGGTTCACCCTCAAGCTGGGAGCAGGCCTGTCTCCTTAGGCCTTCCAGAGATGGGCACTCACGTTGGCCTTTACTGAATTCGTCCCTATCAGGACCTCCTTCAACTAACAAGTCTTTTAGTTCAGGATGATCGTTGGGGTCAAATACTTCAGGCATCGCCACCTCCTCATCAGGCCCGGGCGATTGACCAACTTCCTCCACCGCAGTGGTAGGCGAGCTCGGGGGAATATTCTCTTTCCCTCGTCTTGACTTGTCGACTCCTTTCGCCTTGGGTTTCCCCTTCGGCTGGGGCGGCGTATTGGACTTGGCCAATGCTGCCCGTGCTTGAGACCGTGTGTAGGGTCTTTCGGCAGTGTCTCCTACGAGCCCTAAAGCTCTGAGATCATTACCTAACAAGACCTTTCCCGGGACGTTTCTCTGAATGCTCACTGGAATCCTGACTGCTGTACCATTTAAAGTAAGATTTACAGGTATTACTGGGAACATACGGAGTGGGCCGTCAGCCAACCTAGTGGGCATCAGAGTAGCTCTGGCAACTTCCTCTGAGTCTACCAAGGTAGAATCCACTACAGTGCGACTGCACCCACTATCCCTAAGAGCTGGAGTATCTACTCCATTGATCAGCACACTGTCTTTAAAGTAGTGCTTGGTATTATCCGGAATCCTAGCATAAGCCTCTGCGACTTTAGGCTCCCAGGAACCCAGGGACACTAAAACTACCTCAGCCTCTATCCCGCTGGGAAATGAGTCTGAGGAGAAGGATGCTCCTGTAATCTCTTCTTCCTCGTAGGAGGAGAAGGCCAGATTAGCGGAGTGGACCCCCAAAGGTCTAACCTTACACCGGGGATCCCCCTTCACATGGTCAGTTGCTCCACAAGCAAAACAAGATCCATTGGGTCTGTTTACATAGGGAGGCTTATTGTAACCAAAGTTCTGTTTCGGAGGCGGACCTCCACTACCCTGTGAGTTTTCTTGTGTCTTACCCTTACTTTTCTTTTTGTGGCCCTTATGAGAAGAAGATTTAGCAGATTCTCCACCCTCCATATCTTTGGACTTTTTCCCTTCCTCCTGCTTACCAGGATGAGTTTTGTCCTTATGGGACACTCAATGTGACACCCATAAGTCTGCTGCAATGGCCAGCTTCTTAGGATCTATCTCCTTCGAATCGGCCAAATGCTGCTTAAGCTCCGGGGAAGAAGAAGCAAAAATGTGTTCCAGCATGACAAGATTTATCATGCCTTCGAAGGTAGAAACCTTATAACCTTCGACCCAGCCAGTTAAGTTTTTCAAGGATTCAGTGACATAAGATACCCAAGTACCACCTTCCTTTTTCTTATACTCTCTGAAACGTTTCAAATATTGGGCCGGAGTCTTCCCAAACTTTAAAATGAGAGTTTGCTTTAACATTGCGAAATCAGCTCGCTCAGCCTTCGACATTTCCATAATGGCACTACAGCCAGAATGGGGCAGTCTGCTGAGTAACCAGGCAATCTTATCAGCATTGTCAACTTGTTGAACTTCGCATGCATACTCAAACGCATTCAGCTAGTCCATAATGTCATTCCTTTCCTCATACACACTGAGCAGATCTTTCGGAAACCGTGGATGAGAGGAAGCCCCAGACCCATGTCCAGGACCCTTGGACCCATTTGCAAACTGAAGCTTGGCCAGTTCCAACTGGTGATCCCTGTCTTTTTGTTTTTCTGCCTGTTCGATTTTTAGTTTGGCTATGCTGAATTCAAGCTCCTGCTGCCTAAACCGCAGCTCTTGCTTCTTGAATTCAAGCATAGCCTCCCCATCAGCACTGGCAGAGGAAACATTAGACATCTCGTCCTTCCTGTCCTCGTGGTCGCGATGGATCAGTGCGGCGGCAGAACCGTCGGTTCTACCAGTGAGAGCAGCCCCACCACCTTCCGCACTGTCCTCAGAAGTTATAGCGTCAAGCTGCGCTTCTTGCCACGCCACAATTCTTTGGATCATTTCCAATTTCGTGCCTTGAGAGGAAACACCTCTCTCCGCAAACATCTTCTTCAATGTTTCTGATTTGGAAGCATTTAAAGTTAACAAGGTATTTGTTTCCATACTGTTAGATAGGACTATGGCCTTTTTAAAGTTATACTACAACAATTCACTACGTGTCCTGGTTGGAATAACCTGAAATGCCTTAGTTTGTGCGCAACACTGGATACCTTCAGTCGTATCCCACCGCTGTACACCAATTTGTTAAAACGGATTTCTGAACTCTGTCCTGGTGGCGCAGAAGTTCAGAAGGCCAACCTAATTACTTGCAACAGGGTAACCTCTGCGCGAGCCAGACTAATCAAGGTAGCAATCGCGGCGGTCAAGACTAGGTCTCAAGAGGGGTGAGGGTGACTGAAAGCCCGCAATGAGCACACAAAGCAAGATCACTTACAAACTACTCCAAACAGGTGTTATATAAAAAATATATACACATTTATTTTAAGGCCTTTAAAACAACGACCGCAGCAAGAAAGTCACAATATCACAATGGTAAACCAACACATACCATATCAAAACAATATATATACAAATACGACAGTCTCAAGCATTAGAGGCACGAAATGTGTAGTCCACCTGCAAGGGAAGGAAAACAGGCAGTGCGATACAATGCTTTAGACTCAGTTCGCATTCAGAGGCACCTAACTAGATGGAAGTCCGAGCCCTGCGAAGAGTGGAGCCTTGTGCTCAAAGTACCTGCACACGCTGGTGCCAACGGGCAAAAGGAGAGTCTCTTCTAAGGAAATCAGGCAGTTCAGTTCAGTGCACGAATGAAGGAGAACAAGTTCCGCGACTCAAGCGCAGCCTCCACAGTGGGCAGAAGCAGAGCGCGAGTACGGCAAAAGGGTGCTGTTTTACACAGCGGGGAAAAGCAATGGGCTCCTGCAGGAGGGTGACCAGATCCTAGCTAAACTACTCACCGGTCCCCGATGCAAGCAGACCCAGGCTTCTCCGCGTCAGTTTCAGCAGCTGGCAGGTTCAGAAGAGCAGGGAACGCCTCGTCGTCGTGTTGAGTAAAAAGACGTCCCAATCGAAGAAACCTGCACAGTTTTGTCACCACATCAGGGCAACGGAGCGGCCGTGTGTATCCGAGCCAAATGTACACTACTCACTTCCGACTTGGGAACGCCAAGTGTACGAAGCGTGTGAGAGTGACCAGGACTCGAAATACAACACAACCTGGCGGCGGTTACAGAGCAAGACTCCCGTGTAAGCTGGTCAGTCAACTGGATGGCCCAGAGACGCTTCCGAAGGCTTACTGGCAGGAGATGGTGAAGATGCCGAGAATAGCTGTTCCCGCTATTCCAAAGGGTCAAAATACCAGTACAGGCCTTCTGGTTCGATCAAAGGTGAAAAGGGTTTCACAAGGCAACAGCAGTGCAGAGGAGGAGTCCTTCAGCGGGTCACCAGCGATTCCTTGGTCCAGCCTCTTGGTTGCAGGATACTTGGCTCCTGTATTCCTTCGTTCGTGAGAACTCAGGAGATCGACCTGGTAGTGGTGTTTCCAGCCCCCTCTTATCCACGGTTCCCTTCGCGCCAAAACGGAGGGGACCCAATGGGAGATCCGCTCATCAACACACACACCATACGTGGACCAATCACGGACCACGGTGGTCCCAGGCATTCACACCACCCTAGACTCTCTGGCACCCAGGATGTGTATTGGGACCAGACATCCCAGCCCACACCCTGGAGGCACACAAAAGACATGTAGAAGCCCGCGAAAGCATCCGTGTTTCGCGGAAAAGTACATGCCCAAATAAGGAAGGCCCCGGGTCGGCTCGACCTGGGGAAGGTGAAGGGAGCAAGACGGTCAGCGGACAGGACAAAGGAGCCTCGTGGTCTGGCCATTTTGGGAGCCAGGCCACCATTTTGGGTTAAGCGCGAGAAACGCGCTTAGAACGCCAAAAGGAGCTCAAAATACAAAGAACCGATCGCTGCCACCATTCCCGTCCCTGAATCACTTGCACCGATCAGATACAATCCTAAACGAGTATCTAGGGCCTGTAGAAGGCTAGAGACCCAAGAGAGCTGTAACTTAGCTTACAGTGCCCTCTTGTGTCATGTTGCACTAAAGCCGCAACATGATAAAAGAAACTACGGGAAACAGCGTTCCCCGGTACTGACTGTCTTAAGGGCATGTCAGTTTCCCCATAAGAAAAGGAGCGAAAGCCCAGAGGAGTGCGGCAGAAGGCTGCACTTCTCTGGCAAAGTCAAGAACAAGGTGAAAAACAACAGCAAAAAGTTTAGGGGTTGCCACATGGAAGGAAAATTACCTACAATTACGAAATCTTTCCTAACAGTTGGGAGGCTATCTTGTTTTGGAGTGTGTTGACTTTATTGAGGAGGGCAGACTGTATGTCTGTGCACCATGCTTCATCCTTGATAATTTCATCAGGGATGGCGGCAGGTGATGTGAGTTCTTTGAATATAGAGAAAATTTCTCTTGGTTTGGAGCTGGCGTTAGTGATTCTGTGGTTATAGGATTCAGATTCGGCTTGGAATATAGCTTTTTTATAGCTCAAAGAGATCTCTTTGAAATCGTTTAGAGGGGATTGGTTAGGTGTCGATTACCAACTGGATAGGGCTTTGCCATTCTTGGTGCAGAGGGCGGATAGTTCTTCAGTGAACCAAGAGTTGCAGTGCATGGATTTCTTTTCTTTTTTTTCTACTAGGGGGGCAATAGCTTTGATGGCTCGAATGAGCGCACTGGAGTAGATGTTGGCGATCAAGGAAGGGTCATGGCTGAATAGAGGTTTGAATTCAGGGATGTCGAGGAGAGGAGCGAGGTTGGAGGCAGTATGTTTTTTGGAGCTTCTTACTTTGGCGGGGGCATGAATTAGGGTTTTTTGGGAGGCAGTGGTGGGAATGGAGAATTGGATGAAGTAGTGGTCTGTCCATGGGAGGGGCGAGATGGAGGTGATGGCAGTTGAGCAGTTTTGGTCAGCTATCCAGTCGATGGCTCTGC
Organism: Ambystoma mexicanum; assembly: GCF_040938575.1. NCBI lineage: Eukaryota > Metazoa > Chordata > Amphibia > Caudata > Ambystomatidae > Ambystoma > Ambystoma mexicanum. The sequence continues at coordinate 541,761,821 of NC_090941.1, read as the reverse complement.
CTTTGTTGTGAGTGGGCGTCGTGATTCTGTGATCGAACCCTATATGTGAGAGTTCTTTGGCTAAGTTAGCGGCTGCTTTGTTCTTCGGGTCCGATAGGCCAACGATAACATCACCTAGAAGGATGGATTTGGTGGTGCTTTTAAGGTTGTTGCCTATTATTTGGAGGAGTTGCTTTTGGTAGTCTGGGGTGATCCGGGTGGTCTGTAGGTGATGAAGAGGTTAATGGTGCAGTTCAGGGAAAGGGCTTATTTGGCCGTGAGGAGATCAGTGTAGTTGTTCCACTGGTGGTTACACATTCTTAGGGCAAGCGTATTTTTAAAGATGAGGTCGACGCCGCCTGTGGAATTTTTTCGGTCCTGTCTGAGGATGGAATAGTCTTGGGGGAGGGCAAGGTGGATGGCTGGATTCGATGCTTCGTGGAGCCAGGTTTCAGATATGGCTAGTAGGTCAAGATTATGGGTGGTGATAAGGTCACTGATTTCAATAGCATGGGCTTGGACAGAGCGAGCGTTGATAAGTGCACATCTTAAGTCTGGTGATGGAGTATGTCTGTTGATGGTGGTGTTGGGGGTGCGAGAGGTGGTCGGTGCACGTTTGAGTGCGAGAGGCTGGGGCGAGATGGATGCGGTGTGAAAGGTCGTAGGGTGGAGTGCATGGTCATAGATGTAAGTCTGGGCGACTGATGTGTGGGTGCGAGATCTAAGTCTGTTGTTCCTAGGTTGTGCGGAAGGTGGAGTACTGCGATGAGCTAGGATAGGTTTAGTGCGGATTCTAAGTCTACAGAGCCTGAGGTGGTGTGGGTGATGACTAGTTGGATTGTTGCAGTGGTTGAATGTAGTTTGGAGTGCTGCCGGTGAAGTGGTGTGTGTGAGGACAACTGGAGGTGTAGGGCAAGGGTGAGCATGCGAGCCTGGGTGAGTAGGCGGCATGGTGCAGATGGCCAGGAGGGTGAGAGAAGTGAGGAAGATGGAAGATGGGGAGATGAGGTGCGTAGGCGCTACAGGGCGGTTGCCAGCAGGATGCATTTGTAGTGGACAGGTGTGGTGTGGTGCTGGAGCACGGAAAGTAACACAGTTGTTGTCGGGCTGCCGGGTAGGTAGCAGGGCAGACAATATCAGTGCCGTTAGGGTGCAGGTAGCAGTGCAATGAATAACAGTGCCGCTAAGGGCAGGTAGCAGGGCAGACAATATCAGTGCCGCTAGGGGCAGGTAGCAGGGCAGACAATATCAGTGCCACTAGGGGCAGGTAGCAGTGCAATCAATAACAGTGCCGCTAGGGGCAGGTAGCAGTGCAATCAACATCAGTGCCGCTAGGGGCAGGTAGCAGCGCAATCAAGATCAGTGCCGCTAGGGGCAGGTAGCAATGCAATCAATATCAGTGCAGCTAGGGGTAGGTAGCAGTGCAGTCAACATCAGTGCCGCTAGGGGCATGTAGCAGTGCAATCAAGATCAGTGCCGCTAGGGGCAGGTAGCAATGCAATCAATATCAGTGCTGCTAGGGGCAGGTAGCAGGGCAGACAATATCAGTGCCACTAGGGGCAGGTAGCAATGCAATCAATATCAGTGCCGCTTGGGGCAGACAACAGGGCAGGTAGCAGTGCAATCAACATCAGTGTCGCTAGGGGCAGGTAGCAGTGCAATCAACATCAGTGCCGTGAGGGGCAGGTAGCAGTGCAATCAATATCAGTGCCGCTAGGGGCAGATGGACCGTTAATGTTGTGGAGCAGATAGCGCCAGCTGGTGCTCGGTCGAAAGTTTGTCGGCAAAGCGGGAGGGGAGGTGTGAGAGGCATCGGCGCCTATGATGTGAGGATCGCTTGCTAGTACGACCCAGCAGTGAAGTGTATCTTGGTGTGGGGGTTGCGCCTGAGGGAACGGCGCTTACCAGCAGGGACTCACCTATGGCTCACTGCGAGTGTGAGAGCGTGCGCGGGCAGTATAAGGGCACCTGAGCGCCTGTGGCGCTCTTTCAGCTCGGTCAGTGAAAGGCCTTCTTTCCTGGCCTTACTTCACTGGCCGGCTAATAGCCTGCCGGCTATTGGATAGCAGTGTTCAGGTGCTTCTTGCCCAATCCGGGCAGAGGAGAGGCCAGGCAGAGAACACGGACAGCATCAGGCAAAGGGCTATGGCTGGGGGGCGGTCATCTTGGGAAGGGGTATCCTCGTGTGTGCCCCAGGTGGTACGGTGGTGGATGGCTCCGAGAATCCGCAATGGAGCTTGTTGGGATAATGTAGCAGCATTGTTGTGTGTGCTGCTGAATCCACAGCAGATTGTGCGATTCATGCAGGGAACATCAAAGGGAACAGCAAAGCTTCAAGGCAGCGCGGATAGTGCCTGAGCTCACCTCTGTGCTGTGGAGATTCCAGGCAGTGTGTGTGCTGCTCCTGCAGCACACGGCGGTGGCCCTAGTGAGCTCCTGCTCAGCGTAGGTGGGGGAACAAGTGAGGTGAGCTCGGCCTACTTAATGACTATCAGTCAGAGTTCCACCCAAGTGTAGCATCGAGAAAGCCACCATCCAAGTGGTGGATGTTGACTTACAAATCCTTGATACGGGTGATTCATGCCACCTCGTCCTCCACCATCTCTCGGTTGCATGCAACACTGTCGATCACTGCATTCTCCTAGCCATCCTCTCTGGCACTGTCCTGAATTGGTTTACCTCCTACGTCTTGGCAGACACCAGGCTATCCAGATGAACACGCTGAGTTCTGACTTACTCCAAGTCTCCTTGCCCCAAAGCTTCATCCTCTCAACATTCATTTTTTACCCTTGCTAATCTGGGCGCACTCTTCAAAGATCCCGATATAGGCATCCTCCAATACAGGGGTGATATTCAGTTATACATGATAGTAAAAAGCCCACAGGGCATCAGTCATCTCCACGTTAAACTAACCACCAGCCAGTCCTGGATGTCACTGCCTCTCTCAAACGTAACCCATTCAAGACAAAATCCATCATCTTCATCCCCCTGCTAAACAACAACTTGTCTAACAATAGCTAAATTATATGGGCCTTGATTAATTTGATCTGCAACTCTCGGTTTCAGCAGAATCCTTAGGCTTCACCATTGACAACAGCCTGTCCTTCCAGAACTACGTAGCAAAGAAGGCCCAAACGGCCTGGCTCCAAATCTCTACCCTCCACAGAATCAGACCCTTCATCCCGCCGCATGAATACCGGAGCGTAGTGCAGATGGGAGAAATGCCCTGCTGACGGGGCTCCCAGCCACTCACTTGGTTCCCCTAAAAGCAGTCCCCTTTGCAACATCATGTCTTATTACAGGTGCACAGAAATTTGATAAAATCGCTGCGTCCTTCACAAACTACATATGCTTTCTCTTCAGGCCAGGAGACTATTGAAGACCTCATGTATCAACTACAAACCAGTCACAAGTAGCACACCAGCCTAACTGGCAGCCAAGCTCCACATATCTGGTGGCATCCGCTCCTTCACAGCCAATTGACCAGCTGGCTCGAATCAAAACTCTTCTGCAAAAAGAGAACACACAAGCAATCCTTCTCATGTCATGCAACTACCCTCGGGAACTCAACACCAGTATCGGCTCAGAATGCACCCACAATTTTCCAGTTTTGCAAATCTCTGAAGCACGTGGCTTTTTCAAAACCACCTGGCCAAGGACTAATCCCTATGGACTCAAAGACCCCAACTCAAAGTATTGCGCTACTGTTAAAAAATGACAGGCCAAACTCTGTCTACCCAAACCATGTGAAACGCTCTCGAGCTAGATCCATGCTTTAAACAATACACTAAAAAGAAAAATGACAGTGGGAGGGAGAGGCACACAGTGATGCAAAGGAAATGTAAGGCATGGAGCGAATTGGCATGACATCTGGTAGCAGGAGGCGAGACGGGAGATATGTTTGGTCAGGAAATCCCAATGTCAGTGATTTATCTTTGCTCAGCCAGTAGAGACGATTATATGTGTTCTTTCAGCGATACCTCAAAATAGACCTTACATCAGACAGTGCACTGGGCAAGTACAGTACCTTTCCTTGAGGTTTGATAGTACAGCCCATTTATAAATTCTGTTGGTTTGATCAGCATATTAAATGATATATGCTCTTATTTCATTTGTAATACACCACTTCAATGTGCCACTGCTTGCTAAATATAGCCCTTTGATAAGTATAGTATAGTAACTCTGTCAAGTGAGTGGACCCCCTCAATCAAGTGGGAGCCAGGGTTCAATTCACATCATCAAATATTTTTCTCAGTATACAGTAGACAACACTGGCACACCAAAGAATGAGCCCCCCCCTCCACCAGCCATGCTGAGAGCCCCCAAAGTTCCTCAAAGAAACACATGCCATGTCACAGACTCCTGAACTGCCCTGGGCCACCATGTATGTGCAATGCATGCACACAATGATCATGTAATCATAGGGGCAGGCCAAGCACTGCATTAGGTGAAATATGCACGTACATTTTTAAAATAAACCTCACATCATTCACGTAGCGTGGACTCAACAGGGTGGCACATGGCTCCTGTTACCCAAACATACCAGCCACTACTGTGCATGGCCAGTAACATTAATAGGCACATGAGAGTGGCAAATGTAGCTTTTGGATGCGGTGGCAGGGGCAATGGCGAGAAGTGGTAGGTGAATATTTATAGTGGAGTTCCATTAACAACTCCCAAGAATTAGAGCAAGCGAACGAGAATTGTGTGGCAGCCATATACGTAACAGCCATGCACTCCTCCTGAGCACAATTTTGAGAGAAATTGGGTCAAAAGTCATACAATATACAAATAGTTCGCAGATGTAGTAACTTTAAAAAGTTGGTGTCATGTCAACAACAGTACATAGGAGCATTTTATATAGGTTCATGATACCTGTGTACACAGCATATGCCAGCATTGCCACTGTAACTTTCATGCAGCTGCACCCATGATTTATGCCAGCATTACCCAGTTGATATGAGGAAACAGACGTATGCTAGAAATACATCACACCCTAGGACGGACAGACACTGACTCATCATGCATGGTATGGTAGCTGGCAAGGGGCTGGCGCAAAGGGCTAAACCCAGCCCGGATGGTAACACTAGGCCATTATGTAATGTTCCCCTCTTGAGTGCCTGTCTCTACATCATCTTGACCACTGCTGTACATAAGCTATAACATAGCACTGCATGTTACAATCTGGAACTATGTGCTCCATGCCATCCTGGACAATCACAAACACAGCAGCAGCTTGGGCTTTCTTTTCGCAGTTAAATGCTTTATGGGATGTGTAGCGCTAAATAATTCAACCGAAACCAATTAAAAATTCGGCGCCAACTGACAGAACACATGAAGCCAAGTGCACAGGCAAATCCCACTCGGATACCAAGATGTCAAAGTAATTGCTTGCAGAAATCAATAAAACAAACACTAAAGATAATTATAGTTGATTATTAGTGCTAGCTGTAACCTGCATCTTATACACCAATCTATCTCTTTCTCTCTCTCTCTTTTCCTCTCTCTCACTCTCTCTCTTTGTCTCTGTTGCCTAGGGATCTAGGCCCAAATGAAGGACGCACACACGGAGAGATAAGAGGAACTTCTTTATTCTTTCACAACCAAACTGGAACTGGCACTCGCAGCGCACGTGCCCCATAACCCCCTTGCCCAGTCAAACTCCGCCTTTCCAACGGAGGGGGCTCACGAGCGTTAACCCCTTGAGTCCCGGGTAACACTACCCCCGGACAATATGTCCAAACATCAACTTGACACGCTGTGTCTCAACAAATACCTCAACACTCTTCAACAAGTCTCATCGGCTTCTTTATGAGCCGTCTCGGCCTCTCACCTCGAGTCCCCAGATCAGGCTCCTCTTCAATCACTTCACTCTGGGCCATGTCCCGGGGGTCCCCTTCCGGGGGAAACCACTCATCATCCCTCGGCATCCGTGGTTCCGGTGAAAGTGCCCTTTGGGTTCCTTCCGTGGGCTCTCTCCTTGTATATGGCCTGAACTGCTGACAGTTTCTGGTGATGGTCCTGTTCTCATCTTCCGCCGTCACCATCGTGCCTTTCATGGCAACAATCCTCATGGGGCTTGGAGCAAACCGCGGGTCTGTCTTCCTGCTTGCCGGCTGCTGTACCAGGACTTCGTCTCCCACCTGGAGCTCCGGCAGCACCGCTCCTCTTCGTGCATCGGTGCGACGCCTCGCAACCTCTTTTGCCACCGCATCTCTCTGGAGCAGATCTTGGTCGGCCGGCTCAGCCTGCACCGTACTCCTCGGGATGCGAGTTCGCACCACATATCTGAACATGAGCTCTGCAGGCGTCTTATTTGTGACCTCGTGAGGAGTGTTCCTGTAGTCTCTTAACAAGCGGCATAGCGCTTGGTGTGTATCAACGGCGTCCAGCCGTGCCCTCTGAATGGTCTTCTTAATCGATCCCATAAATCGCTCCGCCATTCCATTAGCCTGGGGGTGACGTGGTGTGATCTTCATGTGCCTGAACCCCAGGTGCTCTGCCAATGTCCCAAATTCGTGTCCACAGAACGGTGGTCCGTTGTCGGATTTGACCCACTTGGGGATCCCCCACTCACTAAAGACCTCTTCTATCGTTGCCGCAACTTGAGAGAACGCTGTGGAACTGACTCTCTTGGCAATCGGGAATCTTGAGTGTTCATCCACGAAGAGCAGAATGTAGTCGCCCGCTTCAGTGGGCCCGTAAAAATCCATGGCTACTCGTTCCCATGGGTGCTCAGGTATTTGAGTGTGTTGGAGCGGGGGCGGACGTTCTGCAGGGGCTGTGCACTGACAGGCGTGGCAGTTCTTCACCCACTCGTCCACAGCTGCGTCCAGGAAGGGGAACCACACATGGCATCTGAGCTGCTTCTTTGTGTTCTCCGCTCCCCTGTGACCTTCGTGCGCTATGCTGACCACCTCGCTCCTGAGTGTGGCAGGGATGACGATCCTGCACCCTCTGAGCAGAATGTTATCGTCCTTTACCGCCAGTTCACCATGGACCCTGGCTAGCCGTTCGATTTCTTGCTTGTTCACGCCCGGGTGAGCTAGGGTGGCTCTCTGGTGATCTTTCCACTTGTTGGCCGTCGTGAGGCTGATCGCCAGGGCTGTCGTGGGATCGGCTGCCGATGCGGCCGCTACCCTTTCAAGTGATAGTGCCGGGGGCAGCGCCTGAGCCGCCACATATTGCACATACGCAACGTCACCCTTCCGTGCCAGCGGGGCCCCTACTGGGTGTCGGGAGAGGTAGTCAGCGGGGTTAAGGTCGCCCCCCGGGCGGTGTACGATATCGTAATCATATTCCTGGAGGCGGATGCCCCACCTCTCGATCCTCGGTGGCATCTTGGTATGCGGGTTCCCAAACAATGAGAGGAGTGCCTGATGATCGGTGATCAGCGTAAGCTTCTTTCCGATTATAAAGTTATGAAAATGCTCACACGCCCAGACGGCTGCCAAGCTCTCCTTCTCGGCTTGGGAGTAGGCTAGTTCAGGTGTTGATAGCGCTCGGCTCGCGTATGCAATCACGTGTCTGGGGTTAACATCCGCGCCACTGGTTTGGGCCAGAATGGCGCCGAGGCCTACGGGGCTGGCGTCGACTACCACCTCGGTGTGCCACTGTGGGTTAAAATATGCGAGGCGATGAGCCTCGGCGAGGGCTTGCTTGATGTCCGCGAAAGCCTGTTGGCAGGCCTGTGTCCATTCAAACGGCGACTCCTTCTGTAGCAGTTTCCTCAGCGGGTCTGTGATGGAGGCATAGTGGGGGATGTACCTCGCACAGTATCCTGCCATGCCAAGGAACGAGCGGACGTCCGCCACTTGTCGGGGCTCGGCGAGGTTGGTGATCGTCTCGACCTTCTCAGGGTCAGGCAGCATGCCGTCCTTGGAGAAGATATGTCCAAAGAACTTGAGTTTTGTTCTGCTGAACCGGCATTTTGATATGTTGAGCGTGAGGCCGGCACTCTGAAGGGCTTCGCATGTGTCGTGTAGAGCCCTGTCATGGGATTCCTTGGACGATCCAAAGACGAGAATGTCGTCGCTGTAATTGAGAGCCCCCTTGATAGGTCGGATGATCTGGCGTATAGTTTCCTGGAAGATCTCAGCGGCAGATGAGATTCCAAAGTTCAGCCTCCGGTATCTAAAGAGCCCATCGTGTGTCGCAAACGTGGTTATGGGCCGGGAATCAGGGTGGAGCTCCAGCTGATGGTATCCCTGATTTAAGTCCAGTTTGGAGAACATTTGGGCACTGTTCAGCAGCACAATCATGTCCTCAATACATGGTCCCGGGTGTCGCTCCCGTTGAATCGCCGTGTTGGCCACCCGCATGTCCACACACAAGCGGATCTTACCCCCTTCCTTGGGTACCACCACAAGGGGGGACACCCACGGCGTCGGCCCCGTCGCCGGTTCAATAATGTCGTCGCGGAGCAGTTGCTGGAGCGCCTCCGAAACTGTCTCCTGAAGGTGGAATCCGACCCTTCTGGGATGTTGCGGCACTGGACGCACGTTGGGGTCAATGTGGAGCCGGATGGGGGGTCCCTGTAGTTTTCCTAGCCCCACGCAGAGCTTGGGGAAGGCCTCCGCGATGTCTTCTTGTGAGACGAGCGATTGAGTTTGATGATAGGCAATCGCATCTACCGTGTTCCCCTGGCCGGGTTTGGCCGCTGCGGCAGTGATCACGTCTCCCGCATTCACGTGAATTTCGATCAGTCCGAGGTGCGACGCCGTGTGGTAGCTAAGGAGGCATCGGCTCTTGGCGAGGGACCGTATCACGTGAATGGTCGCATCGACTTGCCGCCCGTTCAGGAGAAGGCACTGGGTGAATTGACCCACCGTTTGGAGCGGGGTGGCGGCACCCCACTGGAAGATTCTGGAGCGAGACGGACTGAGCTGTGGCGGGCATGGTATCCTGGCGTAGTCTTGTTCACCCATGATGTTCACTGTGGCCCCAGAGTCGATCATAAATTGAAATTGGCAATTCGCCATCTTGAGCGGGATCTGCGGGGCCTCCCTGGCCTCTTTGTTGTCGAGGATGAGGTTCACGAACTCATCCTGGTCGTAGTGGTCCTGCGGCGCGTAGTAGGCCGCCGCCTGGTCGTCTTGGCAGAGGGTTTCCGGCCTGTATTCTGCAGGCGGGTTGTCGTATTCGTCTGTGAAATGTCTGGGCTGTTCGGCCTGGTCATACGGAGGGGCATATCCTGCCGCTAGGTATTCGTCCATCGCACGAACGTAACGCCTCTGGCCGAGGCCCTGTTGATATGGTCTCGGCTGGCTGTATTGCAGGGGTTGCGGGCGGAACGGCATTCTGGGGGCCGCCTGGGGCCGCATCGGTGGAAATGGTACGCCCTCCCTGCAAACGGAGTGAAAGTGTCCTTCTCTCCCGCAGTTGGTACATCGCTGGGACAGGGCTGGGCAAGACCCTGAGTGGGGGAAGGACATCCCGCAGCGGTAGCACTGTCTTTGCAGACGCGGGGTTGACATCGACGGGGCAATCGGTGGTCTATATGGCTGAGGGCCCCTGTCGCCTTGACGGGGGGGCAGTATGGCGGCCACGAATTCCCCTGAGTCCACTTTCGCGTTGTTGGAATGGCCCATGGCTGAGGCCTGCGCATCCACCCTCTCGTGGATGCGGGCGAGTTCACTGACCTCGGGCATGGTGAGCGGTTTCTTGAGGAGCTGTTTCTTGAGTGCGGGGGAGAGGCATCCCTCGATCACCCTCAGCCGGATAGCTTCCTCTAACGAGAACGCATCAAATTGGCAGTTCGCCCCTTTCACCCGTAGACGTGTGATGAATTCGTCGACGGTCTCTTGCGGGAGTTGGGTGCATTGATTGAACAGGTATCTTTCATAGTCCCGATTGACTTCGATGATAAGCAGTTTGTCCAAAGCGCCGATCAGCTTGGGAAAAGTGTCCTGGTCTGTGGGCGGAATGGCCTTGACGACCGTTTTGATCTCTCCCCCTACCAGGTTAAGGAAAATGTCTCTCATATTGGGGGAGTCCCCGTCGCCGGAACCTCTCACGAAGTGTCGAAAATCGTCCATCCAGTCGGTCCATCTGGGGCCTTTGGTGGCCTGAGGAGTCATAGTGAACGGCGGGGGCAGTCGTAGTTGAATCGACTTCGCCACCCGTGGCAGTTGAGGCGAGCCCTGGCTGGACCCCGGGTTGGAGGTGCTCATGGCGCCTGGGAGAGAAGGCCCACGGGTGCGCGGGCGGGGTCGCTTCCGCGGAGGTTCGACGGAGGAGGTCCGGCAAGGCGGATTCGGCGGAGTGCCGTGTTGCGCGGAGGTGGAGCAGGAGGAGGGGGCTCGCTGGATCGGCCACCACAGGCGGACTGCCGTAGGAGGAGGACTCCGGTGCGCGGGAGAGATCCTCGTCGCCAAATGTTGCCTAGGGATCTAGGCCCAAATGAAGGACGCACACACGGAGAGATAAGAGGAACTTCTTTATTCTTTCACAACCAAACTGGAACTGGCACTCGCAGCGCACGTGCCCCATAACCCCCTTGCCCAGTCAAACTCCGCCTTTCCAACGGAGGGGGCTCACGAGCGTTAACCCCTTGAGTCCCGGGTAACAGTCTCTCCCTTTATTGCTCTCTGTCTCTTCCTCTGCCTCTGTGTCAAGTCGTGCTGTTGTGGCATGCCAGACATTGCATCCAGCGGTGTTACCGGAGACAAAAACAAGGATATACTGGGGTGCAGGGAAGAGGGGTGGGGGGTTTGTGATTTTTATGGCCAAAGGAAGAACGAGAGCAGCAGCAACAGAGTGGGGGTCAGACTGGTATTTAGAAACATAAATTGTCCGTGCATCTGGCCTGCCGGAATGTCACACTTACACTGAGGGTGCAGTGTCCGGATGGGGGGATATGGCATGACCCAGAAAGGCTCTTAGGGGGTTCTAGGGTTCTGACAAACCTTGTAAGTGACCAGAGGACCAGGCTGCAGAGTCTACAACTGCAATTGTTATTTTCTATTTTTTTTTTTAATTATTAGTTTGTGTCCATTGTGATAAAATGAGGGTGAGCAGTGGCTAAAGCGCCTATTCAGCCCTCAAACTTCTACAAAACAGGCACAGTTAAGAGATATACCACCTTTGCCTTTTGGGGGTAAGGTAGGCAGCGGGAAGGCTATGCTCTCCAGAGCGGTGTGAATGTGATTCAGTAGTAACCCAAACATATATAGTACAACTGTCCAAAATAAAGGGAATGTCCAATCAAGGTTCTATATATATATATATAAAGTTGAATTAAATACACCATCTGCAAAAATAATTAAATAGAAAAACACTACACAAAACACACGCCTGAGGAAAAAACACAGAATTTGCAAAGAAAGAAAAATGTAGCATTCTGGTTAATGATCACGGGTGAAAGCAAGTAAAAACCACAATGTTTGTAAAATGGATATGTTTTGGTGCCTAACCTGTCCCTAGGGCCTAAAACTGTACCAACGGGGCAGTTAATAGCTAGTCTTTGCTGTTCTTGGCAGTTGCACATCTTTGAATCAGGCTTCTTGGTGCTGCGAGCGCCAGTCAAGCCAAAAATCGGGTGCAGCGGTTTCTGTAAACCCAAGTAGGGGGTGGGGGAGTCCGTCGAGCTACTTTTAAATGCTCATAGCAGTTCGAGAACGGCATTCGAGCAGCACAGTTCAGATGGCTCACTAGGGTTAGTTCAAAGATCGGGCCCAGTTCGAGACATTGTAACTGCTGGTTAGTGTCAGTGTGTGATACTCCAGCAGTTAAAGAGGAGGTCTGTGATGGTTTCAAACTGTGAACCTAATAATCTGAGGTGCAGTTTAATGAGGCGGCAACCTGTGGTCGAGCCGGTTTGAGTTGTTGGGTAGCTACTGGTTCGGGTCAATGCCTGACAGGATGCTTCCAGCACTTCGAGAAGAGGTCGGGCAAATGAGTGGTTGATTTGTGCCAACAGGTGGCAGGCTCTGCCTGGGATGCAATGGCATCAAACTGAGGCTCGCTGTGGTTCGAAGGGAAGCTCAACAAAGTACAGATCCACCAGGGTTGGTTCAACAGTCGAGGTTATGGTGAAGATACTGATGACTGGATGCACAGTTTGGGTTGGGCAGTTCGAAGTGGTGTTCGAAGGTTGCAGTTAGATGGGTCCCCCAGGCTCGACTGCTGATGAAGACGATCAACAAAGATGCTGAGGCTTGAAGAGTGGTTCCAACGTTACGAACGCAGCAAAGGCTTCTTGTTCGAGATGAGGCAATGATGTGCTTAGAAGGCACAGTGTAGTGGCGAACTGGTTTGAATGGTACAATACAGCGGTTCATAGATCAGGTGACTGCCAAAGGCAGCACCAGTGTTTCCTGTTGGTTAGACTGGATCAAGTGAGCTCGAATCACGGTTTTACTTGGTTTGAAGCAATAACAGGGATCCTGGTTGCTGTGGCGTGGCGTGGCGCTCATCACTAGTTGCTGTCCTATCCAGGGACCCAAGGATAAGTTGTACTCCTTGTTCTCGGGCTTCAAAACAGCAGATGTCCTTCCACACAGTGATGTCCTGGGTACCTTTGTGGCTGGCAGAGAGGCATGTCATGTGCCAGCAGCAGTTCACCCCCAATGGTTCCTGGGGAGGGTTAGGGGACAACACGTGCCTCTGCCTTGGACACTCAGTATTCACCTCATTGATAGAGGACTTTGAAAATATCCAATCTCCCAACAGAGGTCCAATTAACTTTTCTTGATGGTTTGAAGTCCAGAGATCATTCAAAGAAGCAATGGGAGATCCCTTCTTTTAAAGGCACAGGTCCACATGTGATTGGACAAAAGCAAGCCTGCTTTAAGGGTCCAATCCCTGTCCTTGGAATAAGTGGACTTTGCCTTCTGACATCGCACCCAAAATGCTTTGTGCTGCAGGAAGTGGAGGGGACAGAAAGGAAAGATAGAGGGAGAGAGAAACAAGATGGTGGAACCTTCCTCCAGCTGTAAAGAGCTCCCTATGCCTACACTAATAGCATCCCTTATTAGCATCCATTATTAATTAATGTATTGTAATGCGTATTTAGGGCACCACACACCCATAGACCAAAGAGAGGCAACCCCCAAGGGTTCAATCTTGCTGGTACCAGAAGGGTCAGCCTGGCCAGGGGGAATACACAAAATCCTTTCACAGCTCAGCTGGACTGTCACATGTGTCAAATTGATGTGTCTTGGATAATTATGAGAAATGCTGCCCACCATACTTTAATATATATATATATATATATATATATATATATATATATATATATATATATATATATATATATAATTTCAGTGTGCCACCGGGATATCATTTATGTATGTTTTTGTCTTAGTTGCGTATTTATAACGCGCTTAAAACCCAGAGGTTTCTAAGCGCAGACCCGGTGTCGTCTTGCTTCCAAGGCACGCACGTTGCCGCTGAGCTATCCTCCCGGGATCATACTCATAGCTATGTAAGTTTTGGAACTGGTGTGCATATCTCAAATGTAGAGCCTGTGCTGCAGAGACTTGGCTGTTATTGCTGCTGTCAGATGGGTGCCTGTGACCTCTGAACCTGCTCTGTGCCACTGGAGTGCAGGCACTGCAGATCAGGCTACTGATGCAGCAGGGCACAAGTGTACACTATGCTTTTGGCATGTAAGTTACGAAAGGGGAATCTGATTAGCAGATTACTGTTTCAGTGATGCAATTACCAATATCATTTTAATTAGTTAATACAAATAAAAACATCCATGGCTTCTACGCCCTCACCAGATAGCAGTCTGTCACATTCATGCTGAAACACATGCACGGATCCTGTAGTGTTACCAAACAATTATTGGCCACCATACAAAATTAACCATTGAATTACTGCTCCCAGAAGAAATAGATAATTAGATTTAATGTGAGTTGACATTTTACAAAAAGAAAAGGCAGTTTAAGAGACAGAATGGTGTCTATTTTCAGCAAGGGAAACTATAAATGAAAAGGAAATGTTTGAATGTACTTAACATTGTAAACTGGCTCATTGTAAGATTTTTCAAAATTAATTTAAATGATTAGCTAGAGTTTACATATTGAAGCCATGATAACTTATCTTACTGAGCAAGTTATTTTCTGATCCAAGTTAATCATTCCAAGTGGGACAGTCTGGAATATTCCAATTGTACGCTTTTGAAATACCACTATGAGAAAGGGTTTGGGGACCAATAGCACCAATGAGGATTCCTGGATGTTTGGCATAAAATCACTGAACATGTTGGGAACATAAGAAGAACCACAGATCTTTGGATTTTTAAATATGTCTGTGATAAAGGGGTCGTATGCTTGAATAAGCAGGTACACAAGGCACACTGGACTTGATGCTCATTTTATTCTTCTGAACACTCACTGTAACATTAAAGTTTTGTATCCAGTTGGAAGATTAATGTGAGAACAAAATAGCTGGATCATCGGGTATTCTATGGGCTTGAGGTAATGGTTCATTGCCCCAAAAGGTCCAGAATTTTAGTAGACAATGTGCATTCCCAGTGTCCAATTTAGAGTCAGAGTCTGTGTTGAATTAACTACACAAGCGTTTTGTTTTAATCCACATCCTTCATATTTTCCAAATGTACTATGGGGTGAGTAGCCCTAAATACATCACATTGTGAGGCTAATTGCTGTTGTAAATGTACATAAGCTTCTTTTTATGTATTTCTGTCTTTTGTGGACAAAAAAAACCAAAGCAACAAATTAAATAAATAAAACCGGGCCAATTCAAACAAAGGTTTTGAAAAAGGTGAGATTCGAACTCAGATCCCATCTGGTCTCCCTTTTCTAGATGAGCAGCCAAACCAATTAACAATCAATGCTATGACTATGAATCCCATAGAATACATAAGCTTCAACACAGACAGGAAAACATCATATGGCACCATACCTTGTGCCTGGGTAGTGCAGCTTCTCTCTAGCAGGACACTCTGGGGAAAGTGAAGAGTTGTTACATTCACTTTAGGCCTATTAGCAATGGGAACAAAGAAATAAACACCCTAAATCTGCTTTCTGAGACAAAGGGCCTTGTAACGCAGCACAGGGTGCATTGCATGTCAGTTGATATTACAAATATCAACGGCAAGTACTGTAGGTGGTCTGTGCTCAGTAAGTATAGCTCCTTTGTCGATGTCATGTGTGTGGTCAGCATCCCCTTCCATAGGCATTTGTTTGATCATCCTTTCTACTGGTGCTTTGTGCCCATTCAGTAAAGTTTCCATGTTGCTGCTACGTGAAGTGATGCTTAGATGCTAAGTGATTTCATTGGTCAGTAATATCCCTGTGTATGTGCTTTTTCTTCGCCATGGTTTGGGTTGCCCCTGAACAGAGCACTTTTCCTAGTCAAAGCACGGCATGGGTTGAGGCAGTTCGCTGAATTCATAACTATCCTTGATGGAGAGTTGGCATATATTTGGATAGTCTGATGCACTTGACTTCATGCCTAGTACATTCGTCATGCATAGTAGGCGTGTCCGTTTCCCAGCAAGTTTTCTTTCAACAGGACAATCCAACCAAAACTAACGCAATAAATTGAAAGCTAAAACATGGAATAATGCTTTCACTTTTGTAAAGAAAAAAACATTCACTTTAACGTTGCACTCAAAGCAAGCTCGTGCTAAAACTGTCCCGTGTACACTTAAAATGCTTACCCTATCAAGACAGCATTGTTATTTAAATATTACGAAATAAAAACATTTTATTATTAACATATTTGACATTAAGGACTAAAATGTGGACCATGCTGTACATGCTGCTCAGGTGATCTTCACCACACAGCTACTGGGACGACCATGTCTGCCCTGACGAAGGGTGCGTAACTTGGAACTATCAGGTACCATGTTGCCAACACTCGTCACTAGATGGCATTGCTTTTTATTCTTGCCATAGCAAAGTGGAGTGTTTTTAAAATAATCTTTTGGAAGCAAATACATCTGAAATATGATGTGGCTATTTGGGGGAACTTGTTTTAATGTGATATAAGTATGACAGGTGTCTACTGAGGTATTATGTCTATGTCTAGCACTTTAGTAATATGTTGGATGAGATGTTGCTATTTGCTGGTTGATATATATGTTGTGATATGTGTTCATATGCTTTAAGTTTCATTTTTTAAACATGTTTTAAACTGAGCACAATCGTATAGTAAGAGACTAAAAGAAGCATTTTTTTTAAAATATGTTATTTAATACAGTATATTTTTCAACATCATATATATTTGTTCTAAAACGAAAGTATTCTGTTATTTTCTGCCTATTTCAGAATTCTTTTGTGAGCTTACATGTCAATAAGTGTTTATAAATTGATTTTCCCACCCGGAACCTTCCTGTTGTTATATTGTTCTGTCCCGCTTGTTCTGCTGGAGGTTATTTGGGTGGTCTCCCTTTTTCGTGTAATAAATTGTTCTTTCTAAACACAGCCACAATGCTGCTTGAGCAATGCATCCTGCGAAGACTGTACTGTGTACATTAACATCATGTTTTCTCTCCCTTTATGTTATTTTATAATATTTGGCAAAAGATGCATTCACCTTACAAAGCAATGTGGTGGGAAGAGTTAAATAACTAAGCTGGCGTATGAAGGAATATATTACGAACAGAACGTTTTTAACCTTGAATGCAGAAAGTTTATCAGCTTCCAACAAAACTGAAAGTGATTTGAAATAGAGCACACCTTGAATGCAGAAAGAGCGGCCGAGCAAGTGAGTCTGATCTTGCATTTGGATAGCGCTATAGCTTTACATTTTGCTATAAAATAAGGTGGTTCTTGCGACTTTGATAACGTGTGAGGTGCTAACAGATATCTGAAGGCCAATACTTTGTTCCCCTAGTTCCAAGTGAGCTGCAAAAGGGAAACACGGCGTGAGAAGCTGCTTCACAGTTTCTGCATCTGCACATTTGAGGTGAACCTATGCGTTTGTGGCTGAAATGTGGCGAGTGCACATTTGAGTTGCGGGCTAGTCCATATACTGTGTGCAACAGAGTGGCATGGCTTTATGTTACAATCTCAAGGAATCTGCAACTAGGTCACTGACATTACATTTTAGAAAGAGAGCATATGTTAAAGGTTTGCCTGTTAAGTGGTTCACTCCTTCCTGCAGGCAAAACCAACTTCACTTTGTCTACCAAAAAAATGAAACAATATCAGGACAGTCCACCCTTGCAGATGGCATTCTGTTGCATGGACACAGCAAATACATGGTAGGGGAAACCATTCTCAGGGTCTGACTCATCTTCTAAGTGAAATTGCCTAGTGAGGCCATCAGCCTTGAAGGGTTCAGAGCCAGGCTTGTTTTGGATTTCCATATTCAATTATTGCCCCATGTATGTGCACCGTGAGCTGAGACCAAACCCCAAGGAAAATACTTTAAGAACATATGACAAGGTTAACGTCTAGATATATCACACCTTTTGAATGTTCACATTCTGACAGTCAGTGAACAAAAACACCAGGCCTAGATATGTCAGTGAAAAAAAACAAGCGGCCCAGATATGTGATGTAATCAGTGATGTCATCAATGACATTAGTGATGTCATTGTTGTGTCCTGGGTGTGAGTCTTAGCAATGTGCAGTGGAGGCCCAAGTTATGGTTGTTTAGCTTACCCTAACTGGCAATTTCTGAGGTTGTTTGGTTTTTCTTGTTACCATAACGTCCCTTTAACAAAGTTTTTTCACTGAATTTCAAGGGTTTTTGTTAGTGCAACTTAACCATAACGTGCCTTTAACAATGTTTTTTCAGTGAACATATATATATATATTTATATTACACGGCCTGAAGTAGCCGCCACGTAGTTATGGTGAAGTTGCTCAACTCAGAGGAAGGGCACTTTTTGGGCGACTCATAACTTGGCCCTGTGGATGAATCCTCATGACACTGCAAAAAAAGTTCATGGCCCTGTCAAATTGATTCTGTGACGTTTGGTGAGCTTTTGTGCAGGGGGGCAAATTTATAGTGGGTCCCAAAATGTGTGGTTTTACCCATAGTTTCAATGGAGAAAAAATATTTGCTCATGCCTACACCCCAAACTGGTAAACAGAATTTCACCAAATTTTTCGCAGGAGTGGCGGCTTGGTCGCGAAAATGCACTTTTGTAAATTTGTATATCTGTCCAGTAGTTTTTTTTTTAAAGGCCAAAGAGTAGGAAAAAATAAATTAGTGATATCTGGGTTCGGTCCGCAGACCCACTTCCCTACTCGGTCCACGGACGGGCCTCCGATTGGTACAAGGGGTGGTGTGATGTCCACGGACATCGGACGTGCCTGCTGATTGGATGGTGAAACGCGTGAGGTGCCACTGTTGTCCGCGAACACCGCAATGAAAACATAATAAAAAACACAACATTTCACTTGTCAAACTAATGAAACAATCTCTGGGGAGATGAGGATGGGATATGGCCTTAAAAGCTCAAAAACGAGTGTTTTTTAAACTCTGGAATCTGCGAACAGTCCGGATGTTCGTTGCACTCCTGTGATATTCGTAAACATCTGAGATGTTCGGGGACATCTATGCCTATTACTGCATTACATGGTTGATGAAAAGCAGTTCTTGGATGGCTTATAACTTTGGCACCACTCAATGAAACTGCATGAAATTCTGGAATTCAATCTAGACCTGATTCTGAATGGTTCTGCTTTTTTTGCCAGGAGGGAACAAAATTAGAGGGACAATCCGAAAATATTTTAAAGGATTATAAATGTGGTGCCATTCGACGAATCTGCACAAACATTTGCAAAAGGATTTTAGACCTGGATATGAATGCAAAGTTTGGTGGGGTTTTGTCAAGAGGGGGCAAAATTAGAAGGGGGGTCTCAAAGTTTTTAGATGGTTTATAACTTTGTTGCCATTTGACGAATATGGACAAAGGTTTTCAGAAAGATTATAGACCCAACATTGAATATTTGTGCAAAGTCTGAATGGATTTTGTCAAGTGGGTGTTAAGTTTTTATTTTATGAATGTACATTTTGACACTTTTCAAAAAATAAAAAATGGGCGATTTGCAGCAAACTCATGCAAGGAGCTTTGACAAGGACCTGAAAGCATGGTTTTGCAAATGTGTCCATGTTTTATTTTTTGAAAAGTGCCATAATGTAGGTACAAAAAATAGTGATAAATCTTTGGGGACTGATCCTGTGGCCATGGGCGGTTACCAGACATTTGGTTGAAAAAAATTGGTCGACCAGACAAATGGTCGAACCAATTTGGTCCAAAACCAAATGGTCGAATTTTTGAATTTTTTTATTTTGACCCCTTTTTTGTTTTTTAAAAAAAATTCGACCATTTGGTTTTCGACCAAATTGCGTCGACCAAATGGCTTTCGACCAGTTTTCAGTCGACCAAATGTCTGGACACCCCATGGGCAGTGGCCAGATTGTCCTGGTCATGGCCAAAGATCATGACCCGGACATTCTGGCTACTGGCTATGACCACGAGGGACCAGTACTTGGGTTTAAAGTGGGCATGGCCACCAGGGATCGGCTATATGGTAACATTTTTTTGAAATTGGGATGGGTTTGAATGGGAAATCAAATTCTGCTTGTGGGTACAGTTTGAAGTGCTGGATGGGATTGCAGCAAATATGCACGAGGAAAGTCAGCAAGAAGTTTAAAGAATGGTTTTGCAAATATGTCCTGTGTTTTATTTTTTTTGAAATTGAGAAAATATAAGTACACAACACACTGATATAACATTGGTGTCTGGGCAATGGGCCTGGCCGTCAGCAAGGAGAAATGTGTACTGTAATGTGCTTATTTGGGCATGCGGCATGGCCGTACCAGTAGGTTTGAATGGGAACAAATATTCTGCTTGTGGTTACAGCTTGAAGTGATGAACTAGATTACAACAAACTTGCTCGATGAGCATCAGCAAAGACCCAAAAGCATGTTTTTGGAAATATGTTTTTGTGTTTTATTTCTCCAAAATGTAAGAATGAAAGTAGAAAAACTACTGATATACATTTGGTGTCTGGATAGTGGGCATAGCCCTCTATCTGATTTGCTTAATGGCCGAAGCCCATGCCCCATGGATTTGGATACTGGCCATGACTGCAAGCCATGAGCGCTGACCATTGGTTACTTTATTAGTGTATAGTGGACATATTGCTAGGATGCAGGGTAGGTGCAGAGAATAATAGGGGTGGTTTGGTTGGGCTGGAGTCGTGGTTAAGCCTTGTGCCATAGGCAATTGAATGATGATTTGCATCCCCAAAATGCGCTGCTGATAACGACAGACATAAGTATGTGTTGCAAAAAATATGTTTCTTAAAGAAGGTTAATAGTTCTTGCATATATTTCAAAAGAGGAATTATTAATAACGTATACACTGCTAAAACGAACACACGGGACATGAAAGATAACATCACAAATGTCATTGATGACATCACTGATGACATCACATACTACATTCATTTTAATTAACTGTCCTGACAAGGGGTTGATTTATAATGTTGGAAACAATATGTTAGGGGTGATAGGGATTCCTATCATGAACAACTTAATGTATTAAAGAATGTACTCACGTAAACAAACCATTATATTCTAGTGTTGTTGTTAGTAGAGGAACTTACTCATACATACATATAGGCAATGGTTGCAGCATGCACCATAGAAGTACAATATTTTTTATCTGGTAATTTCCCATAGTAAAATAATAAATGCTACCTTATGAGACTTTTAAGTAATGTTAAACATGGAATAAATAGGTAACAATTGAAAGCTTACCAAAGACTTGCGTTAGTATAGAAATATAGAAAATACATAGAAAAACGCACATTGCATAGAAATTAGAGACATACAGGGAAACTAAAGTAAGGAAGAAAGAAACAACAGCACCAAAAAATGATGATAATATTAGAGTTAGTCATCATGGACACAAATTAATTGTATGTTTGAGGCATGCCTATTTCCCCATGTATGTGCACTATGAGCTCAGATTAAACTCTAAGGAAAGTACTTTAAAAACATATACAAAGGTAATGTGTAGATATATAGCACCTTTTACATTTTGGACATTCTCATTGTCAGTAAAAACAAAAAACAAGACTAATCATGTCAGCAAACAAAAATAAGTGGCCCCGATATGTGATGTCCTCAGTGATGTCATCGATGACATTTGTGATGTCATCTTTCATGTCCTGGGTGTTAGTTTTAGCAGTGCACGGTGTTGGCGCGAGTTATGGTTGCTTATTACCATTACTGGCAAATTTCGGAGGGTTTTTTGGTTTTATTTGTAATCATGATGTCCCTTTAACAAAGTTTTTTCATTGGATATCTATAGATTCAGTGAAAGAACCTTGTTAAAGGGACGTGATGGTTACAAGTAAAACCGAAAAACCCTTGACATTCGCCAGTTCTGGTACACTAAGCAACCATAACTCGCGCCACCTCTGTGCACTCCGTTTTCATGTGGCAAATTTTTAATTAGCCCACAGTTTGGCTACCCGGGGGTGTCCACACTCAAAATGAAGGTTACCCCAGTACAGGCAGGCTGTCCGAACATGTCCTTTTTTGTGTGATGCACTTTTAATTAGCCCGCGTACACTGTGCATGTCCTACGGGCACCCAGCGCATGCGCCTTGCGACTGCCAACTTGAGGATGTCCGGGGATGGCTGTCGGGGTTGCGTAGATCCGGGGATGTCACCATGTGACCCTGCCCATACGGCATAACAGCGGTCTTTGCTAACAGTGTCTGTGGCCATGCACAGTTTAAAAGAGCTTTTCCAGCAAATCTAGGTTATTTCAAGCAGAAACGTTACCAATTCTATGTTGATCTGGCAACTTTTTACAACTTTTCAAGGTCTTTTTGTGGACAGTATGATTGTCTGTGGATGGTTCCTCTAAAGGCACCCACCCCTTACCTTTCCTCATTCTCAATCTGGCTATCCCGGAGACAGCACCTGCTTTGGAAAGCTATTAGGGAGATCTGCAATCTTACTGAAAATGGCATCTGCTATGGCCATCCCTCCTTACCAGCCACCCCGACCACCACCTCAACAACTTGGAGGGCCTGGAGAGGGGAACAGGCGTGGTCATACAGAGGTGGATCAAGAAGAAGAGGATGAAGTGGAGGAAGTCCCTGTCACTAGTACTTGGAGTGAGTCCTGCGTGTGGCAATTTTTCACAACTGTGATAAATGTCCCAAAGGCTAATGCAAGTAAGGTACGAGGCACTAAGTGTACTCGGTCATGGGAAACCTGGCTTGTATTCCTATGGGACTCGTTCCATGAGGCGCCACTCCAAATCGCCCCACCTGAGTGCTCGAAGGAAGGCAATACCTTTCTCAGATAGGAGCAGGTTGACTTCTTCCACCCATCATCTCCATCTGCTCGTGTCACAACAAAGGATACTCCTTTCGGGCAGAGAATCTCAACGATCTGTGGTGGGAGCAGTTTTGGAGTGCTTTCAAGGCTGCGGTCAAGGAGCATGAGAAACCCTGCCACCTACCTGATTAAAGCCCATCCAACATCGTCCTCTCTCCACCTGCCCCTTCGCCCCTGTGGTTGGTGCCCCTTCTCTCCCTTCCCTCCCCACCTTGCCTCTCCTGAGAAAAAAATTACAAAAAAATACAAAATTGAAAAAATACAAAAAAGGTTCCTTTAGGAGCCAACTTTCACAGTTAAGAAATAGAAGTGCAAAAAAAGTAGCTGGCCCCTGTGCACCAAAAACATTGGGCGTGGGACGGTTGGAATCATTGTAATTGTTTTGCGTTCAAAAAGGTTGGCTCTTAAAAGAACCGTTTTTGGGGGGTTTTTGCTTTTATATTTTGTTTTAAAATTTTTGGTTTTACAAACTGAACTAACAAAACATTTCAGTCATTTTCATTATTTCTTTGCACTTTCAAAAAAACTGCTTCAAAGCATTTTGAATGTTTTCCACAAAAATCTGATTACCCATATCAGTTAGATGGACTCCATTTCGCCGAAAAAATGTTGCTCCTATCGAACCTAATGTTCTAAAGGTGAAACAATCTCATGCCAACATCACCAATAAAAGCACACACAGCTTTATTTACATTGCACCTGGCTTTTTCCATTTGCGGACCAAATGAACTCGAATGCATCCACATCTGTCTCTGCGCAATACATGAAAACATTATTTTTGAATTAGGGGACATTTCCCTTAACTTTCCCAATGTCTCCTTCATTGCAAACTGCAAGCAAATTCCAGTCACGTTCCCCAAACTGTTATGATATGATATGATGTGATATGTCATTTATAACGTGCCTATACACAAGTGTTACAAGGCACAACGAGGCAAGGGAGGGGGAAAAGAGGGAAGACAAAAAAAACAATTTTACTAGGCACGGTGACATTGAGATTGGGCAAGTGGGTGGGCGGGGGGAAAGGGAAAGTGCAGGGGGGAAGAGGGAGGGGGCAGTGCAATACATAGGGTCAACAGTAAAAAATAAATAGAATAAATAAAACAATAGGTAAAAAGTTGGGCCAGCATGTGGCAAGTGCAGGGGTAAGTGCAGACATCAAGTGTCAAGAGCTGGTGGGGACTCTCAGGATACAG
Source organism: Ambystoma mexicanum (assembly GCF_040938575.1). Taxonomy (NCBI): domain Eukaryota; kingdom Metazoa; phylum Chordata; class Amphibia; order Caudata; family Ambystomatidae; genus Ambystoma; species Ambystoma mexicanum. The sequence goes on along the minus strand of NC_090941.1, from coordinate 541,738,347 downwards.
AAACAGCCTCTAAGTGCAGGGGTTGCCTGGGAGGCAGTGCAGGTGTGCAGATGGCAGGGGAGGGGACCTGGGCCCAAGATCAGATGGTAGCCAGGCGGCCATTGCAGTTTCAGTCAGGAGTTCAGCAGGGGAGAGGAGGAGAGAAAGCAAAAGCAAAGAGAAAGGTCTTGAGGTGCTTCCAGAACTGGAGATGGTTCTCCTCAAGTTTCTGGGAGGCAGGGAGGCTGTTCCAGAGGGAGGCCCCAGCCAGAGAAAGAGATCTACCACCATCTCGTTGCTTGGAGAAGCGACTGACCCTGAGGGAGTTGGAGGCGGATGTTTTTTCAGTGAACATATATATATATATTTATATTACACGGCCTGAAGTAGCCGCCACGTAGTTATGGTGAAGTTGCTCAACTCAGAGGAAGGGCACTTTTTGGGCGACTCATAACTTGGCCCTGTGGATGAATCCTCATGACACTGCAAAAAAAGTTCATGGCCCTGTCAAATTGATTCTGTGACGTTTGGTGAGCTTTTGTGCAGGGGGGCAAATTTATAGTGGGTCCCAAAATGTGTGGTTTTACCCATAGTTTCAATGGAGAAAAAATATTTGCTCATGCCTACACCCCAAACTGGTAAACAGAATTTCACCAAATTTTTCGCAGGAGTGGCGGCTTGGTCGCGAAAATGCACTTTTGTAAATTTGTATATCTGTCCAGTAGTTTTTTTTTTAAAGGCCAAAGAGTAGGAAAAAATAAATTAGTGATATCTGGGTTCGGTCCGCAGACCCACTTCCCTACTCGGTCCACGGACGGGCCTCCGATTGGTACAAGGGGTGGTGTGATGTCCACGGACATCGGACGTGCCTGCTGATTGGATGGTGAAACGCGTGAGGTGCCACTGTTGTCCGCGAACACCGCAATGAAAACATAATAAAAAACACAACATTTCACTTGTCAAACTAATGAAACAATCTCTGGGGAGATGAGGATGGGATATGGCCTTAAAAGCTCAAAAACGAGTGTTTTTTAAACTCTGGAATCTGCGAACAGTCCGGATGTTCGTTGCACTCCTGTGATATTCGTAAACATCTGAGATGTTCGGGGACATCTATGCCTATTACTGCATTACATGGTTGATGAAAAGCAGTTCTTGGATGGCTTATAACTTTGGCACCACTCAATGAAACTGCATGAAATTCTGGAATTCAATCTAGACCTGATTCTGAATGGTTCTGCTTTTTTTGCCAGGAGGGAACAAAATTAGAGGGACAATCCGAAAATATTTTAAAGGATTATAAATGTGGTGCCATTCGACGAATCTGCACAAACATTTGCAAAAGGATTTTAGACCTGGATATGAATGCAAAGTTTGGTGGGGTTTTGTCAAGAGGGGGCAAAATTAGAAGGGGGGTCTCAAAGTTTTTAGATGGTTTATAACTTTGTTGCCATTTGACGAATATGGACAAAGGTTTTCAGAAAGATTATAGACCCAACATTGAATATTTGTGCAAAGTCTGAATGGATTTTGTCAAGTGGGTGTTAAGTTTTTATTTTATGAATGTACATTTTGACACTTTTCAAAAAATAAAAAATGGGCGATTTGCAGCAAACTCATGCAAGGAGCTTTGACAAGGACCTGAAAGCATGGTTTTGCAAATGTGTCCATGTTTTATTTTTTGAAAAGTGCCATAATGTAGGTACAAAAAATAGTGATAAATCTTTGGGGACTGATCCTGTGGCCATGGGCGGTTACCAGACATTTGGTTGAAAAAAATTGGTCGACCAGACAAATGGTCGAACCAATTTGGTCCAAAACCAAATGGTCGAATTTTTGAATTTTTTTATTTTGACCCCTTTTTTGTTTTTTAAAAAAAATTCGACCATTTGGTTTTCGACCAAATTGCGTCGACCAAATGGCTTTCGACCAGTTTTCAGTCGACCAAATGTCTGGACACCCCATGGGCAGTGGCCAGATTGTCCTGGTCATGGCCAAAGATCATGACCCGGACATTCTGGCTACTGGCTATGACCACGAGGGACCAGTACTTGGGTTTAAAGTGGGCATGGCCACCAGGGATCGGCTATATGGTAACATTTTTTTGAAATTGGGATGGGTTTGAATGGGAAATCAAATTCTGCTTGTGGGTACAGTTTGAAGTGCTGGATGGGATTGCAGCAAATATGCACGAGGAAAGTCAGCAAGAAGTTTAAAGAATGGTTTTGCAAATATGTCCTGTGTTTTATTTTTTTTGAAATTGAGAAAATATAAGTACACAACACACTGATATAACATTGGTGTCTGGGCAATGGGCCTGGCCGTCAGCAAGGAGAAATGTGTACTGTAATGTGCTTATTTGGGCATGCGGCATGGCCGTACCAGTAGGTTTGAATGGGAACAAATATTCTGCTTGTGGTTACAGCTTGAAGTGATGAACTAGATTACAACAAACTTGCTCGATGAGCATCAGCAAAGACCCAAAAGCATGTTTTTGGAAATATGTTTTTGTGTTTTATTTCTCCAAAATGTAAGAATGAAAGTAGAAAAACTACTGATATACATTTGGTGTCTGGATAGTGGGCATAGCCCTCTATCTGATTTGCTTAATGGCCGAAGCCCATGCCCCATGGATTTGGATACTGGCCATGACTGCAAGCCATGAGCGCTGACCATTGGTTACTTTATTAGTGTATAGTGGACATATTGCTAGGATGCAGGGTAGGTGCAGAGAATAATAGGGGTGGTTTGGTTGGGCTGGAGTCGTGGTTAAGCCTTGTGCCATAGGCAATTGAATGATGATTTGCATCCCCAAAATGCGCTGCTGATAACGACAGACATAAGTATGTGTTGCAAAAAATATGTTTCTTAAAGAAGGTTAATAGTTCTTGCATATATTTCAAAAGAGGAATTATTAATAACGTATACACTGCTAAAACGAACACACGGGACATGAAAGATAACATCACAAATGTCATTGATGACATCACTGATGACATCACATACTACATTCATTTTAATTAACTGTCCTGACAAGGGGTTGATTTATAATGTTGGAAACAATATGTTAGGGGTGATAGGGATTCCTATCATGAACAACTTAATGTATTAAAGAATGTACTCACGTAAACAAACCATTATATTCTAGTGTTGTTGTTAGTAGAGGAACTTACTCATACATACATATAGGCAATGGTTGCAGCATGCACCATAGAAGTACAATATTTTTTATCTGGTAATTTCCCATAGTAAAATAATAAATGCTACCTTATGAGACTTTTAAGTAATGTTAAACATGGAATAAATAGGTAACAATTGAAAGCTTACCAAAGACTTGCGTTAGTATAGAAATATAGAAAATACATAGAAAAACGCACATTGCATAGAAATTAGAGACATACAGGGAAACTAAAGTAAGGAAGAAAGAAACAACAGCACCAAAAAATGATGATAATATTAGAGTTAGTCATCATGGACACAAATTAATTGTATGTTTGAGGCATGCCTATTTCCCCATGTATGTGCACTATGAGCTCAGATTAAACTCTAAGGAAAGTACTTTAAAAACATATACAAAGGTAATGTGTAGATATATAGCACCTTTTACATTTTGGACATTCTCATTGTCAGTAAAAACAAAAAACAAGACTAATCATGTCAGCAAACAAAAATAAGTGGCCCCGATATGTGATGTCCTCAGTGATGTCATCGATGACATTTGTGATGTCATCTTTCATGTCCTGGGTGTTAGTTTTAGCAGTGCACGGTGTTGGCGCGAGTTATGGTTGCTTATTACCATTACTGGCAAATTTCGGAGGGTTTTTTGGTTTTATTTGTAATCATGATGTCCCTTTAACAAAGTTTTTTCATTGGATATCTATAGATTCAGTGAAAGAACCTTGTTAAAGGGACGTGATGGTTACAAGTAAAACCGAAAAACCCTTGACATTCGCCAGTTCTGGTACACTAAGCAACCATAACTCGCGCCACCTCTGTGCACTCCGTTTTCATGTGGCAAATTTTTAATTAGCCCACAGTTTGGCTACCCGGGGGTGTCCACACTCAAAATGAAGGTTACCCCAGTACAGGCAGGCTGTCCGAACATGTCCTTTTTTGTGTGATGCACTTTTAATTAGCCCGCGTACACTGTGCATGTCCTACGGGCACCCAGCGCATGCGCCTTGCGACTGCCAACTTGAGGATGTCCGGGGATGGCTGTCGGGGTTGCGTAGATCCGGGGATGTCACCATGTGACCCTGCCCATACGGCATAACAGCGGTCTTTGCTAACAGTGTCTGTGGCCATGCACAGTTTAAAAGAGCTTTTCCAGCAAATCTAGGTTATTTCAAGCAGAAACGTTACCAATTCTATGTTGATCTGGCAACTTTTTACAACTTTTCAAGGTCTTTTTGTGGACAGTATGATTGTCTGTGGATGGTTCCTCTAAAGGCACCCACCCCTTACCTTTCCTCATTCTCAATCTGGCTATCCCGGAGACAGCACCTGCTTTGGAAAGCTATTAGGGAGATCTGCAATCTTACTGAAAATGGCATCTGCTATGGCCATCCCTCCTTACCAGCCACCCCGACCACCACCTCAACAACTTGGAGGGCCTGGAGAGGGGAACAGGCGTGGTCATACAGAGGTGGATCAAGAAGAAGAGGATGAAGTGGAGGAAGTCCCTGTCACCAGTACTTGGAGTGAGTCCTGCGTGTGGCAATTTTTCACAACTGTGATAAATGTCCCAAAGGCTAATGCAAGTAAGGTACGAGGCACTAAGTGTACTCGGTCATGGGAAACCTGGCTTGTATTCCTATGGGACTCGTTCCATGAGGCGCCACTCCAAATCGCCCCACCTGAGTGCTCGAAGGAAGGCAATACCTTTCTCAGATAGGAGCAGGTTGACTTCTTCCACCCATCATCTCCATCTGCTCGTGTCACAACAAAGGATACTCCTTTCGGGCAGAGAATCTCAACGATCTGTGGTGGGAGCAGTTTTGGAGTGCTTTCAAGGCTGCGGTCAAGGAGCATGAGAAACCCTGCCACCTACCTGATTAAAGCCCATCCAACATCGTCCTCTCTCCACCTGCCCCTTCGCCCCTGTGGTTGGTGCCCCTTCTCTCCCTTCCCTCCCCACCTTGCCTCTCCTGAGAAAAAAATTACAAAAAAATACAAAATTGAAAAAATACAAAAAAGGTTCCTTTAGGAGCCAACTTTCACAGTTAAGAAATAGAAGTGCAAAAAAAGTAGCTGGCCCCTGTGCACCAAAAACATTGGGCGTGGGACGGTTGGAATCATTGTAATTGTTTTGCGTTCAAAAAGGTTGGCTCTTAAAAGAACCGTTTTTGGGGGGTTTTTGCTTTTATATTTTGTTTTAAAAATTTTGGTTTTACAAACTGAACTAACAAAACATTTCAGTCATTTTCATTATTTCTTTGCACTTTCAAAAAAACTGCTTCAAAGCATTTTGAATGTTTTCCACAAAAATCTGATTACCCATATCAGTTAGATGGACTCCATTTCGCCGAAAAAATGTTGCTCCTATCGAACCTAATGTTCTAAAGGTGAAACAATCTCATGCCAACATCACCAATAAAAGCACACACAGCTTTATTTACATTGCACCTGGCTTTTTCCATTTGCGGACCAAATGAACTCGAATGCATCCACATCTGTCTCTGCGCAATACATGAAAACATTATTTTTGAATTAGGGGACATTTCCCTTAACTTTCCCAATGTCTCCTTCATTGCAAACTGCAAGCAAATTCCAGTCACGTTCCCCAAACTGTTATGATATGATATGATGTGATATGTCATTTATAACGTGCCTATACACAAGTGTTACAAGGCACAACGAGGCAAGGGAGGGGGAAAAGAGGGAAGACAAAAAAAACAATTTTACTAGGCACGGTGACATTGAGATTGGGCAAGTGGGTGGGCGGGGGGAAAGGGAAAGTGCAGGGGGGAAGAGGGAGGGGGCAGTGCAATACATAGGGTCAACAGTAAAAAATAAATAGAATAAATAAAACAATAGGTAAAAAGTTGGGCCAGCATGTGGCAAGTGCAGGGGTAAGTGCAGACATCAAGTGTCAAGAGCTGGTGGGGACTCTCAGGATACAGAAACAGCCTCTAAGTGCAGGGGTTGCCTGGGAGGCAGTGCAGGTGTGCAGATGGCAGGGGAGGGGACCTGGGCCCAAGATCAGATGGTAGCCAGGCGGCCAGTGCAGTTTCAGTCAGGAGTTCAGCAGGGGAGAGGAGGAGAGAAAGCAAAAGCAAAGAGAAAGGTCTTGAGGTGCTTCCAGAACTGGAGATGGTTCTCCTCAAGTTTCTGGGAGGCAGGGAGGCTGTTCCAGAGGGAGGCCCCAGCCAGAGAAAGAGATCTACCACCATCTCGTTGCTTGGAGAAGCGACTGACCCTGAGGGAGTTGGAGGCGGATGAGCGAAGAGCTTGTGAAGGAAGATATTTAGGAAGGGAAAGTATTGAGGCCCAAGGCCCCAGAAGGCCTTGTGGACAATGCACAGGGTTTTGAACGTAATCCTTGCAGCCACTGGGAGCCAGTGCAGAGATTTCAGTCCTGGAGGGATACAATCCCTGGGAAGGAGGCCAAGGACAAGTCTGCAGTCCTGTTCTGGATGAGATGCAGAAGACGGAGAGTAGAAGCAGGCAGTAGTCCAGCCTAGAGAGAACCAGAGCTCTGGAGACAGTGAGCTTCTGGGGGAAGGAGAGGAAAGGAAGAATACCTCTGTGGTGGGAACATACCTCTGAGGCTGTGCTATTCCACAATGCTCAGCATATACCTTCACCCAGTGGACCCAAGAGTCTCCCAACAAACACTCTGCCCGCTAAAAGACATTGGGGGTCATTACGAGGTAGGAGATAACCATGCTGCTATTAGCGGCATGGCTACCCCCTTACCGGGTACATGGTCCGGGTTCCTTGAATGACGAATTACTGGACCATTCTGACCTTGGAGGGCCCGGTAATTCCTCATTCAAGGAACCCATTCCCATTCAAGTCCCCATAGGGCTCAATGGGAATGGGGAAGGTGCTAACAACAGGCCCGTTAATAACAGGCCCATTGATAGCACCCTGGTCTGCTCGCAGGACCCGCTAAGGACGCCTGGTTCTACCAGGCGGCCTTAGTGGGTCTTTTGAGCAGAACTCATAATGAGGCAGTAAGGGGTTGATGGCTCCGGCACCTTCGCTGGCGCCGATAATACCTTTCCGCCTACCTCGTAATGACCCCCATTGTCATGGCCATTTTCTATCCTCTCACAACTCCTACTAACAAAACTCCTGCTACACTCTCTTTCCTCACCCAAGAAATCTGATTGGCTGTTCCTCTGATGTCCGCAGACACCTTGACTGTCCATGACCACCGCAGACCCCTTTCCATGCCAGGCAACCTAAAAAGACCTGGATGTGGCACGTGCCATTCGCGAACTACCTCAGTGCCTGCGCATCCCGCGGCCAATCAAAAAGAAGGGGGGGAAATTAAACACAATTTAAGTTATTTAACCTTTAGTGATGGCTCTGAAAATAATGTTTTTTTTGGGGGGTTTGTTAACAAACACCTTTTTTCCTTTTATGTAAATAGTACTGTGCACTCTACATCTTCCTTGACAATTTCCTTTTAGGAACGTCTTCAATGCATTCCTAAGATTGTAAAGGAACATTGCATATCCGAGATCTGTGAAGTGAACTTCATCTGGAGAAAAATAAACTCACACCATGACAATTGATAATACCATTCTCAAAAAATGACATTCCTGCAGCATATAAAAAAGCAGATACACATTTTGAGGACTGAAAAAGGTTGTTGGGCATCTCCATGTGCACCTCTGAGTTATTTCCCAAAAAATAATCTGAGCATCAGGAAACAGTTGCAATAGGTTTTTTTTTTTTTAATCCTTCAGCGCAACTTGCAAAGACACTGGAGTCACAGACCCCAAACTGCCCCCTCCACAATGGATAATCACAATGCCTGGACATTTAAAGCGTGTCCAGTTTAAGTCCCAAACTGCATGACAGGAAACCTCCACTTCTGCCAATCTATTGTTTCCAAGGATGCCATGATTATCAGCATATACCTTCAATGACTGAATTGAAGAGTCCCCCAGAATCCACACAGTCTGCCTTCTCAAACACACAGCCATAGCCATTGCCACTGCTCCCACAACTCCCCAAACAGGACTCCTACTACCCTCTCTTCCTGTACACCACACCCAGCAATCCTGATTGGCTGATACCCACAGTCCCCTTTCTGTGCCAGGCATCCTCAAAAGATCCAGATGTGGCGCGTGCCATCCGCGGACTACCACAGTGTTCACTGGCCCCCGTAGCACTGGGGCAGCCCTTCTACCCTTTCTCAACACTCCCTCACTGGCTGCTTTTCAAAGAGTCACACATCCATCCACCAATCACATCCAAAACCTTTACACCTAACCCTGTCATCTCACTTCAACACTTCAGATGTACAGTTGAACTCTCAGAATACATATCTCCTGTTAATGAAAGACATCTGCATCAAAAACTACTGTGCAACTGCCCAACATTTCTATTTCCAGATTCAACAAGATATGCATCTAACAAAACATAGTACAGGTATGCTTATATTTAAAATAAATGTTTTCGTGAACTATTTCACAAATACACATATATACAGAGTCCTTGCTTCTTACCCTGTAAAAAGCTTGTCAATAAGCATATTCTCTTTTTTAACCACTCTAGCAAATACCATGCAGTGCACCATTCATCAACTGCTCACATGACGCAGCAAAGAATTGGAATGATCTACATTTCAAAATATTTCTTTTTACAAGCATTTTGATGAAACTTAAAAAATGCGTATGTGCCTGTACATCAGCATTGTGTCACTTTTCCATAAAATAAGGGACAACCAGATAAAATAGACCTGCAGACCATTTTAAAGTGGCACAGTTTAATATGTTGGCAGCATATGCATACATCCCAACACTGCCCATTCCAATGTATGGGTGCTTCTTACGTCTTTCTTTTTTTTCTTTTCATCTGTCACTACCAATTGACATCGCCTATTATAAAACTGAAACTACATGCCCCAGAATGCAAAGGAGAAAACACAACTAAACTTCACAATTCAAAACTGTCACATGTATATCAAATAAACATGTGAAATGCTGTGTTTTTCAAAATATATTTTTGGAAGCTTTTTTAAAAGTTGCATTTCCAGCAGCACTGAGTCACTTTTTCAAAAAAGAAAGTAAAAGCAGAAAAAATAGATTTGTACACCATTTGCAATTGGCGCTGTGTGTGCCACTTTAATATATTAACAGTACATGTATGCTGCCTAACATAACCCATTCCAATCTTCAACTGCTTATGCAGTCCTACCTTTTTCTCTACATTCTGTGACTTGTACTCCAACTTTGACAATGGTACAAATTGAACTACAAGTCCCATAATGCAAAAGAAAATCTATGACTACATAAACACCTACAGATTAGAATGCATCCTGTTGGCAAATATGCAAATACTTCTAACACATTAAACTTATACATACCAACTGCCATTTAAAAGTGTACTGCTAATCTTTTCCAGCCAAATTTCTTCTCTTTTACAAAATTGTACAGAGCTTCTGCAAATGCACATATGCATTTCTTACCTTTCATGAAAATACTCCTAAAAGCACCCATTTTTTATCGTCCACCAATTTCATTAACTTTTTCCCCACCACTCCTTCCATTGTAAGTATGAACTTTGTTTCGTGAAAGTACTTCACCATTACCACACATCCCCACCAACTTTCTTTTACAATTACAGGAAAGAAGCACATCACTGCAATCAACAAATGAAAAACAAATACCCTTTGCTTTTGACAAAGCAAGTACATTGATGTACAATGCATTGCAATTTTAGCAGCACAGTTCTACTATACATATTACCACAGACTACTCTTTTCAAACCAACGTTTCTTTCACCCTAACTCATTATATTCCACAATTCAAACTCCTACTATTCCCATCTACACACCACAATTGCAACACCCACTTTTTTCCTCAAAACAGCACAATCACTGTACAGTTTCCATCACACCACCACTGCCTTCCTCACTAATCCAACACCATCACACCTCTTTACACTTGTATTCTCAAAACCTTCCCACCCACACCTAATATACCACCTCAAAATAAAACAGCACTGTATTCATCTCCACAATCACACCCACACATCCATGCACCATACCTGCATATACATTGCACAACTTTCCAAAACAACCTTTCTCTTTTCCCAACAGAAACAATAAAATGCCTACTAAACAGCAACTCTGTAGAAAAGAAAGAAAAAGTAGAGCAGATAAGACTAATAGTCATCCACCTCTAAAGCAATTTACAGAAAACATTAAAACAAAAGAGCTAGTAACCTCACTGAACAAACTAAACTAGCCACAACTAAACAAAGTAGCGCATCTCTTACAAAAACAAAACGTAAAAAATGATGTACAAAGAAAAGCAGACCTACTAATGAACCCAATCCTCTATCAACCAGTGTTAACGCAGTCACAGTAAAGCAATCTAAAAAAAATGATGTTACAAAAATGTTCCACTGTAGAGTACTAACGAATCAATAAATTGCAAAAAGTACTTCTAAACAGGCGCTGGGTCAATATAGAGACCTTTTCAAACTTCAGTGATGGTGAATTGATTCACACAACCAGCACAGAACCATACTTCAATGAAGAAGCTTATAAACAAGAACAAAAAACAATTGCCATAGACAATAGTGGTCGAGGGTTTGAAATGGTGGAACAAAGCATTATGGAAAAAGAAACCCAACAAACTTTTAACAAAATACTCCTTTCACACAAACAAACCATCCAGTGTACACATGGACATGCAGCTCAATGTGTAATGTACTCCAACAATCCTTTAAATCTTTACGAAAATTCCTCAATCACTATGTGAAATTAAAAGACAAAAGTAAAATGAAAATTTTACAAACCATAGACACCTGTCCAGTGCACAGCCACACTGGTCTGCATGGACATTCATTAGCGTGCATTTTAGGAACTGCTTGCACTTTCCACCACATCAAAATGTTAGTGATACACCATTCTACTATACAGAATCTTGTGCGTCGACTATACTATGCAAAAAGTCCTGCTCTAGAACTTTAAAATGTAAATAACATTCTCCTACCTGGAACAGCCAAAGAACTCCTTCAAAATATAGATCACATCCAACGTAAATACTTTGGAGCTCAAAGTGACTGAAAAATTCTGTACCTTTAGAAAACATTACCGGCAACCTCTTAAACACCAACGTCCTAATAAAGACATACAGAAAAGAAATAGCTATGTTTCAAAACACATCTGCTGAAATACCAGGCCAAATATGTGTCTGTTGGCGCAGAATGTATTATAAAAAGAGCACAAAAAAAGTAGATCTAGTTTACAAAATAGGAGACAGTGAAGAATCCCAATGGTTCCATTTAGCTTTATATCTAACAGCAGAAGGTAAATACAAAATAGTTAACCCCTCAAGAGTCTGCACGTACTGCAACTCAAAGCTTGACAATAACCAAACGCCATCAGGTGCTATCAGTAATAACTTAGAAATATTCCTACTTCCAAAAGCTCTCCAACAGCTTAACGTGTACGAGAGCATTATAATACAAACAGTGCACCATTTCAAGCTACAATATGCCTTCAACCAAAATCAGCCAAATTACCTCCATACGAGCTACTAAAGGGCATCTGTGGCAAAGTAGTATATTTACCATTGGATCTAAATGAACATGTTCATACCCTAGGACTGCAACGGTCAATAGATTAATCTTTGATTGTACCAGTAAATGGTGTGCCAACAAAAGACAAAAGAATTTGGCAACAACTAGTTTACTCAAACAAAGTTAGACAAGCCCTTCAATGTCTAAAGGGAAACAATGAATACTACAAAGATATAAACATAGAGGAAAATGTAAGAGAAACCACCCACATTATTCAAGAGTCAACAGAAACTGGTCAATTTGAATGTAAAGATCCTGTTACAGCAGCCAACATTTTAGACCAGTATAACATTCAGCCACTGCACTCGAAAGACACAATGGACAATGCATAAGAAACATACCAAATGATCAAGCGAAAGGATCCCCAATGAGCATATGGGAAAAAAGTGCAGAAGTATGTTCTTTTCCTCTACTCTTTCCTAGAGGAAAAGGAGGAAGATATGATGACCCCAGATTCAGACAAAATGTCGAATACATTTTCCACCTCCTCTTCGAAAGTGAACTAGCAAGTCTATGGGCCTCATTACACGGATGGCGGTAAGGGTTTACCGGCACCGGTAAGGGTACCAGTGCCGGTAAACCCTTACCGCCTTACTACGAGGTGCCTTTGTGGGACCCTACCTTAACGGCTGGCTTTACCAGCCGTTAAGGACGGGACCCGCAAAGGGACCTTGGAGGTAATTACGGTACTGCAATTTGCGGTACCGTAATTACTGCCTTCTCCATTCCCATTGAGCCCTATGAGGGCAAAAATGGGAATGGGAAAGTGTCATGGTGAATGGGGAATTACCGCCCCACACACCCTGGAATAGGGCGGTAATTCCGTCATTCACCATGGTGGACTCGGTAAAATACTGGCGGTAACCATGGCGCTAATAGCGTCATGGTTACCGCCGTCCCTGTAATGAGGCCCTATGTCATGGAGTTGCACACACATTAAAAACAGGCTCTAACTTTTTAAATGTATCCGCTAACCAACTTCTTCCAAAAATAAAAGACAAAGATGAAGTTTTGCAGTCAAGTACTACAAATCTCTTGGCAATCATGTTTGGTATAAATGAATACTGGTTCCGATGTCATGCTGATGTACGTTGTATGCAAAAGAACCTAGGCCCATCCACATGGTTTGACTTGCAAAATTTCTTACGAACTGGAAACCAAAATAAAGATGAAAGAGACATAATAAAACCAGGAGAATTCTGTTTTCTTGACCCTATAAATGTATCAAGGTACTTTCACTATCGCTTCATTGTCAGTGTGCATTTTATCTGCAATAAAACTATCCCTCCACTCAGAGAAGCGCAACACTTCTTTTGGAGAAAAGAATACCAATCCAAAGGAGCACCATACATCCACATGCTTTTGTGGATAAAAGATTCTCCAAAATTTGGCCATGATAGTTTTGCCACTGTTTTACAGTTTATTGAAAAATCCATTACCTGCAACATCCCTTCAGAAACCACAGATAGAGACCTACATCCAGAAGTGTTACGCTTCCAAAAACATAAATGTGGCAAATACTGCCGACGCAGATTTAAAAACAAAGGAAAATACTATACCAAATGTCGCTTTGGCTTCCTAGAACAGTTTGCAAAAAAGGACAAGTAAATAGCTTGGTGTCTTTTGTTAGACACAGTGGCCCTCATTACGACCCTGGTGGAGATCGTGGTGCAATATGCACCATGGAGCACGGCGGAAAGCTGCCAATACCGCCATGGGGGTTGGCGGATTTACCGCCCCATTCCGACCTTGGCGGGGCGGTAAATCCCCATTCCCCATTTTACCCTTCCCCATTCCCATTTTTGCCCCATAGGGTATAATGGGAGTGGGGAAGGCGTTAATTACGCCACCGTAAAATACGGTGGCGTAATTAACAACAAGGTCCCGTAGCGCCATGGATTTCTCCGCCCGGAAAAACCAGGCGGAAACCGCTCCATGGCGCTACGGGAACTCGTAGTAGAGCGGAAGGGTCCGCCGCGAATACCGCTGGCGTAAACCCACTCCGCCAGGGTCGTAATGAGGCCCAGTGTAAAAGGGAAAGCCCCTAAAAATACATACAACCTTAAAAAGGACAAATCATCCCAGTGCATCAATGATTACAATGCAATCATTGCCCTCTAGTGGAATGCAAACATAGACATAAAATGCAGACAATTCCACTGCAGCTGTAAGATATGTCATCAATGACATTTGTGATGTCATCTTTGATGTCCTGGGTGTTAGTCTTAGCAGTGCACCGTGGTGGCGCGAGTTATGGTTGCTTAGCTTACCATAACTGGCGAATTTCAGGGGTTTTTCGGTTTTACTTGGAACCATAACGTCCCTTTAACAAGGTTTTTTTACTGAATTTCATAGGTTTTTAGTAGTCCAAGTTAACCATAATGTCCGTTTAACAAAGGTTTTTTACTGAATTTCATAGGTTTTTAGTAGCGCAACTTAACCATAACGTCCCTATAACAACATTTTTTTACTGAATTTCATAGGTTTTTAGTAGCGCAACTTAACCATAACGTCCCTTTAACAAAGTTTTTTTTACTGAATTTCATAGGTTTTTAGTAGCACAACTTAACAATATCTCTGACTTTATGTAGATGTAACATGGAACATACTGAACCCCCTCTACTGAATTTGATGTCCGCAAACTCTTCTAATGTCCGCGGACATATGCGGACAACAGGAACACTACCCAAAAAGTCTGGGGGGTATGTTTAATTATTATATCATAACATATGAACATTGTACACATTCACAAACCAGCACACATACACATTATTTGTAGTAATAAATAAGAAGTGTAACCCATATATATAACAAGGCTCTCCCTTGGATACTGTTGTTGCCGGAAGGCTGATTGCCTCTAATTGTTATTGCAATTGCAAGTAATATTAAGATTTCTTTTTGGACAATCTTCATCGCCTTTGAAAAAGAGCTTTGCTCGAAACACGTGTCAGGCTGTGGAATGGAATTAAAAATATAACTCAATTGTTATTTTATTATTGTTTATTGGAGCAGTTCACTGATTACACTTAACTTGTCTCTCACTGAGGGTTCTTGGTCCAGGCACCCTCAAATTTTCAAGCTGAACGCTGCCTTTTTCATATTCCTAATATTCAGTATTAGCGCTGGTTGTTCATATTGGCCTTTGGACCACATTGTTTTATTGCATATATATAACACAATAACCATTCATTTAAATACAATATGTTCTAAAATGGAATATACCAAAAGAAGAAAGATAGGCTTCCAACATGATTACGTCACAGAAACTCCACAAGTAAGAGCAACAGCAGATCTACAAACCAGTAAGAACACACCTTACCAGAAGCTAGTAAGTGCACTGACATTTACTCATATATTTCTAAAGTGATATTATTTTGTTTTCTCACAGAAATGTCTAGTACTCTGGAGTGGCTAGAGGAGCATTTCCTACGTGAGGAAATGTCTGAAGATAGTGAACCTAATGGTAGACACTTTTCTATATAAACCAATTAATAAATATCATTTTATATTCATTTAACATATACATTTTTTTTGTACAGACCATACAAATATTGAAAATAGTAAACAAAAAGAAATATTGGATAAGAGTCTCCAGCACATGGAAGAAAAAATGGACCTTCTCATGGCAAATTTCAACAATTTAAAAAGCTTTGTGGAGGATCACTTGAAACAAAAAAAACTAGATACCATTGTCCCACATGTACCTGTCACCCCTCACCATATCCCAGTCAATTATCCCCAAACCCTCTCCATGAACCAAAACGTTTTGATGAGACTTCCATCCCTTCTTTACCTCATATGAATCCTCTTGAAACCCCCAATTCTCCTGTGTTTGTCTCAGTTTCTGCTTCACCTTCTCTGTCATAAATTTAACATCCATATATAATAAAGTAAAATTATTATATTGTGTCCTAATTTATTTCTTGTTTTTATTTTAAAAAAGCAGTTCAGATGTCCACGGACAGCTTGGGTGTCCGGATTGTCCGTGAAGTAACAAAAAATAAGGTGTCCTAAGAACACTATACCTGTCCGTACTGTTCGCTAGCAAGTTGAAACTGTTCTAAGAACACACAAGATGTCTGGGATATCCGCAATTATCCAAAATGGAGATGTTCTAAGAACATTATGCCTGTCTGTAATGTTCGCAAACAAGTCCAAACTGTTCTAAGAACACATTCGGTGTCCGAGATGTCCGTAATAAAACTAACACACACAGTGTCCTGAAAAGTTCGTAAATAAACATAATGGGGGTGTCTTGAGGATGCTAGACCTGTCCATACTGTCCTTAGGCAGATTGAAACTGTTCTAAGAACACATCAAGTGTTCCGGAATATTCGTAAATAAACAAAATGGGGGTGTCCTGAGGACGCTGTCCGTATTGTTCTCAGGTGAGTTGAAACTGTTCTAAGAACACAAGCAATATCCTAAAATGTTCGTCCTGAGGACGCTGTCCGTATTGTTCGCAAGCGAGTTGAAACTATTCTAAGAACACACGTGGTGTCCTGACATGTTCGTAAATAAACAAAACGGGGGTGTCCCGAGGACGCTATGCCTGTCCGTATTGGCCGTAAGCGGATTGAAACTGTTCTAAGAACAAACGCCTGTTAGTAACTGTTCGTTTCGCTTGTGTCGCACTTTTAATTAGTTTCAGGACCCGAACAGTGTCCGTAGAACACCCACGCACATGCACAAAACAGTTCACGTACATTTGGTGTCCTAAGGACACCGGTTCCCTTCACGGACATGTTCACGAACCTATCATGTGACCGCGCCCATGCTGAGCGTGTGTTCTGACTGCGGACACTGTTCGTGTCCCCGAACAATTTAAAACAACCTTTCAAGGCAATCCACAATATTTTTCAATAATAAATAACCATAGCACAAGTCCCAGAGAGTAATCCTGAGTTTCTACATACCTTTTGGGACTTGAACCTTTTTTTGGTGTTCGATCTGTTCGCAGACAGAGCGGGTGTCCGCAAACCATGCACAAGCACCCCTATAAAAGGCCACACCCCAGAGCTCATCCTCATTGTGTTTCTGGCTATTTTACAGAACACAGGGCCTTTCTGCTGCCAATTTTCCAGATTTATTTCTGAAACCTGATGGCATCCTTGGCTGCACTACTGCCACCTGGTGCTACATCTGCCTCAGCACCACCCCCACCCCTCCACCACCACCCACCTCCCCAAGGGCCTGAAGAGGGGGACAGGAGTGAGGATGCAGAGGAGGATGAAGAGGATGATGAGAATGAGGTAGTGGAAGTCCCTACTACTAGCACTCGCCGTGAGTCTTGGGTGTGGCGGTTATTTGCCATTCATGGTAACGTACCTAAGGCGCGTGCGAACCAAGTCACCAGCAACCAGTGCAAAATGGTACTGAGTCATGGGAGGCCAAGGTCGTACAGGTTTGGTACGACTACTATGAAGCGACACCTAAAGTTGTTCCACGTGGGGGCCGTTCGCAAGGTTGTACCTTGCGAGGAGCATAGTAGGTTGACTTCCTCTACTACATCCTCTGTTTCCGATCTGGTCACCACAAGGAACACTCCTGTGGGACAGCGTATTCCTCCAGTTGCCTCACAGGCCATTCACAATGCTGATGACCCTTACCTTTCGACGGTCACAGTTGTGTGTATGTACTGTGACGCATTACTCTGCAGGGGGGAGAGACTTCGAAGTGCTTTTGAGACTCTGGTCTCAGAACACGAGAAGACCTGCTCACTACCTAAGTAAGGCCCACTCTACATCTTCTTCGCTCCACCCGCCCTTTCTTATCCCTGTGGTTGGTGTCCCCCCTTACCCTCCTTTTCCCTCCTCTCCTAGTGTGTCGTGTGTAAAAAACCAAACAATTAAATAAAAAAACAAAAATCAAAACAAAAAAGGCTCTTTTCAGAGCCACCTTTCAAAGTTTAAAAATAGAAGTGAAAATAAATGAAGCAGGGCCTTTTGTATTTTTTAGAAGTCCGCGGACAGTCCGCGAACATCTAAAATTTTGGGGTGCTCCCCTATCATAACCATTGCAGTTTTGTCTGGGAGGAAGTGCTAGCTCTGAAAATAGCCTTTTGGTGGTGTTTGTTTGTGTTTGGAAAACTTGAAATGCTCAACACCTACTACAAAATGGATGCTGTAATTCCAAAAAAGGTTGCAATGGATTTTGTACATTTCTCAGAAAAATCTGATTGCCAGCATAAGTAAGATGGACTCCATCTCTGCGAAAAATGTATGTGCTACGAAACATAATATTTTCATTGTGAAAAGAGGACATGCCAACATCTCTTAGAAAAGCACAAACAGCCTTATTGACATTGGGCCTTGCTTTCTCCATTTGTGGACCAAATGAAGAAGAACGCAGCCACATTTGTCTCTGCACAATCCGTGAAAAAATTACTTGAGAATTTGGAAACATGTCCATGACATTCCCAAGTCCTTCTTTCATTGCAAATTGCAAAGAAATTCCAGACACATGTCCTAAACTGTTCCCTCCACAATGAATTACAATTAGGTCTGGATGATGCCCTGTCTCCAAAGTAGCACAGAGAGGTAGCAAGTCCAACCACTTCATTCCACGTACTCCATGCCAGTGCACTTCCACATGTGGGAATCCAAGATCTACAGCTACTCCACAGATTTCTGCATGCACCTTCAACCAGTGTATCCATGAGTCTCCCAAAATCCAAACAATCTGTTTTCTGAAACACACAGCCATAGCTATCTGTTCTTCTCTCAGGAAAAAGAGTATCAGACAAACTCTCTCCTGCACAACACACCCACTAAACTTTACTGACCAATCCCTTGTTCTGCTCATTCTCATTTGCATGCCTCCCCACCCCAAAATCCCCAGATGTAACACGCGATGTCCGCGGACTACCGCCATGTCTGCGGACATATCGTAACATGGACAGTCCTTCTACCATTTCCATTTCACTTTCTGGGCCATTCCCTCATTGGATGTAGCTAATCAGTCACACAACCATCCACCAATCACATCCAAGACCTCTACATCTAACTGCATCATGATATGATATGATATGATGGTTTATTTATATAGCGCCTATACACAATGTGTTTCAAAGCGCTTCAAGGCAAGGGAGGGAACAAGGGAAAAACAATGACATTCTTACAGGCCATGAAAAGTAAGGATGTGAAATTAGCTATCGTACTCGGCCTGACGACATTTCAGATAGTGCAAGAGCTAAAACATAGATAAGGAAGGGAGGGGGAGAGTGGGAAGGAAATAGAAACAGACAGGCGACTACCTTACGAGGTGAGGGAGAGCGGTGCAGAAAGGTAGGGGACGAACAAAACAAGCAACTATCATATTAGACCTGATGACATTTCAGATAGTGCTGGAGGGGGGGTGGGGAGGAAAAAACCAGTAAGGGGAGGGAGGAGGAGACAGACGAGGTTGCTATCATACTAGGTCCAGGGACAATTCTGATAGAGTAAGTGCATAGAAGAAAGTAAGGGGAGGAGATAGGAAAAGGGAGAAGGGAAAGGAGGAGAGAACAGAGAGTTAGCAGTCAAAAGAGTGGAGAAGCAAGAGGGGAGAGTGAATACAATTGCAGAAATCAGTCGTAACACATAATGTTGCAAGCCAGGATACAAGATGAAGATGGGAACAGCATGATTCAGGGCCACCATGAGTACAAGATGCAAAAGAAGTTCAGCATGAGAGTTGAGAAAGGGTGACGCACAATGAATGAATGAAGTCCATAAAAGTCAAATCCAGCATTGTCCACAAGACGGTGATGGTGAAACCAGAATGTATCAGGACAGAATCCTGCAGAAGTAGGCTTGAGTGGGGTGAGGGGGGAGCAAGGTAGAAGAATCAAGCAAATCAGGCAACACCTGTGTGTGAGAATGGGGGGCACAAGGAAACATCACGGGGGGACCAGAGGGAGTAACACATGTTGGTGCATGCCTACCTGCTGTCTGAGCAGGGGGTCGGGCCCTGGGTCCTCCTGGTCCAAACAGGAATTCCCCTTTTCTTTGTCTGCCCTTCGCTTAGGATGCCCTGGCGAGAGACGCCCTTGATCTAATAGTTAAGAGCAGGAAGGAAGAGGCAGGGCTAAGAAGGTGGGTGGTGCTTGCTAAGTGGTGAAAAAGAGTGGCAAACAGGAAGGCACCAGGTGGGGGGGCTTGCAAAGTGGTGGAAAAGAGCGGCAAACAGGAAGGCACCAGGTAGGCGGGGCTTAGGCCAGGTGACCTAGATCCACTTGCACCTGCTCCCCGTCTGCAAAGGAAAAGAGGCTGGAGGGCTCCTTAAGTAGGGAAAAGGAGCAGCAAACAGGAAGATACCAGGTGGGCGGGACTTGCTAAGTGGTGAAAAAGAGCGGCAAACAGGATCAGCACTTCAAATGTACTGTTAATCACTCCGAGTACAAGTGTCATATCATTGGAAAGCACCTTCTACAAGAAATACTGTACAAGTCTCCAAGATTTCTACTTGCAGCTGCATGCATATCCATATGCATGAACACAAACTACAGGTATGCATATTTTCTGTATAGTACATGTACAATTCTTATACATTCATATAAACAGATTAACTGACTTTTATCTTGTATAACCTATAAAATGAACTTACTGTCATTTTTCCCATCTCCTATAATCAACTGTCACTTCCAAAACTATCTGCTATTTAATTTCTTTTTACACACACATTTGCAAAGCATGTTCAACTAACATGTTTAAAGTAAAATATAAAGAGTTCACATAGTCAAACAAAACTGCATGCACACACTATGTTCAAATATCAAACAACAATACTTGGACAAAAACATAAAAATCAATGTCTAAATTAACATCAGTGCTATATACAAACAAAATTACTAATTTGTTTCCTTAACAATTGCAGTGAAGACCACTCTCCTGAAAAGCAGCAGCAGAATTTGAAGTACAAACAACAACTAAGAAGAAACCTGCTCATTCCACAAAAAGAGTAAGTTAAATACCACCATAATATTTGTACTATCATTCAAACATACTGTAAGGTTAATTTATGCTATTACTGCGCCTAAAAACAGAGATTGTGCACCATTCTGTCCACAAATCCCCATTTGTTAAACAGACATTTACAGGCAGAATGGGGGACAAATTCCCATTTTTTGGCGCACAAATGACACAACTCAGCCCCTAGAATTTTGATATTATAGAACAAACAACTCTTTAAATTGTATACCATTAGATTTACTATTTGTACTTCTCCACACCACTAGCTTACTTTCTACTGTCATTGGAATCCCAGTTTAGTAGCACATAAATTCAAGAATACCCATCCCAACTAGTTGTAGTTGCCCAATGCACAATCACACACCATCACATACATCTTTATCATCATACTCAGACACTCATGCACACAGCACACATACATTGCAGAACATCCCAACCCATGCCTTCTTTATTTTTTTCAACAGACCCTAAAGAATGCCTAGCAAAAATCAAGTCCGTAGGAAGCAACGCAGAAGTAGAGCAAATGAAAATAGAAGTGTCCAAAATAAGCATCCATCTCTAGCAGAATTTGTAAAAAAGTGCAAACAAAACAGCTAATACAGTCATTTAGCAAAACAAAACAAGCTTCAAGTAGAGAAACTTTGCCTCCTCTATCAAAATGTAAAACAAAACAGAAAACAATTAACAAGAATTCAGCTACAGCTACTGATAAAACTGCTCCTATAAATCTTGATATAGTGCCAAGTAAGCATACCAAAAAAAGTATTTTAGCAAAAATGTTCCACCATCACAGAGTCTTTCAAAATCTTGTAAAAACAGGAGAGAAATCATGCACAACCCTTCAAACCTACCGTAGGAAATTAATCTTAGAAGCTTTGATAGACAGTGCAAACTTTCTCAAAAGAAAGTTATTTATTTTAGTGTTAAACAAAATGAAACCGCTAACAAAACTAATGACTAAATTACAAAAAAGACTTCTCAATAAACAAAATGTCAACAGAAATAATTTCTTAAATATCTGTGGAGGTGAATGGAGTCACAGCACAGAACCATATTTTAATGAAGAAGCATACAAACAAAAGCAAACAAATACAATTGCCATACATAGCAGTGGACGAGGTTATGAAAAAGTTACTAATACGATAATGGAACAAGAAATACTGCTTACAAAAATATCCCCAGAAATCTTAGAATTACCTCTCCATTCAACTGAATCAGAACGTCTAGTATACAAATGGCCATGCACGTCAATGTTTAACATTCCCAAAAAATCTTTCAAGTCTTTACGCCAATTCCTCAATCAGTATGTGAAAGGCAAAGACAAAATCAAAATAAAACTACTGCAAAATATGGATAGCTGTCCAGTGCGAAAGCACACAGGACTACAAGGACATTCATTTGCCTGCATTTCAGGACCTACTTGCAAAACCACCTTAAATCATATCAAAATGATATCAACACATCATTAAACTATAAGAAATCTAGTCTATAAACTGTACTATGCTAAAAGTCCTGCTTTAGCACTAGCCAATTTAAATAACATTCTTCTACATGGTACAGCAAAAGACCTACTTGAAGAAATCGACTATATCCAGAAAAAATATTTTGGAAGTGAAAGCCACTTACAGAATGAAATAGCTTTAAAACAAATTAGCAACAATTCTATGCATAGCAACCTTCTACTACACACATACAAAAAAGAAATACTGAAATTTAAAAGTACATCTGCTGAAGTACCAAACCATGTGTGTGTATGTTGCCGCAGAACTTTTTATAAAGGTAACACAAAAACTGTACACCTAACATACAAAATAGAAGACAATGAAGATTTTCAATGGTTTGAATTAGCTCTCTACCTTACATCAGAAAACAAATATGAAATAACTGACCCCTTAACACTTTGCAGTTACTGCCATACAAAACTTGACAACAACCAAACTCCTTCACGTGCTATCACAAATAATTTGGAATTATTTCCACTACCAAAACCCCTACAACAACTCAATTTATATGAGAGCATCATAATTGAAACAGTGCACCGCTTTCAAGCAATAATACGCCTTCAACCAAAAACAGCAAAATTACCTCCCTCTGAATTAGTGAAAGGCTTTTGTGGAAAAGTAGTGTATTTACCATTAGATCTTACCATTAGATCTAAAAGAAAATGTGCACACTCTGGGAGTGCAACGTCCAATGGAGCAATCTTTAATTACTTAGTAAATGGTGTACCTACAAAAGACAAAAATATTTGGCAACAACTGGTAGATTTACATAAAGTTAGACAAGCCTTGCAATATCTAAAAGACAATAATGAATACTACAAAGAAATTAATATTGAAGAAAACTTGAAAGAAACCACTGAAATAATTCAATTTGAGCTTCTAGATCCTGCTACAGTATCCAATACTTTAGACCATTATACAATTCATCCATTGCACTCTAATGACACCGTAGAAGATGCACTAGAAACGTACCAAATGCGACAACCAAAAGGATCACCATACAGCATATGGGAAAAAAATATAGAAGCATGTGCTTTTCCTCTACTCTTTCCTACTGGCAAAGAAGGAAGGTACGATGATATAATAACAGCATCAGAATACCGCTTGTTGCGGATGTATTCTGAAGATCCCAGATTTAGAGAAAATGTGGACTACATATTCCACCTACTCTTTGAAAGTGAACTAGCAACTCTATCTTACGGAGTTGCACACACATTAAAATCAGGAACCTCTTTGTTTTTGCTTTGTCACCCCGAGTGGGACGGGTATGCCCAGACGTGGGTCCCGTGCCTGCTGGGCCTAGAGACCCAAGCTACTCCTCACTGATGAGGCCCAACAAGGCCGAAACATGTTTGGGGATGCTTGTGGTCTCGTGCAGAAGGGATGTGACCTAGCAGTTCGGGCTGGACTGCCCCTTTTAGGGGTGGGGCCAAGCCTGATTTGCATATGGTCTTTCCCCTTCTGTAATGGCTTGGCAGGCGAAGAACGATGGTCTGGAGGGTTGCCCAGAGCAATGCCAGTGGTTAAGATTCATTCTAAACCCTCCAGCCATCACCTCTTTGTTTTTGCTTAGCTACACAATTATTACAAAAAGTGCAACAAAAGGATGAGGTTTTACATCCAAGTATTACAAATCTATTAGCAAACATGCGTGGTACTAAAGAGTACTGGTTCCGACGTCATGGAGATGTGCGTTGTATGATAAGAAACCTTGGCTCACCCACTTGGTTTGTTACATTAAGTTGTGCAGAATATGCATGGGAAGATTTACATGATTTCCTACGTATATCAAACAAAAACAAAACAAACATAGATATACTAACACCTGGAGAACTTTGTTCTCTAGATCCTGTTAATGTTTCAAAATATTTTCACCATCGCTTCATTGCTATGCTACACTTTATTTGTAATAAAATTGTTCCTCCCCTTGGAGAAGTGCAACACTTCTTTTGGAGAAAAGAATACCAAGCCAGAGGAGCGCCACATATCCACATGCTTTTATAGATTAAAGATGCTCCTAAATTTGGTCAAGACAATGTTGCCACTGTGTTACAGTTTATCAAAAAATATGTCACTTGTGAAATTCCATCGGAAGCAACAAATAGTGATCTTCATGCACAAAGTTTACAATTTCAAAGACACAAATGTGGCAAATATTGTCGTCGCAAATACAAAAACAAAGGAAATTACTACACCAAATGCCGCTTTGGTTTCCGTAGACCAGTTACAAAAACAGGTCAAGTAAACAACTTCATGTCTTCAGTTAGACATAGGCCCTCATTACGACCCTGGCGGAAATCGAAAAACGATGGCGGAAATGCAATACCGCCATCGAATAGCGCTCGGTGCGACTATGACCCGTCACCGCAAAGTACGAAGCCATTAGCGACACCGTAGTGAACGCCAACGCTAACTGCACCAAGCACGCGCGCGCGCGCCATGCCAAACCGCAAACACCACCATGGCGCAAGGGTACGCCAATTCCGACCCTAGCGGACATGTACCTAACGCCATCAGGCATGGCGTAATGTACCATTCCGCCATGGCGAGAAGTACGGCATCGCGAATCAACCGTAAACGGCCCCACTGAGTGCCTGTACACCGCTCCCTGCCCACAAAGTACAACTCCCCGTAGGTGCAATGAAGTCACAATGCAACCATTGAAATGTACAAGTCACCCATGCATGCCAACGAACAAAAGAAACACAAGAGGGGCCAATGGGAGCTGCAGGGCACAGATGGCACGAATACAGAAGCCATCCCAATGGACATGACCACAGTCCCCCACCAAGAAACGCACGCAAACACAGGCACCTGTGACCAGCAATATTCAGAAAATCACATCATTCCACCAGTCCACCTGGCTGACCGGCATCTGTTACACAAAACCCAATCCCCCGCCCCTGAGCATGACAACATTCAAACTGTCATATAGGCAGCCCCCATCCCTGACCTCACGGGCTTAGTAGGCAAACGCGCCCAGTACAGTACCACACAACTAAACCCCGAAGCTGGAACCCAATGCAGATCTCCTCACAATACATCGCCCCCCAAATAGGCATATGCCACATCACTTGCAAAGAAAAACGCTACACGGGCCAAATCAGAATAGAAATTTATGCACATCAAAGTCACCAAGCCCATACAGCCATCAGGCCATGAACTCCAAAACACTAATCACCATTGTGGGCTGCATCCGCAAGAAATGACCAGCCACTACTTGTGTGTCGCCCTGTTCCCCCATGGTACACAGAGCCACATTCACGTACGAAAAGGCAACATGGAAGCGCACAGAACCGCAGGGCCGTCCCAATGGGGAGGCACTAGTCCAGCTGAAAGGCCGAAATGTTGCTCCGAGCCACCAGTACTGCGTAAGGACATGTGGGCCATTGGCGATCGTCCCATAAGATCGTAATGCTGCTCCACTGATTAACACGAAGCAGCAGGTGTCGGGAGTAAAATCCATCTGCAGGAGTGGCATACAGATGGCAGTGGCAAAAGGGGAGGAGATACCTGTCAACCAAAAGAAAAGAAAAAGAACAGAATGGCCATCAGAACTACATTCGAACAACTCACTTCAATGATCACACGAAATCCACAGCCATATGCATGCTAGCCCACTCAAAAGGATCATCACCACCCCAAAACCACTTGCGACTCATAACCATCTATATCGAGGTGCAAACACCATCACAAACGAGTGTACCTGTGCATGCGTCTGTCAAAACAGAATCCATCAGATGGGAATGTTAATGTGCATGGACACAAGTGTCTGAGGGCGCCTCGAGACAGGGAGGGCTCAACAAGGCCAGATAGACGATGGTCCCACTATGGCAGCCCTGCATCACATAGCGTAGGGGAGGCGGATAGATCCCAAGTAGCCCTGTACATGGCAAACTCTGTATCAAATCACCTGCCCATGCATCCATTCATCATTCCCTCATCCCGGGATCAAAACGCCTGAATAATTACTCACATAACATTAGAAACATCCATTGAGTCTGTGCGTTATGCAGCCTGCAAAATCCACAGTGCCCCAGGCCGTAATTCCAGTGTTGTGAAGTAACATGTATTTGGGAACGGCCGGCCTCATCGCCCACGTAGCTATTGCGCATCCCAAACTATTCATATCAATCATTGCTCCCTCGCCATGGGCCCTGTCTCAAGGACATTGAACAATAGAACGTTATATTGGCAGTCAGACCTGTGGGCATCTCCTCGCCGCTAGCTGGAAACCGAAAGCGCCGCCCTTCGAATTCCTCATTTGCAACACCACGTCGGAAAGGCATCTGTGGCCGTTTGAAATCACTAATTATTCCATCGAGTGCGGCTGTGTGTGAAAATGGCAACTGCCTTCACCCACGAATGGGACGCCCCGCCCGTCGTTGCAACTCGGTACAGTGATGCATGAGGGCCCACCGTTACTCGAGTACTACGTTCCACTGACCCTTCACAAGTCTGTTCGCGACTGCACAGATAGTATGGGAAACAATGGGACCACAGCAGAATGAACATATCAACCAATCTTACACGGCCATCGGGTACAAATACATGATAGCAATAGCAAGATACCATTCCCCGAATTGCAGCGTTGTGCGCGTGACATGCTCGGCCAAAGGGGAGAGCAGTTTGCACAGGTGGAATGAATCACCACAGGTGGAGGCCATACAGCCTGAAAACACATAAATTGCACAGCCAGTCTCCTCCCACAACCACACCGAAATGCTACCGGCAGGACTCGCGATGTTGGCCCTGGGGGACCTGATAGCACTGCAAGTGCTCCAACTCCAAGAAGAAGACGAACACCAACTACAACCAGCCGCACGGAGGAGACGCAGGAGGAGGAGGAGGCCAAGGCAGGGCCAGCAAGGCCCACCAGCACAGCCACTACCACCACGCAGGCAGCCCGCAATACCACGCCTCCGAGCACATCCGTTCAACCTCACTGATGAGCAGATCCACACCCTCTACCGTCTGGACCGGGACACCATAGCCGCCATTGTGGACATGACACAGGCTGACCTTGTCAGCATGATAGATAGCCCAACCGCCATCCCACCCCTACTGAAGGTGGTGTCTGTACTCCACTTCCTGGCCACAGGCACCTACCAGCACACAGTCGGACAGTTGCATGGCATTTCTCAGCCACTGTTCTCACGGACACTATTGCAAGTGCTCGATGCCCTCCTGCAGCACGCAGACGACTACATCTCCCTACCACGCTCGGAGCAGGAAATTACAAACACGAAAGTGGGATTCCATGCACTTGCCGGCATACCGGGTTGCATTGGTGCCATCGACTGCACCCATGTTGAATTGGTCGTCCCACATGCCATGGAGGCCCAGTACCGCAACCGAAAACAATTTCATTCCCTGAATGTACAAATGGAGTGTGACTCCAACAGGATCATTACACATTGTTGTGCCCGATTCCCTGGATCAACCCATGATTCTATGGTCTTGAGGAACTCTACAATACCACGCTACATGGAGCGACACGCAGGGAACAGATCCTGGCTACTCGGTGCATGATGATGTGGGGTATGTGATGCGGCAATGACCTGGCAGGAAGGGGGGGGGGTGTGCGTACGTATCAATGGCATTCCACATCATACGTTTCTCGTCCACATACAGGTGATGCTGGATATCCACAGAAGAGATGGCTCCTCACACCAGTCCGGAACCCACGGGACCAGCATGAGGAGGACTACAACCATGCCCACTCACGTACCCGTGTAGTCATAGAACAGGCATTCGGCCTACTGAAGGGCCGTTTCCGCTGCCTCAGCAGGTCTGGCGGGGCACTCCTGTACCGCCATGAGAAGGTTGCAAAGATGGTGATGGCATGTGTCATGCTCCACAACATGTGCGTACGTAGAAATGTGCCCATGCCCCCTGACGCAGAACTGCAAGCACCTGATGATGGTCATGATGAGGGTGGGGATGTGGCAGCACCTCATGGAGTCTGCGAGGCACCGGAGGCCCGTGACATTCGTCAGCATCTCATTGATGTATGCTTCTAGCACTCACGCCTGGTGGCTGATACATGGACACGGGACTCGTGGCACTGCGTGTGTCTGGGACATGCACAATATGGACTGTACGCCTATGATGGCCTAGTACACAAAGATCAATGTCCACACATCTCATTGGTTGATCGTGCACTTTTTATGGCATATGTGATGTCATGTTGAACACCCTATCGACCCGCCACCCAAGTGAGCCCAACACACCCCCTCCACCCTCCTACCTCCCCCCCGAACACCAGTGTCCAAAGATGCTCATTGCCAGTGGGCTGTCGCTATTGCATGCCCCCTCTGCGGGTATCAGGGGCACCCCTGCCTGTGGAGCGCAGGTTCCTTCCAGATCTATGTTGGGGGCTGCCCTGGACGGAACTTGCAACGGATGATGTGTCTGCCTGCTCACGTCCATGCATGTCCCTAAGGGTTTGCGAGAGCTCAGTGAGCACACGGCGCACTGCGGCAAGTTCGGCACATACGTCCTTGGCCGTCGCATGCAGTTCCCCCCTGAGGCTCTCGGTGCTTCTCTCCATTTGGACTCTCAGGCTCTCGGTGCTACTCTCCATTTGGACTCTCAGGCTCTCGGTGCTACTCTCGATTTGTGCCCTAAGTGTCTCAGTTGATGTTTCTATGTCTGCCTTAGTGCCCCCACATTCATCAGCATGGTCCTTGAGGAGCGTGGCCAGTTGCTGCTGTTGTTCGATCAACTGGTCGAGGGACTGTTGCCTCTGCTGGGCCATGGCCATTTGCGGGGGTGTCACAGAGGGGCTGTTGTCCTCATGTTGCCTTGCCACAGGGCTTGTGGGGGATGGCCAGTCGTCGTCTTGTGGGTGCCCCTGCGTGGTATCCTCATGTTGTACGGGATGGGACAGACAGGGGGATTGGGACAGGTCATGGATGGATCTGACTTCGGCATCCCCGTTTTCTGTGTCCGAGCATGCTGCCATCAATGGGGTGTCACCTATGGTGCTGCTGCCACCAGAGGCAGTGCCTTCTGTGGCATCCATTGGGGGGACCTGTGGTGGTGGTGTTGTGGGCATGCTGGCTGCTGGGGTGCCTGTTGATGTTCCCTCCTCTGTGCTGCCACCTGATTTGTGCTGCTGCCGTGTCTTCATGCGTGCAGCTGAGGTGGAGGGTCTCTGGCCGTTGGTCTTGGCCCTCTTTGCAGGTGTGCTGGTAGGGGTGTCCTGTAGCTCGTTGTTTGGATCGGACCCTGTGGTGGAGTAAAGGAGGGCGAGGGTTATTGATGGGTCTGTGGGAATTGGAATGGCATTGTATCACATGCATTGGGGTGGTACCTGAGGGTGATTTGGGTCGGGGCCTTGGAGGTGCTTTGATTTGTGTGTGGAGTGAGGGTGCAGTTGTTTGGCAGCCTGCAGTTAGGGTGTGCCTGCTGCACGTGTAGTGCGTGTATTAGGGGTTTTTAATTATTTATGTATTTATTGTGGGTTTTAACGTGCGCTATCAGGCCGATGTGTGTGGACGTTCTCCTGGACATGTGTTTCTGTTGCACTATGTGGACGCATGGTACTTCACATGGATGGACTGTGTGGATTTGGCATTGTTTTATCTGGCCCACCTACCTGAATCTTCGGATGTCTGCACTCCTTTCTCCATCCCTCCAACTCCCTCTATGCTCTCCATTCCGATGGTGGAGGCACAGATTTCTTCCCAGGGGGTCAACTTGATGGGTGATTCAGGACCTCCCCCGGTGGCTGTGGCAATGTTGCGGTTGGCAGAGAGTATGCTGCGGACGCGTATCCGCAGGTCGTCCCATCGCTTGCGGCATTGCTGTGGGGTGCGGGGTGCGGTCCCCACCGCACTTACCCGCTGTGCCACCAGAGCCCATATGGCCTTCTTGTTTGCAAGTGCCGTCCTGGTCATTTGCGTGCAGAAGACGACGGCAGCATTCTCCTGGAGGGTCTCTGTTAGCACGGTGAGTTCCTCACGGGAGAAGTGGACCTGCCGCTTGCGGTCGCACGCTTTCTTCGCTACTTTTCCCATTTTTCTTGGTTTCGCTAGGGTGGTTGACGGGTTGGGGTGTGTTTCAGGGTAGTGATTTTAGTGGTTGTGTGGTTTTAGTGTATTTATAGGTGTACGCCGGGATGTTTCCCGTTCCGGGCCCATGTTTTAACTTCCGTTTCCGTATATTTCCGGCCACCGTACTTTCCGGTAGGCGCACACTGCGGTGACCGCTAAGAGGGGTGGCGGTATTGCACCTAGGGCGCCGTACGGCGGCGGTGTGGGCCGTTTTGGGGTCATTTCCGCCATCGCGGACTTTGCACTTCCCACATGCCGTGGTGCTCGTGCCCGATGGGTCGGAATGGGCCGCACTTTGCTCCTTCGTGCAATGGCGGAAACGCTATTTACGCTGTGGCGCTCCGGTAAGTCGCTTTCCGCCAGGGTCGTAATGAGGGCCATAGTGTTAAAGGTAAATCACCTAAAAATACATATTACATAAAAAGAACAGAAGAAGAAAAATATATCAATGATTACAATGCAATCATTGCCCACTTATGGAATGCAAACATAGATATGCAGTACATTGCAGACAATTCCACTGCAGTTGCACAATATGTTACAGCATACTTAACTAAAGCAGAAAAAACAGAGCTCCAAGACCTCTGGAATGACCTGTCATCAGACAAAACGCTGTCTCAGAAAGTATGCAGCTTGGGCATAAAAATGCTCTCCCATAGAGAATGTGGCTCCTATGAAGCAGAAGACTGTTTAACCGGTACTGCTTTGTATGGAAAATCTGAAAATATAGTATGGCTAAGTCTTGGTCCTGCTAAATCTAGAAAAAGAGTTCTGAAATCATACGACGATATAGAAACAATAGCCAAACATGATCCAAACAGCCAAGACATTTTAACAAACAATTTGCTGGACACATAGTACCCAAACAGAAGTACCACTTTAGAAACCATGTGTCTATACTACATATCCCAAAACTTCACATATAAAATTAATGTAAAACCCGATGAAAAAAAAGGTAGATACAGAGTATCAAATTGTGAAGGCAGCTTAGTAAAACTCACCAAACCAAATGTCATTAATCATATCAAATTGTCATTAAAGACTTCTCAACATAAAGAACTATATTACATGTCCCTGCTACAACTCTTTAAACCATGGAGAAAAGAAGAAGAAATACTAGATAACTATGACTCCTACGAAGACGCTTTCAAAGCAAATGAAAGCACTATAACGATGTAAACTTTACACAGTACAAAACAATGTTGCACAATGAACAGCAACACGAAGAAGAACTCCAAACCCAACTAGATAAGGACACTCCTGACAGTAGTCAACCTTCTGTAACAGGAAGCCAAGAACCATTGGGAGAGCCACTAATAACAAATGAGGCAGAATTAGCTATGACGGAAGTAGAAAACACCATGTGTCAGTATGAAGATAAAGAAGACTTAACTATACTACAATCAAAACTAAACAATGAGCAACGTAGCATTTTTCAAGAAGTAACAAAAGAAATTGCACATGGTGTACAACATGAAAACAAAGAATGCACCTGCCAAAATTACAAACCTATACTACTGTACGTCAGTGATGAAGCTGGTTCTGGCAAAACATTCTTAATCAAAATCATCAGTAAATTCCTTCAACAGTTGACAAACAACAAACTGTCAGCTGTTGTCACTGCCCCCACAGGTTTAGCTGCCTACAACATAGGCGGTGTCACTTTACACTGATTACTACTCCTGCCAGTAGAACACCAAAACAAATTAGACTATTACAAACTTTCTACAGAAGCTGCAATGGAACTACGCAGAGTATTAAAATAAATGAAAATGCTACTAATAGATGAAGTGAGCATGGTCTCCAACCTAATGTTGGCTTTGATTCACCTCAGATTACAAGAAGTACTCAAAACAAACTATGAAGAGCTCTTTTGAGGAAAACACATTATTGTTTTCGGAGATCTTCTTCAATTGACACCAGTGAAAGGTGAGCCTATTTTTAAAACCTTAGGACACAAACTCTGCCGTAAAACTGTTGGCAGCAAAGGAAATGTCAACCTTTGGCAACATTTCCAATACAGAGAATTAACAGAAAACATGCGGCAATCTGCAGATCTCACTTATGCCAATTTCTTTAAAAGTATTAGAGTTGGTATACTATCTCAAGAAGCACAAGCAATATTGAAAACCCGGCACATTCATGCACTTTATGGCGATAATGCATGTGGTACGGATGTTATGGAACAATTAGCCCACAAAAATGTCAATTGTATGGCCTTAATGCCAACTCTTGCAAGCTCTTTCAAATTCAATGAAACAATGTTAAAAAAAGAAATGCAACCAATAATTGAAATTAGCGCCACAGACAAACTAGACATTCATGGTATGACACTACCAATGTGTGAACAAGCCACAACAAGACTAAATAGTTTAGAAAATGCAATTGCAATCTCCAACACAGCTAGATTGGAAAAAATATTAAAATGATCCTTAAATTGCAGAGTAATGCTTAAATGTAACCTTGACGTGGATCAAGGACTAGTTAATGGAGCACTGGGTACAGTTGTTGGCTTTCAAACATACCCACGTGCCAACAACATTCAGTTTGTCAATATTCTCTTTGACAAACTTTCAGAAGTGAAAAGGATAGGAGGCTCAACAGCTCGATTCCTTCTCTTCAAAGACATGTATGTACGCAGAGAAGAATTTTCTCTAACTCTTGCATAGGCAGTCACCATTCATAAATCACAGGGTCTTACCCGAGACAAAGCAGTAATAGATATTGGTAACAAAGTCTTTAAAGAAGGCATGAGCTACGTAGCACTATCACGCTTACGTACACTTGATGGTCTATTTCTAATCAACTTTGATGCAAGTAAAGTAAACGCTGATATTCCTTGCATTTTAGAATACAATACACTTTGTTCACTATACACCCCCATCTAAAAACATATCCTGTTCCACAAAAAGTAAAATGTTCTAAAAGAAAACTAAATCAAACAGAAATGCAACAGGATGTAACTGCAAATCCTCCAAAAAGAATAAAAAAAAGCGTATACTTCATCAAGTACCACAAACAAAAAAGAAACTATTAGGGAAAGTAACCCAGGTACTTCTTCAAAAAAAGAAGACAAACTCAAAAAAAACACTCAGATACAGAACTACCTGGTCCATTTAAACTTTCAAATGTAATTGATGTAAGTTGCTACGCAAATGTAGCAATAAATATTCTATTTCAATTACCACCAAATGTTTAGTTTGTTTTTTTTTATTTTTATATGCTTCTATAGCGCCATAAGCCCGCAGGCATCAGGGCGCTGAGGCACACAATAAGTACATGGTGATTTAGACATCCAGATCTCTGGTTCCGGTGGATATCGGAGGACTATTTAAATAGGTGGGTTTTCAGGAGTTTTCGAAATTGGAGGTGATTTTCTTGGCTTCTCAGAGTTATCGGAAGGGCATTCCATATCGGAGCCGCCTTTACTGCGAACGATCTGCCCATACCGGATTTGAGCCTGTATTTCTGTTCGACTAATAGGTTCTTACCAACTGAGCGAAGATGTCTCTTGGGTGTGTAAAATTCAATATTTTATTTGTTGACAACATTTACTTACACAGTACAGACCAATTGAGTTTGCAAATGTTAGTACTTCATAGAAACGCAACAAACAATCCTGACAACACGTATCGTGTTTATGGAATAAGACAACAATTGGACTACTGTGCTGGAATGGTGAAATTCACTATAAACTCACAGAAAGATCCATAAGAATTTCTAATGTACTTACTACAAGTACTGCAAAACATAAACATACCTATAAACGAAATCTTCCAGATTTCAGACATGTGGAAACATACATGCACTCTCTGCAAGAATGTGACACAAAAAAAAAATCCCCAATGAGCGCTTTGTGTATGTATCAATACCTAATTGTGAATCCGTTCTATTTCAGCAACTTGTACAAAATGCAAACCATGGTAGATTATGTACTACCTGTAATTCGGATAATCGTTCCACCTTACTAATACAAACACATAGTAAATATGGAATACTAATGCTTCTACTTTACAATGCAGATGGTACCAAAAACAACTGCAAGCTTACTGGATTCACACATGGTCAAATATCACTTGGTAAGAAAACCTTCACAACAATAGGTATAATCTACTACACAGAAGCCACAACCAATGCAGGTCACTATACTGCATATATATAAAAAAAAATGTGGATGGTTCGAATGTAATGATAGTACCATTACTCTAAAGCAGAGATTGCCTGCAAATCTTACAAACGCTTATTTAATCTTCTTAAAACCAAAATTTATTAACTAAACTGTACTTAAACAGTAACAAAACTTCTATTAAAAAACTATAAACTGTTACAATATGCTAACAGCTATCTAACTGCCCCAAGATTCTACAACAACTAAACAGATACATGAATACCACTAAATTATATCATAAAATAGACAGTTAGAATACACCAACTGGTATCTAACTGCCCCAAGATTTTAAAATAACCAAACAGATAAATCAATACCACTTCATTATAATAAAAAAATAGACAGAATATGCCAACAGGTATCTAACTGCCCCAAGATTCTACAATAACTAAACAGATAAATGAATACCACTAAATTATATAAAAAAATAAACAGTTACAATACGCCAACTGGTATCTAACTGCCCCAAGCGTTTCAATAACCAAACAGATAAATCAATACCACTACATTATAACAAAAAATAGACAGTTACAATACGCCAACTGGTATCTAACTGCCCCAAGATTTTACAATATCCAAACAGATAAATCAATACCACGTTATTATAACAAAAATAGACAGTTACAATATGTCAATAGATATCTAACTGCTCCAAAAATCTGCAACAAGTCAACATATAGAACATTAGGCAGAAACAACAAGTGAACACTGAAAACAAACAAAAAGACTGTAGCATAACAAAAAAAAGGGTTTTATTAATCCAACATGGATTTTTTTTTCACAGACCGAATGATTTTAGCAACAAACACAGAAACTGAGCAAATTGCACAGTACACTGGTTTGTAATCTACTAAATATTAGGGTAAAAAAAAATGTTGATTATTCCATGTTATAATTCGTTACAAAATATCAATACTAACATAATCTTTTCTTTTATCACAGAAATTAACAAGGAATAAATGTACTCCAGTTAGTAAACCAAACAGTAAGTATATTATAGTAAGTATAACCATCGCAGCAAACCACACCCATAATAACGTATAACTTCGGTGCTTATAAATTTGGTCTTGACCATGCACCCAAGACTGGATAAGCCACTATGGGTGTGCTATGCTGCAGTGTTTGTGGCCAGGTCAAAGAGTCTTGGGTGCATGCCCATACGGCCATGCTTCAAAGACTCTATGCCCTGGCCACAACCACCACAGCATATCACACCCATAGAGTCAAACATTTTAACTATGCCATATGGGCACTTTTAATGTCTGCGAACATGACAAGTGTTCTTAGAACAGTTTCAACTTGCCTGCAAACAGTACGGACAGGCATAGCGTCCTCAGTGTTAGGGAGAATTCTCTGTTGAGGCTGAATTTCCTAACCTAGTGAGTCCCCCAGCAGCTTTGCTGGATTTCTGGAGTTTGTTTTTTTCCATCCTGCCAAGAGTGAAACTCTTTTTTCCCACTCTTGGACATGTATGTGTGTAATTCCTTTGAAATGTCAATGTGTTCGATGGGCTATGGGGTCTTTTACTCCATAGGGTCTCATATGTTTTTCTATGTGTGTTACACCGCACCCTACGTGCCGTAACACGGGGGCGCCCTAGCGGGTCCCCCACCATAGACTCCATACCCGGGGACTGACTACTGTCTCCCCGGGCATGTAAAGTCACCATTGGCTTTACTAGACCTAAATTTACTAACAGAACTAGTACCAACCATCTTATTATGGATGTACCAGTAGGGGTAATTCGATTACTCCTAGATCTGTTACTCGAGGGGGCACTGTCCCGTCCCCCCTCGTCGAGTTTTGGCTGGTGGCAGTGGAAACTACTTGTTATGTTCGACCCCGAACATAACCCTATGGGATTCGTCCCATTGTTGGAGATTGGCTCTTTTTCTCGTTAATCTCTAACGTACCACCGATCTACTTATCTTAAATAAGTTTATCGAGTGGTATTTTCTGCCAGAACTCGGTTTGT
The DNA here is from genome assembly GCF_040938575.1 of Ambystoma mexicanum. Classification (NCBI taxonomy): domain Eukaryota; kingdom Metazoa; phylum Chordata; class Amphibia; order Caudata; family Ambystomatidae; genus Ambystoma; species Ambystoma mexicanum. The sequence goes on along the minus strand of NC_090941.1, from coordinate 541,701,943 downwards.
AAAATGGCGTCTGTGTTCGTCTCTGTGACTCCTAAACCAAAGGTCGAGCCCTTTGTTCCACTTTTGGCGGGCCTCTGTACAGAGACCATCCAAAGTGGTGCCATTCTGTCTGGGTTACCACAGGGGTGTGGGAGGGGGTTTAGGCACCCTGGACCGAGTTGCCTTGCCAACTCCGGTCGCACTCTGGAGTGATTGGCCCAGGTGGTGAGCCTTCCCGCTCACCACTTAGCATGTGTTGATTGACAGCTAGGCTGAATGAATGGGGGACTTCTGCATAAAAGCAGGGCTTTTGGGACTGGATCTTCAGAAGTCGCCACAGGACCTAAGAATCCGACGAGGGTAACGCTGAGCCGACCTGCAATGACGACACCTCCGGTGGAGCCCTGCTGAGCTGACTCACCACTTCCCGACGACAGAGGAGATCTCCCTGCCGGAGAGTCTCTTCCCCTGACTGGTGGGAACAACCAGTCCCCTTTGCTTTTTATTCGCCTCAGGACGCAGTGGTCGAATTGCCCGTGCAGAGCACCTCGGCAACCGGATAGCCACTACCCCTGTACCACAACCAAAAGGTGGTGCCTTGTGACGGAGCAATCCGCGGCTGGTCTCTTCCCTGGTGGTGCACCGGACTTCACTTTTCTTCGACGACGAGAACCTCTCTACTCTTGGCAAAGACCCAACGTGCATCCACCACCAGGAACAACTGCCCCCGCCGGAGCTGCCCTCCACAACAAGGTACCTTGTCCGCCTGGCTTCCCTTTCGTTCGGTTCGAGTGAGGTGTCTTAATCCTCTCCGTTCCGCTGGGTCGCCTCCAAGCTTTGCTCATTCTTTGTTCTGAACTGGTTCAATCTGCCGATAACAATTTGCTATAAAGACTTGAATGCATCTCCACTAGAGACTTTTCGGGACATCGCGCCTTGCCTCTCTCCGAGTGGGCCTGGCCTCTGAACTTTATGATCTATTGCGATTCTTGCCTTCCTGCCTTGCATTGTATCCGCGTAGGATTGAACTGTGTTGATGTCATAACCTGCCTATCTTTTTCTCTCCCTTCCTAACTAATAGTCGAGGGTCATCTAAGTTGAGGTATACACCTCTGTCTGAAAATAAGTGGTACCAGTAGAACCTAGAGTTGTCGATATTTTGCTAGGGGGATTGATCGTTTTCTACTTCGTAGAGTAATGGTGTTTGATTTGTTTGCCGTGATTTGCTTAGTGTTTTCCATAGAGGTTGTGTTATAAATAAATACCTTGATATCGTTACACTAAGCCTCGTTGCGTGTTTGCTTGTCTTGCTGTGAAGAATTGCCCTATTTTGTATACTCCACATACTGCTCAACTTTTCTTGAGAGAAGTCTGACTGCTCAGCCACAGCTACCAAGTGAATCTGTGTGGTACAGACTGCTACCAAGTGGGTTCACCGCCAACGCCTGTAGTCCTAAATCTTTTGCAGTGGTCCCAGAGGGAACTGCACAGGTTTCCGCCTAACACTCAGGACACACCTATTTCGTTTATTTATGAACATCCCAGGACACTTGATGTGTTCTTAGAACAGTTCCAACTTGCCTACGAACAGTACGGACAGGCATAGCGTCCTCAGGACACCCCCATTTTGTTTATTTACGAACATCCCAGGACACATGCTCTTACAACAATTTCAACTTGCCTACGGACAATACGGACAGCATGCTCAGGACACACCCATTTCATTTATTTACAAACATTTCAGGACACTACGTGTGTTCTTAGGACAGTTTCAGCTAGCTTGCAAACAATTCGGACAGTTCTAGCGTCCTCAGAACACCCCCATTTTGTTTATTTACGAACATCCCTGGACACTTGCAGGGTAATTCATAGAATTTCGCAGAAAAGTGTCGCAAGCGGCTGGCGCAGAGTGTCCGCATGTGACTGTCTGCGCCAGGCGCGTGCGCCAAAACCAGTTTCCGCGCACAGCGTATTCATGGATTTTAGGCTCCCAAACCAGCCGTGGCGCAGAGTATCGCAGCGACCCTGCAGCAGCGCCAGTAACGCCCCCAAGAACGCTCTCGCGCAAGGAAAAGCCATCAAAATCACTAAATCATCGCAAAGGGCTGCGCTAACCCTGGACCAGTTGATAGGGCTGCCAAACAAGGAACGCAAAGCGGGTAACGTTCATATCAGGGGTACGCGGGAAGTTTTACATGCGATTAGCCAGGGTACGTGTATGACAGGGGTACGCGTGAAGTTAAACACGCGATTAGCCAGGGTACGTGTATTACAGGGGTACGCAGGAATTTTCACACGCGATTTGGCTGGGTACGTGTATGACAGGGGTACGCGTGAAGTTTTACACGCGATTAGTCAGGGTACGTGTATTACAGAGGTGCGCAGGAATAATCACACGCGATTTGGCTGGGTACGTGTATTACAGGGGTGCGCGGGAATTATCACACGCGATTTGGCTGGGTACGTGTATTACAGGGGTGCGCGGGAATAATCACACGCGATTAGGCTGGGTGGGTCCTCACAGGTGTACCCTGTACACCCTCCACGGCCCCTGCAGGCAGCCCACAAAACAGGGGACTACCCTGCACACCTGCTCATGTCTCCCACCCCCCACACCCCCCAGCAGTGTGGGGCACCCTCCACCAGGCCTCCACCCATGTCTCCCACCACCCCCACCCCCCAGCCACCATGGGCAGCCCCCACCAGGCCCCCACCCATGTCTCCCACCACCCCCACCCCCCCAGCAGTGTGAGCCACCCTCCACCAGGCCCCTACCCATGTCTCCCACCATCCCCACCCCCCAGCCACCATGGGCAGCCCCCACCAGGCCCCCACTCATGTCTCCCACCACCCCCACCCCCCCAGCAGTGTGGGGCACCCTCCAACAGGCCCCCACCCATGTCTCCCACCACCCCCACCCCCAGCCACCATGGGCAGCCCCCACCAGGCCCCCACTCATGTCTCCCACCCAACCCCACCCCCCCAGCAGTGCAGGGGCAGCCTCCACCAGGCCCCCACTCATGTCTCCCACCACCCCCACCCCCCAGCCACCATGGGCAGCCCCCACCAGGCCCCCACCCATGTCTCCCACCACCCCCACCCCCAGCCACCATGGGCATCCCCCACCAGGCCCCCACCCATGTCTCCCACCACCCCCACCCCCCAGCCACCATGGGCAGCTCCCACCAGGCCCCCACTCATGTCTCCCATCCACCCCCACCCCCCAGCCACCATGGGCAGCCCCCACCAGGCCCCCACTCATGTCTCCCACCCCCACCCCCAGCCACCATGGGCATCCTCCACCAGGCCCCCACTCATGTCCCCCTGCACCCCCACCCCCCAGCATCCAGGGGCACCCTCCTCCAGGCCCCCACTCATGTCCCCCTGCACCCCCACCCCCCAGCATCCAGGGGCACCCTCCACCAGGCCCCTACTCATGGCCCCTATCACCCCCACCCCCCAGCAGTGCAGGGGCAGCACCACCAGGCCCCAGCTCATGTCCAACTCATGTCTCCCACCACCCCCACCCCCCAGCATCCAGGGGCACCTTCCACCAGGCCCCCACTCATGTCCAACTCATGTCTCCCACCACCCCCACCCCCCAGCAGTGCAGGGGCAGCACCACCAGGCCCCCACTCATGCCTCCCACCACCCCCACCCCCCAGCAGTGCAGGGGCACCCTCCACCAGGCCCCCACCCATGTCTCCCACCACCCCCACCCCCCAGCCACCATGGGCCGCCCCCACCAGGCTCCCACCCATGTCTACCACCCACCCCACCCCCCCGCCACCATGGGCAGCCTCCACCAGGCCCCCACTCATGTCTCCCACCACCCCCACCCCCCAGCAGTGCAGGGGCACCCTCCACCAGGCCCCCACCCATGTCTCCCACCACCCCCACCCCCCAGCCACCATGGGCAGCCCCCACCAGGCCCCCACTCATGTCTCCCACCCACCCCCACCCCCCCAGCAGTGCAGGGGCAGCCTCCACCAGGCCCCCACTCATGTCTCCCACCACCCCCACCCCCCAGCCACCATGGGCAGCCCCCACCAGGCCCCCACCCATGTCTCCCACCACCCCCACCCCCCAGCCACCATGGGCAGCCCCCACCAGGCTCCCACCCATGTCTCCCACCATCCCCACCCCCCAGCCACCATGGGCAGCCCCCACCAGGCTCCCACCCATGTCTACCACCCCCCCACCCCCCAGCCACCATGGACAGCCTCCACCAGGCCCCCACTCATGTCTCCCGCCACCCCCACCCTCCCAGCAGTGTGGGGCACCCTCCACCAGGCCCCCACCCATGTCTCCCACCACCCCCACCCCCCAGCCACCATGGGCATCCCCCACCAGGCCCCCACTCATGTCTCCCACCACCCCCACCCCTCAGCCACCACGGGCATCCCCCACCAGGCCCCCACTCATGTCTCCCACCACCCCCACCCCACCAGCAGTGTGGGCACCCTCCACCAGGCCCCCACCCATGTCTCCCACCACCCCCACCCCCCAGCCACCATGGGCATCCCCCACCAGGCCCCCACTCATGTCTCCCACCACCCCACCCCCCAGCAGTGTGGGGCACCCTCCACCAGGCCCCCACCCATGTCTCCCACCACCCCCACCCCCCAGCCACCATGGGCATCCCCCACCAGGCCCCCACTCATGTCTCCCACCACCCCCACCCCCCCAGCAGTGTGGGGCACCGTCCACCAGGCCCCCACCCATGTCTCCCACCACACCCACCCCCCAGCCACCATGGGCAGCCCCCACCAGGCCCCCACCCATGTCTCCCACCCCTCCCACCCCCCAGCCACCATGGGCAGCCTCCACCAGGCCCCCACTCATGTCTCCCACCACCCCCACCCCCCCAGCAGTGTGGGGCACCGTCCACCAGGCCCCCACCCATGTCTCCCACCACACCCACCCCCCAGCCACCATGGGCAGCCCCCACCAGGCCCCCACCCATGTCTCCCACCCCTCCCACCCCCCAGCCACCATGGGCAGCCTCCACCAGGCCCCCACCCATGTCTCCCACCACCCCCACCCCCCAGCCACCATGGGCAGCCCCCGCCAGGCCCCCACTCATGTCTCCCATCCACCCCCACCCCCCAGCCACCATGGGCAGCCCCCACCAGGCCCCCACTCATGTCTCCCACCCCCACCCCCCAGCCACCATGGGCATCCTCCACCAGGCCCCCACTCATGTCCCCCTGCACCCCCACCCCCCAGCATCCAGGGGCACCCTCCTCCAGGTCCCCACTCATGTCCCCCTGCACCCCCACCCCCCAGCATCCAGGGGCACCCTCCACCAGGCCCCTACTCATGGCCCCTATCACCCCCACCCCCCAGCAGTGCAGGGGTAGCACCACCAGGCCCCCACTCATGTCCAACTCATGTCTCCCACCACCCCCACCCCCCAGCATCCAGGGGCACCTTCCACCAGGCCCCCACTCATGTCCAACTCATGTCTCCCACCACCCCCACCCCCCAGAAGTGCAGGGGCAGCACCACCAGGCCCCCACTCATGTCTCCCACCACCCCCACCCCCCAGCAGTGCAGGGGCACCCTCCACCAGGCCCCCACCCATGTCTCACACCACCCCCACCCCCCAGCCACCATGGGCCGCCCCCACCAGGCTCCCACTCATGTCTACCACCCACCCCACCCCCCCGCCACCATGGGCAGCCTCCACCAGGCCCCCACTCATGTCTCCCACCACCCCCACCCCCCAGCAGTGCAGGGGCACCCTCCACCAGGCCCCCACTCATGTCTCCCACCACCCCCACCCCCCAGCATCCAGGGGCACCCTCCACCAGGACCCCACTCATGGCCCCTATCACCCCCACCCCCCAGCAGTGCAGGGGCAGCACCACCAGGCCCCCACTCATGTCCAACTCATGTCTCCCACCACCCCCACCCCCCAGCATCAAGGGGCACCCTCCACCAGGCCCCCAATCATATCCAACTCATGTCTCCCACCACCCCCACCCCCCAGCAGTGCAGGGGCAGCACCACCAGGCCCCCACTCATGTCTCCCACCACCCCCACCCCCCAGCAGTGCAGGGGCAGCCTCCACCAGGCCCCCACCCATGTCTCCCACCACCCCCACCCCCCAGCCACCATGGGCAGCCCTCACCAGGCCCCCACTCATGTCTCCCACCCACCCGCACCCCCCAGCCACCATGGGCACCCTCCACCAGGCCCCCACTCATGTCCCCCTGCACCCCCACCCCCCAGCATCCAGGGGCACCCTCTGCCAGGCCCCCACACATGTCCCCCTGCACCCCCACCCCCCAGCAGTGCAGGGGCACCCTCCACCAGGCCCAAACCCATGTCTCCCACCACCCCCACCCACCAGCCACCATGGGCAGCCCCCACCAGGCCCCCACTCATGTCTCCCACCCCCCCCACCCCCCAGCATCCAGGAGCACCCTCCACCAGGCCCCCACTCATGTCCAACTCATGTCTCCCACCACCCCCACCCCAGCAGTGCAGGGGCAGCACCACCAGGCCCCCACTCATGTCTCCCACCACCCCCACCCCCCCAGCAGTGTGGGGCACCCTCCACCAGGCCCCCACCCATGTCTCCCACCACCCCCACCCCTTAGCCACCATGGGCAGCCCCCACCAGGCTCCCACCCATGTCTACCACCCCCGCACCCCCCAGCCACCATGGGCAGCCCCCACCAGGCCCCCACCCATGTCTCCCACCACCCCCACCCCCCAGCCACCATGGGCAGTCTCCACCAGGCCCCCACTCATGTCCCCCTGCCCACAGGCCCTGACAATCCTCAAGCATGGGCCTCATGGCCAGCCACCACAGCCCAAAGACACAACCAAGTATTACATGCACCCATGATACTACTCCAATGGAAACAATGTAAATCAACACATGTGTCTCACACACACACAATGGTTGCAAGTGAACCTGAAAACCCATATCATGACATGCATGAAAACAATGAGATGAAACCACACATTGAAGAATTAAAAAATCCAAATAATGTATTAATAACAACAGTAATGGCAATCAAAATTAAACAAAATACACAAGTAAAAAAAACAAAATTAAGCTGGCTGTCCCTTTTCAAATTAAAATCAATAAATGATAATCCAAAAAAAAATCTTCCAAAGTTCAAGTCCATAAAAAGGAAATGAAGGGAAAAAAGAAATAGAAAAACATTGCTCCATGGGAAAAAATATTCATAGTAAAAAAAATGTCCTAATCCAAAGTCCAACTATGTACAAAGTATTCAGGGTCCATCATCCAACAGAAGAAATTAAACCTACCAAAAATCTAAAATGGAACTATATACAAAAGGTGGAACAGTGTCCGTTGACTCCAAATAAAAATAAACTATAAAGGAAACCTATCACTAAATAACTATATACAATGGCGGCGGGCCAGTCCAGCGGCTCACTTAGTGGTGTTCCGGGCCAGGGCATCATCGAACTCCTCGTCTATGTCCCGGAGGCGGTCCTGTTCCATGGCCCCGAGGGTCCGCAGGAACGCCGACATCTTCACCTCCAACTCCCTGCGGATTGCCTCGAGGCACTCGGCCCGCCTCAGGGCCCTGCGCATGGAGTTCTCCGCCCTGACCATCGTGAGCCGCGCCTCTTCCGCCTGCCGCCGCTCCGCATCTATGGCGTGGTCCAACCGCTGCCACACGGAAGACACTTCCCGTCCAGGGTCCTCTTGCCCTCCGGCCGATGCCTGCCCCTCCGATGTTGAAGGCCCCGAGCTATCGTGGCTCCCACCTACAGCCTCCTGCTGCTGCAGCTGCTGCTGTCCATGTGCCCTGTCCGATGGTGCCTGCACATCCTCCTCCAGCTGGGGTGCAGTCGTTGATGTGGCCACCCCTGCTGGACGTCCGACTCACGACTGTGGCAGGGCTCTGTTGTCCACCAGCCTGGCCGCACGGTCGGAGGCAGCTCCACAGGGCACCCAGGTGACACATGGGTGGGAAGATGGCATGGAGGACGACTGGGGCATAGGGGGTTCCGTGGAGGAGGGGGTCGGAACAAGGTCCAGGAAACGGAGGAATCCAGCCCTGGTGAGCTGTCCCAGTGGGTCAATGCAGTCAACGAGCCATGCAAGAAGACGTGCAGACTCATCATGAAAAGACTGCAGGTCAGCTCGCATGGCCCGTTGACGCAACGCCACCCCACCCTGGACAGGCTCAACCTGGTGCAGGATAGCCACATCCGCAGGGAGAGGAAGGCCAGGTGTTGTAAACCAATCCCCTCCCTGAGAACGGGTCTGGAGGTAGGCATCCCCGCTGGTGCAAGATGATGCAGTGACAGGAGCAGGGACAGGATTGCACACAGGCACCTCCGCGGCGGCCTGTGCTGCCTCCTGTCCCAGATCCTGCACTGCACCACTAGCAGCAGTGGAATCCCCACCTCCAGACCCCGCCTCTGTCGCTTGCACGGCCTCCTCCTCCTCCAAACCCCCCACCAACCTGGATGACTCCGTGCCATCTTCCTCCGTTGGGCTCTGTGGGGTCCCAGCTGCCCCTTCTGCTGCCGAGGAGTCCAACTCCAACCTCCACCTCTTGGACCTCCACTCGGCAGCTGCGGCCTGGGACACGGCACCGGACTCCTCACTCCCCGACGAGATCAGAACCTGGGAGGGGATCCGGGCCTTGCGTCTCCGGCTGGTGGTGCGACCCCTGCCGCTGTGCTCCACAGCACCTTCTCTGCCCTCTTCATCAGTTGACGCTGCAGACAGGGAGAAAGAAAACACAGGCATCAGGGCACTGTCCAATGGACTCATACACACATGACAGTGATACATGAGTGGCATTGGTAAACCTCAGACATGGCATCACAATCCCCAACACACATGTCATTTCAACTTGCACACATGAGCAATACCACAGGCATATTGCAACAGCCAGCACCAAACATTCACATACAACAGCATGAGCAGCCAAAGGTCATTCACACATCACATGCAACATAGGGAGTACACTACACATGCACACACAACACCAAACGTGCATGCATGTGTACACCTCCGCCAACTGTCGCAGTTTTCCGATCGACATCCATGTCATACCTGACAATCATTCCTCCACATCCTGTGCCATGCAAGCCCACACACACAAGCACCATCCATGTGTCACACATGAGACCCCTCGCATGTGTCACCCTCACGGCCCTGTACACCCCCCCCTACTTGCCCACATAAAAATACATGTTCAACCTGCACACTCCTGGCACACCACACGCACAGCTTACAATCAGTATGCATGTACACTTACCGCTCGACTCCAGACGGGTCTGCCTCTCAAGGACCTGGACGTGGAGCGCTGGGGATATGCTTTCCAGGACCCTCATCTGATCTTCCGACAAGTGGCCCCGGCACCCCTTAGCATCCGCTGCCTGCAGGAGGCGCCGGGCCTTGTTGAGGGTCCTGGACCTGAAGTCCTCCCAGCGCTTCCTGACACGTTCGTAGTCGCGGACTGCCACCTCCTCCACGTTGATGGCAGTCACGAGGTCCATCCAGGTCCGAGTCCGTCCTTCCTTGTCAGCGCGCAACCTTCCGAAGAGGGCATCATACTGCCCCAGGACATGCTCCACCAGGACACCAACTTCGGTGGCAGTGAAGCTGGTGCCCCTCTGCCTCCTTGGCCGGGGGTTGCCACTGGTGCCAGATGTTGCAGTGCCCGACATGGCAACCCCAGAGGCAGGAGTGGGTGGGCAACTGGGTCCTGGGGCTGGGCTGTGGGGCGATGGAAAAGCAGTCGGGAGTCTTCGGTTCCAGCAGGGGTGGTCACAGCAACAGCACCCCTGGCTGATGTGCAGGCAGCAAATGGCAGGGCACGTGGGCAGCAGGCAGTCAGGCAGCAGCAGATGGCAGGTGGGAGCGTGCTCAGGGCTCTGGGGGGCAGTAATTCGGCCTTCTGGGCAGGAGCGTGGTCTTCCGTGTGTGAACACGTGGCCAGCTTGATACGGAGTGATTTTGCACGTGAAAATTCAGCACGTCTGCGTGTAATTCGAGGAAAGGCCCTTAGCGCGTAAGCGCATCAGCACACGTCTGTACATTCATTGGCCCAAAGGCCACCAGCGTATGCGGGTCTATGAAGTCACGTGCACGTTGAATATGGCACACGTTTGAAATGTTGCGTGTTAAAAAAATGAAAGACACGTCCGAGTGTGAAAGCGTGTAATTGGTGGAAATGGCCTTAGCGCGTACACACGGAAGTGACAAAGCGTGTAATTGGTGGAAATGGCCCTACATGCGGAAGTGACAAAGCGTGTAATTGGTGGAAATGGCCCTACACGCGGAAGTGACAAAGCGTGTAATTGGTGGAAATGGCCCTACACGCGGAAGTGACAAAGCATGTAATTGGTGGAAATGGACCTAGCGCGTACACGCGGAAGTGACAAAGCGTGTAATTGGTGGAAATGGCCCTAGCACGTACACGCGGAAGTGACGCTGGACGTGTGGGCCTGCATAAAAGGTACGTGTAGAACACCATTTCCTTGTCCGTGCTTTTCGTGGAGAGCGAGTGGGTGAAATCTGTACTTCTTGTCGTTTCACACGCGATTTACTTCACAGCGTTTCAAGTTCGTACTCCCTGTTACCTCTGACAGCTTTGTCTCTTTTTTCTCTTTTTCTGGTTTTCCTGGGCCTGTTCCCTCAAACAGCGTTCCCTTCTACTGTTGTCCTGTCTCCTCAGACAGCATACAATTCTTCTTTTGGCGGGGGTGTTGCCAACGCGCAAACGCGCAAACGCGGTTGAGGCTGATGTGGCTGACACCATCCATGCTCAGCCCTTGTTGGGCCAGCCCATTGTGGCACCAGACCTGGCTGACTCCATGGCTGACTTCCAGGTCAGCAGGCCTATGACACGTGCGCTGGTGCACGTTGATGTCATCAGGCCACGTGGATCAGGGGCAGCAAGGTCATCTGCTGCCCCAAGTAGGCAGGGTGGAGAGGCTGCAGGGGCAGCTGCGGCTCCATCCACACCAGCTCTCACACACCCAGCCAGGACTCTGTCGGTCCTAGTCCGTCCTGCTGACATTCCCCCTGACACCATTACACTTGAGCCAATGCCTGCACCAACTCCCATGCTGAGTGTGCAATCCCACACTCCTGATACAGAGTCCACCAGGGCTCCTGCCCCTATTGTCCAGAGCGGCGTAGGACACTCAGGATCACCACCACCTTCCAAGCGGAAGAGGAAGAGTGCTCGTCCGGCACAGGCTGATGCCCCAGACACGGCTACACAGTCCGGCCCGTCGAGGAAGCCCAGCTTCACGGATGCCAAACTGAATGCACTTGTCGAGTATGTGTCCGCACATGATAACGAGATGGTCATTGTTGCAGGATCCAAGACCACACCTGCACAATGCCAGGCACACTGGCAGACCATTGCGGACATCGTAAGTGCCCTTGGAATCGTGAGGCGCACAGCCAATGATTGCTATAAGCGCTGGAATGACCTAAAGCGCAGGGCAAAGAATAAGCTGGCCTCAAGTCATGCCGCAACTCTAGTGACTGGAGGTGGGACTCCAGTAGAAGACATGGAACTCACTCCACATGAGTCAGTCGCTGGGACCTACGTCACGGAGGAACAGATCCAAGGCGTGGGAGATCTACCTGATTATGAGGCATTGTCCGGTGAGTGCACATGCATGTGTGTGTCATCCATGTGCATGGTGTGTGTGTGAGGGCTTCTGTTTGTGTGCCAGGTGAGGGTGTGTGCGCCTGAGTCGTTTGGGTCACCCATGTGCTTCATGCAATACATTCTGCGCAGCAGCATTTGGCCATAGCATTATCCCTTCTGCCAACAGTAGACATCTAGCCCAACAGCACGCCAGTTGCCCTTGAAGTGTCACCTTGACACAACATTGTTGCTTATTTTTCTCTGTTCATTCAGGCAGATTGTTTGCATTCCACCACTTTTACTAGGCATTTCTCAGTCCTCTAGTCACATGTCTGACATGGCTATGGTAAAGTGGAGTGACTTTGTTACCTGGATATCATTTGTTTAGACATGTCCCTGTGCAATCGGACCATTTTGGACTGGCAGCTCCAGGTGAAAAATCAGACCTGTTTGAATTAGAAAAGCTATTACATGAGGGAACTGGACTGAATGAATAAGTGCTGCCCTCCTCTCCATCTTCACTCAATAGCAATGGTACATGCCATCTGTGTGATGGCATGTGTATTTCACCTGGCAACCACAGGCCAATGTGTGATGCCACTGCCAGGCAGCATGCAGAAAATGTGTTCATCTTCCATCTTGGTGTCATCAGTGTGTGCCATTTGCCTGCCCTTCATACGCAGTGAGGGTGCATGCATGGGATGGTTTTAGTCAAGTGGGACATGTGTCAATCAAGTACTGGTTCTGTTGCTTCTCAGCCCTCATTGTGTGCCATGGTGCTAATGCCTGTTTCCATTTGTTTGCTTTTATGTCTTTGCAGGGGAAGACGCACCTGATACTGCTGGGGTTGTGGAGATGGTGCAGATCCAGGAGGGGTCCGAGGGCCGACCGACCACCAGTGAGGGATGTGGTGTGGTGGTGGGTGAGAACCCACAACTGCTGCAGGTCGTGCTCTCAAGGGGTGTCTCTGGCTGCACCTCCCCCGAGCTGTACTCAGGTGTTGATTCGGATGATGAGACCTACGTGCCGTCGCAGGTGAGTGTTCCTGGGAGGGATTCTGTTCTGTCCCACCCACCTGCACCAGGGTCAGAACCCTCAATGGGGATGTCAGTGTTGGCAGCTACGTCTTTGGTGGTTACGGATGCAGGGTCACACTCCGCAACATCTGATCCTGTTCCTGGGCCAGCAGATCAGAGGGGGAATGCAGTCCTGCAGCCTCAGGCAGTGCCGGCACAGCAAGGCGCAGTTCGCCTTGCCCCAGACAAGTGTGGTGCCCGCCGACGTGGTGGCCGTACGCCACCAGGCAATACGGCATGGGAGCAATCCATTTACGGTATGGCAACCCAACAGGCAGCATCATCAGAGATGATGGCTCAGGCCATGGATAGGGTGGCCACTTCCATTGTCCCCCCCGAAAGGCTGATGGAGCGACTACAGCAGGCAACCGACTCCATCTGCCAGTCACACAGGGAGGACTTGTTGGCGTCCAACAGGGACAGGCGGGCGGCACTGGCGACTCTGCAGGAAGCCATCGCCATAGAGTCCCAGGGCCACAGGGAAGCCCTGAGGCTGGAACTCCTTCCCCTCAGGACGACTCTTGTTGAGCTTGAGGCTTCAACAAACCGAAGGACAGAACAGCAGCTGGAGCGTCTCACCCGTACGCTCTCAGCTGAGATGCAGGCAACTAGGGCGGAGGTCCGGGCATCCCGTGAGTTGTTGCATGGGGACCTCCGCACACTCATCCTCCAGAACGAGACCTACCACACCCGCATGCTTGCAGCCATGGAGGAACAGACTAGGGCCTTGCGTGGGCTGCCTCCCATAGTGCAACCACCTCCGGATGCAGCTGCACAGGGTGATAATAGCGACAGCAGTGATACTCCCACAATAGGGTAGCCGTGTGGGCCATGAGCCCATGGAGGTGTTTTTTTTCGCAAGATCCACACAGGTGGGTTTTGGTGTGCACCCTGTCCTCTGACCTTCTGGGTGGCCACCCCAACCCCCCTGGGCCCATTAATGGCCATTTTTTATTTTTATTATTTTTTTTTTTTATATATTTTTTGGGACAATGTGTTGCCTTGTGTGGCTCCCGTGGGCATACGCTGCATTGTGGCTGGGCACATGCAGGCTTGTCATGTATTTGGTTCAGATGCTTGGGTTTTTGTCACACACACCCCTCCTGCTTCCCGTTTCCATGGGCTTGCAAAGGGTGTGCCCAAGTGACATTGACGTACATGGTGACATTGGACTCCCACTACATGTGTGGGTAGTCTAGTCAATACTGTGTATACATTCCTAGTGCATATTACTGTTGTGTTGTACACTGCATGTTGCATTGATGTGTAACTCATCATCCGTGTCTACCTCCTAATTTGCAGGTCCTTTCCTCATGTCTACACAAGGCCCTCTACTTTGGAGATGGGGTCCATGTTGGCAGCAGTGCACCTACAACTGTACATGGCGGCAACACTGTACAGTTGGAAGTGGTGGGAGCGCAGGCATTTCCAGGTGGTGAGACTACTAATTCCTTACATTCGTAATGTCATGTTAATGGTAGTTTTGAGGGTCAGTAGCTGATAAGTGTTATTGCTAAATACCTGCTCAAGTGTGTTGTTGGTCCTGCATTACTGTGAGCATTTCAGGTGTCGCGAGTTCAATTAGGGACACTGTACATTGTGACACTTGTGTCATGTTGTGGGGATTACTTTGTTTACCTGCACATAGCATGACATGGCACGGTGTGTCGTGTGGCGGTGCTGTGGATGGTTTGGGTGACATGGCACTGTCCTCATGTTGCATTTTGCAAGTGGGTATTCATTTTAGCTCCATGAATGTGTTTTTTCACGAAACTGCATTGGTGGTGTCTGTGTAGGTAGGGATGCACACATTGTAACACTTCCAGGTGAACAATCTCAGGCTGATATGGTTTTGACGGTTGATTCTCCAGACATTCAGGATCAGTGTCAGGTTGAGTCATCATTGATTGTCAGATGGTATGTGCCAGGGCAGTGTGCACTCCACAGGGGTGTGATTTCTATGTGAAGTAATTAGCCACTAGCTGTGTATGGGCTGCCTCCCCCCGTGCCCTTTCCCCTCCCATGCGCAGCGGGCGTGCATGTGGTTGGGGATGTGGGGGCACCACCATGTCCACGGCCAGGCCCCGGCGTGTTGCAACGTTGTGCAGGACACATGCTGCCACTATGATCCTGCACACTACTGGGGGAGCGTATAACAGCTGCCCACCAGAACGGTCAAGGGAGCGAAAGCGTGACTTAAGCACTCCGAATGTGCGCTCCACTATGCCCCGGGTTGCAATGTGGGCTGTGTTATATCTTACCTCGGGTGGCGTGGTGGGGTTCCGAATTGGCGTCATCATGTGGGGACTGAGAGGTAGGCACTGTCCCCTGTGGAGGTGGTGATTGGTATCATTGGTGGGGTTGTGACCTTGCTCAGTATCTGACATGCATGCATGTGCAGTGGCATTCATACTCACCAAGCAGCCATGTATCGCCATGCCGCCCAGCTTCTAGGTCCCGGCTTAGGGTGGACATTCGGTAAATGAAGCTGTCGTGGGTGGACCCGGGATAGTTGGCATATACTGAGGTGATGATTCCCTTGGCATTACATACTACCTGCACGTTGATGGAATGCCAGTGCTTGCGGTTCCTATAGATGTGCTCAGATGCCCTGGGGGGACGTAGAGCCACATGGGTGCAGTCGATGGCACCTAGCACTTTGGGGAATCGTGCCACACCGTAAAAATCCAGGGCGGCAGCATGCCTTTCTGCAGGTGTTCTGGGCAGGTATATGTGCCTGCGGACTGATGGGCGTGCAGTGATGATGTTCAAGACCTGGTGTAGGCAGCGTGACTGCGTGGCCTGTGACACCCCACCCACTATGGCACTTGTCCGCTGAAATGATCCAGTGGCTAAGAAGTGCAGTACATTGAGGACCTTCTCCAGGGGGCTGAGTGCTTGGGAGCACAGGGTGGGTGATGTGAGGTCATCCTCCCACTCACTCACCAGGTCCAGTATTATGTGTGGTGGAAACCTGTACCTCCCATACACCTGGTCATCAGGCATCCCGAAAAGGCTGGTTCTGGGTGTGAATATTCTGGCCCTGACTATCCTCCTCCTCCTCCTTTGGTAGCCCACGGCCACTGCTGCTGGGAACGGTATATTCATCCTGGCGTCTGAGCTTGTTATTTTTTTGCGCGCAAATTTATGCATCGCGGGTCGACGTATGCCTGCTTCCTACTGGCGTACGTGTTTCTTTGCGCGTGTTGTAGGCGAGCATGTGAAACTTCCCGCGCACCCCTGAAATCCAGTACCCAGGCCAATAGCGTGTGGAAATTCTCGCGCACCCCGGAATACACGTGCGCTGATGTACTCGCGTGTGAAACTTCCCGCGCACACCTGAAATCCAGTACCCAGGCCAATAGCGTGTGGAAATTCCCGCGCACCCCGGAATACACGTGCGCTGATGTACTAGCGTGTGTAAGTGCCTGCGCACCCCTGAAATACACGTACATAGGCCAATCGCGTGTACGCGCACTTTTGTCCAATTACACGCGATGACACTCTGACGTGCAGTCTTTCCACGTGTGCTCCGTCATCACGTGCTATGAGGGAAACACCCGTGCGGGTCACGTCACAGACGCGCTTACGCGCTGAGGGCCTTTGGTCCAATAGAATAGCGTATGCGTGCTGAGGCGCTTACGCGCTAAGGGCCTTTCCTCGAATTTCACGCTGACGTGCAGGATTTTCACGTGCCAAATCACTCCGTATCAAGCTGGCCACGCGAAAACACACGGAAGACCACGCTCCTGCCCAGAAGGCCAAATTACTGCCCCCCAGTGCCCCGAGCAGCCTCCCACGTGCCATCTGCTGCTGCTGCCTGCCTGCCTGCCTGCCTGCTGCCACCGTGCCCTGCCATTTGGTGCCTGCACATCAGCCATCTGCAGGGGTCCAGTTGCTGTGTCCACCCCTGCTGGAACAGAAGTCTCCCGACTGGGATAACATCGCTCCACAGCCCAGCCCCAGGACCCAGTTGCCCACCCACTCCTGCCTCTGGGGTTGCCATGTCGGGCACTTCCACATCTGGCACCAGTGGCAACCCCAGGCCAGAGGGGCAGATTGGCACCAGCTTCACTGCCACCGAAGTTGGTGTCCTGGTGGAGCATGTCCTGGGGCAGTATGATGCCCTCTTTGGATCGTCCCGCGCCAGCAAGGAAGGACGGGGAGAGGATCTGGGCCGACTGTGTGGTTGCCATCAACGCGGAGGGGGTGGCAACCCGCGACGTCCAGAAGATCAAGAAGCGCTGGGAGGACTTGAGGTCCAGGACCCTCGTGAAGGCCCGGCGCCTCGTGGAGGGGGGCTGGGGCCGCATGAGTTCCATCCAGATGAGGGTCCTGGAACGCGTACGCCCAGCGCTCCACGCCCAGATCCTTGAGAGGGAGACCCGTCTGGAGTTGAGCGGTAAGTGGCCAAGCATTGCTGTGTGAGACAGGGCATGTTGCGGTGTGCTGGTTGTCTGATACTTGCCTGTATGAGTGACATAGGCCATGTATGCATGTATGTGTGCAGGGACATCATAGTAATGCATGTGCGACCAGTGATGTGTGAACCACATGGTTGTTGCATGTGTTTAAATGCGACATGGGGAGCCCTATGCAGATTTTACACATGAGAGCATGCCAGTCTCTGTTCCTGGACATGGGTGGGGGTGAGGGATGGGTGCTGATGCCAGGTACATATATGGTAGCCATGTCTGTGTGCCTGACCTGCGTGTTTGTGACTTGTGAATGCCATGGATGCATGACACATGTGTGTGACAATGCACAGATTCACTGATGCAGCCTAGTTATCCTTGTATCCGCTGTGTTTGGTGTGTATGAGGCCAGATGGATGTGACTGAGGTGAAGTGTGTGCATGTGATAGGCATGACCCATGATGCATGTGAGTTCAATATCATTGTATGTTTCAAGAGTCCATTGGACATGTATGGAAATGTCCATGGCATGCACCATGCCTGTTACTGTGTGTGTTTTGCCTGGACTGACCCATGTGTTGTGGAGGGACATGATGGAAGTGTACTTTGACAGTGGTACTCATCTGCTATTGCTTCCTGTCTAGGGGACCATTGAACAGTATCCTGATGCTTGTGTTCTATGTCTCCCTCTACGCAGCGGCTAGTGAAGAAGAGGGCGGAGACGGCGCTGTGGAGCAAGGCGGCGGGGATGCCCCCACGGCTGCAGCGGAAGGGGTGGGTGAGCCCCCACAGGGGCCTGCTACGGCGGAAGACGGTGAGGAGCCATCCAGGTTGGTGGTTTCCACGGAGGAGGAGGAGGCCGCCACTGAGGCACACATGGGGCCTGGTGGGGGCATCCCTGCTGGTGCAAGTGGTGCAGTCCAGGGGCAGGGGCAGGAGGCAGCACAGGTCACCGTGGAGGGGCCTGTGCATGTCGCTGTCCCTGACCCTGTGAGTGCACCACCATGCACCAACAGGGATGCCCCGTCCCAGGCCCGTCCGCAGGTGGAGGGGATGTCCATGTCACCTGACTCCCCTCCACCTGCGGACGAGGGGACCCGTGTCCGTATGGAGAAGGTCCTGATTGGGGTCGCGATGCGCGCGGGTGCAATTCGTGATGACGTGCGTGCTTCCCGGGAGGAGCACGCACATCATCACGAAGAGCACCGTGCCGACGTGGCCCAATTGGGATCTTCCATGTTCGGGGGTTTCCTGCATGTGTCGGCCAATCTGGCGGCCCTCTCCTCCTCTGTGGAGGCTGTACGACGGTCGTTCTCCTTGCCGTCTTCCGGCCCAGATGCCACCAGGGACCCCTGTGGACCTGCCCTGACCAATGCAGCCAGCTCGGTGGGGATCCCATCCCTGCCACAGTCGGGAGTCAGAGGTCCAGCAGGGGTGGACACCACAGCAACTGTACCCCAGCAGATGGAGGATGTGCCGGCATCATCAGGCAGGGCACGTGCACGACGGCGTCGGTGGATTCCATCAGCCTGGATGCCGTCGTGCTGGCAGAGGCAGTTGCGTCGGAGGCAGCAGCAG
Organism: Ambystoma mexicanum; assembly: GCF_040938575.1. Taxonomy (NCBI): domain Eukaryota; kingdom Metazoa; phylum Chordata; class Amphibia; order Caudata; family Ambystomatidae; genus Ambystoma; species Ambystoma mexicanum. The sequence goes on along the minus strand of NC_090941.1, from coordinate 541,683,277 downwards.
AGTCAACGTGGGAGGCATCATGGCTCGGGGCCATCAACATCGGAGGGGCAGGCATCGGCCGGAGGGCAGGAGGACCCAGGACAGGAAGTGTCTTCCGTGTGGCTGCGGTTGAGCCAGCAGATAGGTGCGGAGCGCCGGCGGGCGGAAGAGGCGCGGCTCACGATGGTCAGGGCGGAGAACTCCATGCGGAGGGCCCTGAGGCGGGCCGAGTGCCTCGAGGCAATCCGCAGGGGGTTGGAGGAGCAGATGGCGTCGTCCCTGCAGACCCTCGGGGCCATGGAACAGGACCGCCTCCGGGACATAGACGAGGAGTTTGATGATGCCCTGGCCCAGAACAACACGGAGTGAGCCGCTGGACTTGCCCGCCGCCTTTGTATATAGTTCTTTAGTTTTAGGTTTCCTTTATTTCTTCTTATGATTTGGAGTCGACGGACACTGCTCCACTTTTTGTATATAGTTGGATTTTAGTTAGGGTTTTTTGTAGGTTTCCTTTGTTCAGTTGTGCTCATGGACCCTTGGATGTTTTGTACATAGTTCTTCATTGGATTGTTTTATTTTTTTATTTTTGATTTATTCTCCATGGAGCAATGGTCTTTGCATTTATTTTTATCTCTCAGATTGATTTTATTTTTAATGTGACTTTGAACAACATTTTTTTGGATTTGGATTTGTAGTTTTGATTTTTTTGGACGGACATGAAGCTTATCTTTTTTTCATTGCCATTGTAGTTTGTTTAATTTCATTTGCATTCAATTTTTTTTAATACAATTTTGTTTTCATACTTCACTGTGTGGTATCATCTCATTGGTTTCATGCATGTCATGTTGGGTGTTTTCCCATTCATTTACAACCATTGTGTGTGACGGACATGGGTTAATTTGCTTTATGAACATTGGGGGTGTAACATGTAATTTCCATTTCCATGTGGGTGTATGGGTTACTTGGTAGGGCCTTTTGGCTGTGGAGGCTGACCATAACGCACATGATTAGGGATTGTGAGGACCTGGGTGCAGGGGGACATGAGTGGGGGCCTGGTGGGGGATGCCCATGGTGGCTGGGGGGTGGGGGTGGGGGTGGTGGGAGACATGAGTGGGGGCCTGGTGGAGGGTGCCCCTGGATGCTGGGGGGGTGGGGGTGGTGGGAGACATGAGTTGGACATGAGTGGGGGCCTGGTGGTGCTGCCCCTGCACTGCTGGGGGGTGGGGGTGGTGGGAGACATGAGTGGGGGCCTGGTGGGGGCTGCCCATGGTGGCTGGGGGAGTGGGGTGGTGGGAGACATGGGTGGTGGCCTGGTGGGGGATGCCCATGGTGGCTGGGGGGTGGGGGTGGTGGGAGACATGAGTTGGACATGAGTGGGGGCCTGGTGGTGCTGTGTCATGACCTCTGCTTCCAAAAGGTCAGGGTTTTCCCAACTCCCTTGGAAGCAGATCCATAACCCAGGTTCCGAGTGCCAACCAGTCCCAATTGGGACCTTTTGGACCCAGTCCTGGCGCCAGTGGCACCAGGCTCATAAATATGCCCAGTCCCAGCGCTGGAAGCGCCAGGCTCATAATGCTTGGGTGGACTTACCTGCAGCAGACCATGCTGCTTACTTGCCTGCCAGTTGAGCCTCTGATCCTCTTCTGTTTGGAACTACTTTTCCTGTTGGGTGGGGCAGGAGCCACTCCCTAGATTCAGAACACTGGAACTCTTCTGGAAAGCAGGAACTCTTTTCTTACCTAGGCGTGGCTGTGGAAGGAGACACCTAAGCACTACAGGAGGCTATTTAAACCACACCCGATGGATGAATCTTGCTTTGCGTTATTCTGCATCCTCTGCAGCAGAACGCTCATCGTGTCTTCTGCATCTGATCCTGGGCCTAAGGAAAAAGGCTTACCATCCTGAATCCAGTCTTCAGCAACACCTATAAAGACAAGAAAGAACAGGTTAGCATTACGGTCTTCAGTGACAGCTCTTCACTTACCTGGTCCATCGGCTGTCACCAACGCCTCGCGCTGCATTCCGGCATCTGAAAGACAAAGGCTTACCTACTCTTCGTGCGCTCCGGAGGTCTTCACACTGCATTCCTGCATCTGAAAGACAAAAGCTTACCAACTCTTCGCACGTGTCATGTTCTGTTCGGCAGATCCGTTTCCCGGGAGGCACTTCAACATGGCCGCCGTGTCTGGCGATTATAGCACACGCAGCAGTCTAGATGTTCTATCCCAGAACACATTGCAGCGCTCTGATGTCACATCCTCCCAAGCAGCTTATCAACAGGATCCTCCAGGAGTCCAGTGCGTTGCTACTCTCTTAGGAGTATACAAACGCTTCGTGAGTCAGTTTGTTAGTTTACCTCTGTGTTTCCTTATTTCTTATTCCTGACTTCGGCTGACACTCTCTCATCTCGTTACTTTTCCCTTTTTCTCTTGACTTCCAGACCGCTACAAAAACACGGGAAAATACTTGTCAGACTTTGGACGACTTTAACCACGCCCCTTTGGAGCGCGGTTCCAGCTTAGTTTCTCTTTGGTTCAGGAATACAGATCCTCGCCCTCCACGAGGTATTCCATACATCTTATATTCTTTCTTCTTTCATTAGCAGTCTAGGGAATCTAGTTATCGTTTTATTTTTCCTCTTCACGTTGTCATTTTAGCACGGATACCTACCGCAACATCCCAGGTCCACTGCCGAACTTCTTTGAGCAGTCTCCAGGAGACTACCTTTGTTTACGAACTGGTAGGCTTTATATTTTATGGTTGTTTCTACTATTGGTCGTGATCATTAGCTATTTCTCTCTCTCTACCCGTCCTTTTTTATTCTGCTATTTTCCTTAGCCCAGCAATTCAGTACTTCTGGGAACTCCAGGCTATCTCGCCCTTCCTCCACATCGATTTCTCCCTTTCTACTAATTGGGGGTAAGAATAAGAACTAAAGTTTCTAAGGGGATCTGACCTCTGATATACAAAGGAAATTATATTCTAATCTACTTTGTATTCCTCATTAGAACTTAATATCAATCGCTAAGGAGCTCCCAAACTCTGAAGGTGAAGTTTCAGCCCGCGTTGGAACATCCCGATGATACAACGCTCTCAAGCAGCTCTCCACAGGGTTTTTTCCCCCGTGAGGGTTTCCCTGGGCACCTCTCGGGGATCAAGCCTTTGCGCAGGACTCCGGAGGGGTTTTTCAGGGGAATTCCTAATATCTTCAGGGAGAGTCAGCGAGATCCATTCCAGGTACCCACCGGGCCATAGGACATTTCTCTTCGTCCATTCTGCCCAGGTAGGTGATTTTCTGTTTTTCCTTCTCTATTTACCTGGAGCAATTGATATGTATATCTAACATTGTATATTTGCTGACAGCACGCTCCGGAGGCCTTCGGCGCTGCATCCCGCATCTGAAAGACAAAACAAGGTGCGTTTAAAGACATTGGGGAACTTTAATACTCACGTGCCATTACTCCTTTCCACATCTAACCCAGTGGGTATTCCGGCACCCTGCAGCCGCTCCGAACTTGTACCTGCAAAATAAAAAGACAGTTAGAGTGCATCGTGAAGCAGGCAACAAGCGCTTACTTACGTGCTTCCAGGCGCTTCTATTCATCACACGGGCTCCATCTTCAACTCACTTCAGCCCGTCATCCGCCATCGCCGGAACCCTGCAAAACAAGAGACATCATTACTAAAGACTTTAAAGACATTAGAATTACTCGAAACTTACCCTTCGTGCAGTAAACGACGGACAGCAGTCCTCTGAAGTCAAGAGGCCTGCTCCCCTTATCCAGTGAAGAAACTGGTTACAGCACCCTGCCCCGAGGCAGATGGAGAGCACGGCGTTCACTTACCTAAGGTGAGAGCGTTAACCTTTGGGGTTCTACAGGAGAAGAGAAAGGGAAGAAGAGAGAGACATTCAATAACCCAGTTCCTTAATCCCATATTTTCTATCTGCAGACATCTTACCCTTCGAGTCAGACATACAGTGCACAGAGGTCCAGCCCAAAGAGCCAGCCGTGTGTTACACATCACCTTTGAAGATACGGTATACGCCCAGTCAAGACAGGCGCCTCTACGGGAATCAGGTGAGCGTTACATGCTGCCCCTGCACTGCTGGGGGGTGGGGGTGGTGGGAGACATGAGTGGGGGCCTGGTGGGGGCTGCCCATGGTGGCTGGGGGGTGGGGGTGGGGGTGGGTGGGAGACATGAGTGGGGGCCTGGTGGGGGATGCCCATGGTGGCTGGTGGGTGGGGGTGATAGGGGCCATAAGTGGGGGCCTGGTGGTGCTGCCCCTGCACTGCTGGGGGGTGGGAGACATGAGTGGGGGCCTGGTGAGGGATGCCCATGGTGGCTGGGGTGGTGGGGGTGGTGGGAGACATGAGTTGGACATGAGTGGGGGCCTGGTGGTGCTGCCCCTGCACTGCTGGGGGGTGGGGGGTCTGGGAGACATGAGTGGGGGCCTGGTGGAGGGTGCCCCACACTGCTGGGGGGGTGGGGGTGGTGGGAAACATGAGTTGGACATGAGTGGGGGCCTGGTGGGGGATGCCCATGGTGGCTGGGGGGTGGGGGTGGTGGGAGACATGGGCGGTGGCCTGGTGGAGGGTGCCCCACACTGCTGGGGGGGTGGGGGTGGTGGGAGACATTAGTGGGGGCCTGGTGGGGGCTGCCCATGGTGGCTGGGGGGTCGGGGGGGCTGGGAGACATGAGTGGGGGCCTGGTGGGGGATGCCCATGGTGGCTGGGGGGTGGGGGTGGTGGGAGACATGAGTGGGGGCCTGGTGGTGCTGCCCCTGCACAACTGGGGGGTGGGGGTGGTGGGAGACATGAGTGGGGGCCTGGTGGGGGCTGCCCATGGTGGCTGGGGGGGTGGGGGTGGTGGGAGACATGAGTGGGGGCCTGGTGGGGGATGCCCATGGTGGCTGGGGGGTGGGGTGGTGGGAGACATGAGTGGGGGCCTGATGGGGGATGCCCATGGTGGCTGGGGGGTGGGGGTGGTGGGAGACATGAGTGGGGGCCTCGTGGAGGGTGCCCCTGGATGCTGGGGGGTGGGGGTGGTGGGAGACATGAGTTGGGGCCTGGTGGGACTGCCCATGGTGGCTGGGGGGGTGGGGGTGGTGGCAGACATGAGTGGGGGCCTGGTGGGGGCTGCCCATGGTGGCTGGGGGGTTGGGGTGGTGGGAGACATGAGTGGGGGCCTGGTGGGGGCTGCCCATGGTGGCTGGGGGGTGGGGGTGGTGGGAGACATGAGTGGGGGCCTGGTGGGACTGCCCATGGTGGCTGGGGGGGTGGGGGTGGTGGCAGACATGAGTGGGGGCCTGGAGGGGGCTGCCCATGGTGGCTGGGGGGTTGGGGTGGTGGGAGACATGAGTGGGGGCCTGGTGGGGGCTGCCCATGGTGGCTGGGGGTGTGGGGGTGGTGGGAGACATGGGTGGTGGCCTGGTGGAGGGTGCCCCACACTGCTGGGGGGGTGGGGGTGGTGGGAGACATGAGTGGGGGCCTGGTGGGGGCTGCCCCTGCACTGCTGGGGGGTGGGGGTGATAGGGGCCATGAGTGGGGGCCTGGTGGAGGGTGTCCCTGGATGCTGGGGGGTGGGGGTGGTGGGAGACATGAGTGGGGGCCTGGTGGAGGGTGCCCCTGCACTGCTGGGGGGTGGGGGTGGTGGGAGACATGAGTGGGGGCCTGGTGGAGGCTGCCCATGGTGGCTGGGGGGTGGGGGGGTAGACATGGGTGGGAGCCTGGTGGGGGCTGCCCATGGTGGCTGGGGGGTGGGGGTGGTGGGAGACATGGGTGGGGGCCTGGTGGAGGGTGCCCCTGCACTGCTGGGGGGTGGGGTGGTGGGAGACATGAGTGGGGGCCTGGTGGTGCTGCCCCTGCACTGCTGGGGGGTGAGGGTGGTGGGAGACATGAGTTGGACATGAATGGGGGCCTGGTGGAGGGTGCCCCTGGATGCTGGGGGTGGGGGTGCAGGGGGACATGAGTGGGGGCCTGGTGGAGGGTGCCCCTGGATGCTGGGGGGTGGGGGTGCAGGGGGACATGAGTGGGGGCCTGGTGGAGGGTGCCCTTGGTGGCTGGGGGGTGGGGGTGGGTGGGAGACATGAGTGGGGGCCTGGTGGGGGCTGCCCATGGTGGCTGGGGGGTGGGGGTGGGTGGGAGACATGAGTGGGGGCTGGTGGGGGCCGCCCATGGTGGCTGGGGGGTGGGGGTGGTGGGAGACATGGGTGGGGGCCTGGTGGAGGCTGCCCCTGCACTGCTGGGGGGTGGTGGGAGACATGAGTGGGGGCCTGGTGGTGCTGCCCCTGCACTGCTGAGGGGTGGGGGTGGTGGGAGACATGAGTTGGACATGAGTGGGGGCCTGGTGGAGGGTGCCCCTGGATGCTGGGGGGTAGGGGTGGTGGGAGACATGAGTTGGACATGAGTGGGGGCCTGGTGGTGCTGCCCCTGCACTGCTGGGGGGGGTGGGGGTGATAGGGGCCATGAGTGGGGGCCTGGTGGAGGGTGCCCCAGAATGCTGGGGGGTGGGGGTGGTGGGAGACATGAGTGGGGGCCTGGTGGAGGGTGCCCCTGCACTGCTGGGGGGTGGGGGTGGTGGGAGACATGAGTGGGGGCCTGGTGGAGGCTGCCCATGGTGGCTGGGGGGTGGTGGGGTGGTAGACATGGGTGGGAGCCTGGTGGGGGCTGTCCATGGTGGCTGGGGGGGTGGGGGTGGTGGGAGACATGAGTGGGGGCCTGATGGGGGCTGCCCCTGCACTGCTGGGGGGTGGGGGTGATAGGGGCCATGAGTGGGGGCCTGGTGGAGGGTGCCCCTGGATGCTGGGGGGTGGGGGTGGTGGGAGACATGAGTGGGGGCCTGGTGGAGAGTGCCCCTGCACTGCTGGGGGGTGGGGGTGGTGGGAGACATAAGTGGGGGCCTGGTGGAGGCTGCCCATGGTGGCTGGGGGGTGGGGGGGTAGACATGGGTGGGAGCCTGGTGGGGGCTGCCCATGGTGGCTGGGGGGTGGGGGTGGTGGGAGACATGGGTGGGGGCCTGGTGGAGGGTGCCCCTGCACTGCTGGGGGGTGGGGGTGGTGGGAGACATGAGTGGGGGCCTGGTGGTGCTGCCCCTGAACTGCTGGGGGGTGAGGGTGGTGGGAGACATGAGTTGGACATGAATGGGGGCCTGTGGAGGGTGCCCCTGGATGCTGGGGGTGGGGGTGCAGGGGGACATGAGTGGGGGCCTGGTGGAGGGTGCCCCTGGATGCTGGGGGGTGGGGGTGCAGGGGGACATGAGTGGGGGCCTGGTGGAGGGTGCCCTTGGTGGCTGGGGGGTGGGGGTGGGTGGGAGACATGAGTGGGGGCCTGGTGGGGGCTGCCCATGGTGGCTGGGGGGTGGGGGTGGGTGGGAGACATGAGTGGGGGCTGGTGGGGGCCGCCCATGGTGGCTGGGGGGTGGGGGTGGTGGGAGACATGGGTGGGGGCCTGGTGGAGGCTGCCCCTGCACTGCTGGGGGGTGGGGGTGGTGGGAGACATGAGTGGGGGCCTGGTGGTGCTGCCCCTGCACTGCTGGGGGGTGGTGGGAGACATGAGTGGGGGCCTGGTGGTGCTGCCCCTGCACTGCTGAGGGGTGGGGGTGGTGGGAGACATGATTTGGACATGAGTGGGGGCCTGGTGGAGGGTGCCCCTGGATGCTGGGGGGTAGGGGTGGTGGGAGACATGAGTTGGACATGAGTGGGGGCCTGGTGGTGCTGCCCCTGCACTGCTGGGGGGGTGGGGGTGATAGGGGCCATGAGTGGGGGCCTGGTGGAGGGTGCCCCAGAATGCTGGGGGGTGGGGGTGGTGGGAGACATGAGTGGGGGCCTGGTGGAGGGTGCCCCTGCACTGCTGGGGGGTGGGGGTGGTGGGAGACATGAGTGGGGGCCTGGTGGAGGCTGCCCATGGTGGCTGGGGGGTGGTGGGGTGGTAGACATGGGTGGGAGCCTGGTGGGGGCTGTCCATGGTGGCTGGGGGTGGGGGTGGTGGGAGACATGGGTGGGGATCTGGTGGAGGGTGCCCCTGCACTGCTGGGGGGTGGGGGTGGTGGGAGACATGAGTGGGGGCCTGGTGGTGCTGCCCCTGCACTGCTGAGGGGTGGGGGTGGTGGGAGACATGAGTTGGACATTAGTGGGGGCCTGGTGGAGGGTGCCCCTGGATGCTGGGGGGTGGGGGTGGTGGGAGACATGAGTTGGACATGAGTGGGGGCCTGGTGGTGCTGCCCCTGCACTGCTGGGGGGTGGGGGTGATAGGGGCCATGAGTGGGGGCCTGGTGGAGGGTGCCCCTGGATGCTGGGGGGTGGGGGTGGTGGGAGACATGGGTGGGGGCCTGGTGGAGGGTGCCCCACACTGCTGGGGGGGTGGGGGTGGTGGGAGACATGAGTGGGGGCCTGGTGGGGGATGCCCATGGTGGCTGGGGGGTGGGGGTGGTGGGAGACATGAGTGGGGGCCTGGTGGGGGATGCCCATGGTGGCTGGGGGATGGGGGTGGTGGGAGACATGGGTGGGGGCCTGGTGGAGGGTGCCCCACACTGCTGGGGGGTGGGGGTGGTGGGAGACATGAGTGGGGGCCTGGTGGGGGCTTCCCATGGTGGCTGGGGGGTGGGGGTGGTGGGAGACATGGGTGGGGGCCTGTTGGAGGCTGCCCCTGCACTGCTGGGGGGTGGGGTGGTGGGAGACATGAGTGGGGGCCTGGTGGTGCTGCCCCTGCACTGCTGGAGGTGGGGGTGGTGGGAGACATGAGTGGGGGCCTGGTTGTGCTGCCCCTGCACTGCTGGGGCGTGGGGGTGGTGGGAGACATGAGTTGGACATGAGTGGGGGCCTGGTGGAGGGTGCCCCTGGAAGCTGGGGGGTCGGGGTGGTGGGAGGCATGAGTTGGCCATGAGTGGGGGCCTGGTGGTGCTGCCCCTGCACTGCTGGGGGGTGGGGGTGATAGGGGCCATGAGTGGGGGCCTGGTGGAGGGTGCCCCTGGATGCTGGGGGGTGGGGGTGGTGGGAGACATGAGTGGGGGCCTGGTGGAGGGTGCCCCTGCACTGCTGGGGGGTGGGGGTGGTGGTGGTGGTAGACATGAGTGGGGGCCTGGTGGAGGCTGCCCATGGTGGCTGGGGGGTGGGGGGTGGTAGACATGGGTGGGAGCCTGGTGGGGGCTGCCCCTGCACTGCTAGGGGGAGGGGGTGGTGGGAGACATGAGTTGGACATGAGTGGGGGCCTGGTGGAGGGTGCCCCTGGATGCTGGGGGGTGGGGGTGGTGGGAGACATGAGTTAGACATGAGTGGGGGCCTGGTGGTGCTGCCCCTGCACTGCTGGGGGGTGGGGGTGATAGGGGCCATGAATGGGGGCCTGGTGGTGCTGCCCCTGACCTGCTGGGGGGTGAGGGTGGTGGGAGACATGAGTTGGACATGAATGGGGGCCTGGTGGAGGGTGCCCCTGGATGCTGGGGGTGGGGGTGCAGGGGGACATGAGTGGGGGCCTGGTGGAGGGTGCCCCTGGATGCTGGGGGGTGGGGGTGCAGGGGGACATGAGTGGGGGCCTGGTGGAGGGTGCCCTTGGTGGCTGGGGGGTGGGGGTGGGTGGGTGACATGAGTGGGGGCCTGGTGGGGGCTGCCTATGGTGGCTGGGGGGTGGGGGTGGGTGGGAGACATGAGTGGGGGCTGGTGGGGGCCGCCCATGGTGGCTGGGGGGTGGGGGTGGTGGGAGACATGGGTGGGGGCCTGGTGGAGGCTGCCCCTGCACTGCTGGGGGGTGGGGGTGGTGGGAGACATGAGTGGGGGCCTGGTGGTGCTGCCCCTGCACTGCTGGGGGGTGGTGGGAGACATGAGTGGGGGCCTGGTGGTGCTGCCCCTGCACTGCTGAGGTGTGGGGGTGGTGGGAGACATGAGTTGGACATGAGTGGGGGCCTGGTGGAGGGTGCCCCTGGATGCTGGGGGGTAGGGGTGGTGGGAGACATGAGTTGGACATGAGTGGGGGCCTGGTGGTGCTGCCCCTGCACTGCTGGGGGGGTGGGGGTGATAGGGGCCATGAGTGGGGGCCTGGTGGAGGGTGCCCCAGAATGCTGGGGGGTGGGGGTGGTGGGAGACATGAGTGGGGGCCTGGTGGAGGGTGCCCCTGCACTGCTGGGGGGTGGGGGTGGTGGGAGACATGAGTGGGGGCCTGGTGGAGGCTGCCTATGGTGGCTGGGGGGTGGTGGGGTGGTAGACATGGGTGGGAGCCTGGTGGGGGCTGTCCATGGTGGCTGGGGGGTGGGGGTGGTGGGAGACATGGGTGGGGGCCTGGTGGAGGGTGCCCCTGCACTGCTGGGGGGTGGGGGTGGTGGGAGACATGAGTGGGGGCCTGGTGGTGCTGCCCCTGCACTGCTGAGGGGTGGGGGTGGTGGGAGACATGAGTTGGACATTAGTGGGGGCCTGGTGGAGGGTGCCCCTGGATGCTGGGGGGTGGGGGTGGTGGGAGACATGAGTTGGACATGAGTGGGGGCCTGGTGGTGCTGCCCCTGCACTGCTGGGGGGTGGGGGTGATAGGGGCCATGAGTGGGGGCCTGGTGGAGGGTGCCCCTGGATGCTGGGGGGTGGGGGTGGTGGGAGACATGGGTGGGGGCCTGGTGGAGGGTGCCCCACACTGCTGGGGGGGTGGGGGTGGTGGGAGACATGAGTGGGGGCCTGGTGGGGGATGCCCATGGTGGCTGGGGGGTGGGGGTGGTGGGAGACATGAGTGGGGGCCTGGTGGGGGATGCCCATGGTGGCTGGGGGATGGGGGTGGTGGGAGACATGGGTGGGGGCCTGGTGGAGGGTGCCCCACACTGCTGGGGGGTGGGGGTGGTGGGAGACATGAGTGGGGGCCTGGTGGGGGCTGTCCATGGTGGCTGGGGGGTGGGGGTGGTGGGAGACATGGGTGGGGGCCTGTTGGAGGCTGCCCCTGCACTGCTGGGGGGTGGGGTGGTGGGAGACATGAGTGGGGGCCTGGTGGTGCTGCCCCTGCACTGCTGGAGGTGGGGGTGGTGGGAGACATGAGTGGGGGCCTGGTTGTGCTGCCCCTGCACTGCTGGGGCGTGGGGGTGGTGGGAGACATGAGTTGGACATGAGTGGGGGCCTGGTGGAGGGTGCCCCTGGATGCTGGGGGGTCGGGGTGGTGGGAGGCATGAGTTGGCCATGAGTGGGGGCCTGGTGGTGCTGCCCCTGCACTGCTGGGGGGTGGGGGTGATAGGGGCCATGAGTGGGGGCCTGGTGGAGGGTGCCCCTGGATGCTGGGGGGTGGGGGTGGTGGGAGACATGAGTGGGGGCCTGGTGGAGGGTGCCCCTGCAACTGCTGGGGGGTGGGGGTGGTGGTAGACATGAGTGGGTGCCTGGTGGAGGCTGCCCATGGTGGCTGGGGGGTGGGGGGTGGTAGACATGGGTGGGAGCCTGGTGGGGGCTGCCCCTGCACTGCTAGGGGGTGGGGGTGGTGGGAGACATGAGTTGGACATGAGTGGGGGCCTGGTGGAGGGTGCCCCTGGATGCTGGGGGGTGGGGGTGGTGGGAGACATGAGTTAGACATGAGTGGGGGCCTGGTGGTGCTGCCCCTGCACTGCTGGGGGGTGGGGGTGATAGGGGCCATGAATGGGGGCCTGGTGGAGGCTGCCCCTGAACTGCTGGGGGGTGAGGGTGGTGGGAGACATGAGTTGGACATGAATGGGGGCCTGGTGGAGGGTGCCCCTGGATGCTGGGGGTGGGGGTGCAGGGGGACATGAGTGGGGGCCTGGTGGAGGGTGCCCCTGGATGCTGGGGGGTGGGGGTGCAGGGGGACATGAGTGGGGGCCTGGTGGAGGGTGCCCTTGGTGGCTGGGGGGTGGGTGTGGGTGGGAGACATGAGTGGGGGCCTGGTGGGGGCTGCCCATGGTGGCTGGGGGGTGGGGCTAGGTGGGAGACATGAGTGGGGGCTGGTGGGGGCCGCCCATGGTGGCTGGGGGGTGGGGGTGGTGGGAGACATGGGTGGGGGCCTGGTGGAGACTGCCCCTGCACTGCTGGGGGGTGGGGGTGGTGGGAGACATGAGTGGGGGCCTGGTGGTGCTGCCCCTGCACTGCTGGGGGGTGGTGGGAGACATGAGTGGGGGCCTGGTGGTGCTGCCCCTGCACTGCTGAGGGGTGGGGGTGGTGGGAGACATGAGTTGGACATGAGTGGGGGCCTGGTGGAGGGTGCCCCTGGATGCTGGGGGGTAGGGGTGGTGGGAGACATGAGTTGGACATGAGTGGGGGCCTGGTGGTGCTGCCCCTGCACTGCTGGGGGGGTGGGGGTGATAGGGGCCATGAGTGGGGGCCTGGGGGAGGGTGCCCCAGAATGCTGGGGGGTGGGGGTGGTGGGAGACATGAGTGGGGGCCTGGTGGAGGGTGCCCCTGCACTGCTGGGGGGTGGGGGTGGTGGGAGACATGAGTGGGGGCCTGGTGGAGGCTGCCCATGGTGGCTGGGGGGTGGTGGAGTGGTAGACATGGGTGGGAGCCTGGTGGGGGCTGTCCATGGTGGCTGGGGGTTGGGGGTGGTGGGAGACATGGGTGGGGGCCTGGTGGAGGGTGCCCCTGCACTGCTGGGGGGTGGGGGTGGTGGGAGACATGAGTGGGGGCCTGGTGGTGCTGCCCCTGCACTGCTGAGGGGTGGGGGTGGTGGGAGACATGAGTTGGACATTAGTGGGGGCCTGGTGGAGGGTGCCCCTGGATGCTGGGGGGTGGGGGTGGTGGGAGACATGAGTTGGACATGAGTGGGGGCCTGGTGGTGCTGCCCCTGCACTGCTGGGGGGTGGGGGTGATAGGGGCCATGAGTGGGGGCCTGGTGGAGGGTGCCCCTGGATGCTGGGGGGTGGGGGTGGTGGGAGACATGGGTGGGGGCCTGGTGGAGGGTGCCCCACACTGCTGGGGAGGTGGGGGTGGTGGGAGACATGGGTGGGGGCCATGAGTGGGGGATGCCCATGGTGGCTGGGGGGTGGGGTGGTGGGAGACATGAGTGGGGGCCTGGTGGGGGATGCCCATGGTGGCTGGGTGATGGGGGTGGTGGGAGACATGGGTGGGGGCCTGGTGGAGGGTGCCCCACACTGCTGGGGGGTGGGGGTGGTGGGAGACATGAGTGGGGGCCTGGTGGGGGCTGCCCATGGTGGCTGGGGGGTGGGGGTGGTGGGAGACATGGGTGGGGGCCTGTTGGAGGCTGCCCCTGCACTGCTGGGGGGTGGGGTGGTGGGAGACATGAGTGGGGGCCTGGTGGTGCTGCCCCTGCACTGCTGGAGGTGGGGGTGGTGGGAGACATGAGTGGGGGCCTGGTTGTGCTGCCCCTGCACTGCTGGGGCGTGGGGGTGGTGGGAGACATGAGTTGGACATGAGTGGGGGCCTGGTGGAGGGTGCCCCTGGATGCTGGGGGGTCGGGGTGGTGGGAGGCATGAGTTGGCCATGAGTGGGGGCCTGGTGGTGCTGCCCCTGCACTGCTGGGGGGTGATAGGGGCCATGAGTGGGGGCCTGGTGGAGGGTACCCCTGGATGCTGGGGGGTGGGGGTGGTGGGAGACATGAGTGGGGGCCTGGTGGAGGGTGCCCCTGCACTGCTGGGGGGTGGGGGTGGTGGTAGACATGAGTGGGGGCCTGGTGGAGGCTGCCCATGGTGGCTGGGGTTGGGGGGTGGTAGACATGGGTGGGAGCCTGGTGGGGGCTGCCCCTGCACTGCTAGGGGGTGGGGGTGGTGGGAGACATGAGTTGGACATGAGTGGGGGCCTGGTGGAGGGTGCCCCTGGATGCTGGGGGGTGGGGGTGGTGGGAGACATGAGTTAGACATGAGTGGGGGCCTGGTGGTGCTGCCCCTGCACTGCTGGGGGGTGGGGGTGATAGGGGCCATGAATGGGGGCCTGGTGGAGGCTGCCCCTGGATGCTGGGGGGTGGGGGTACAGGGGGACATGAGTGGGGGCCTGGTGGAGGGTGCCCCTGGATGCTGGGGGGTGGGGGTGCAGGGGGACATGAGTGGGGGCCTGGTGGATGGTGCCCATGCTGGCTGGGGGGTGGGGGTGGGTGGGAGACATGAGTGGGGGCCTGGTGGGGGCTGCCCATGGTGGCTGGGGGTGGGGGTGGGTGGGAGACATGAGTGGGGGCCTGGTGGGGGCTGCCCCTGCACTGCTGGGGGGTGGGGTGGTGGGAGACATGAGTTGGACATGAGTGGGGGCCTGGTGGTGCTGCCCCTGCACTGCTGGGGGGTGGGGGTGATAGGGGCCATGAGTGGGGGGCTGGTGGAGGGTGCCCCTGGATGCTGGGGGGTGGGGGTGGTGGGAGACATGAGTGGGGGCCTGGTGGAGAGTGCCCCTGCACTGCTGGGGGTTGGGGGTGGTGGGGGACATGAGTGGGGGCCTGGTGGAGGCTGCCCATGGTGGCTGGGGGTGGGGGGGGGTAGCCATGGGTGGGAGCCTGGTGGGGGCTGCCCATGGTGGCTGGGGGGTGGGGGTGGTGGGAGACATGGATGGGGGCTGGTGGAGGGTGCCCCTGCACTGCTGGGGGGTGGGGGTGGTGGGAGACATGAGTGGGGGCCTGGTGGTGTTGCCCCTGCACTGCTGGGGGGTGAGGGTGGTGGGAGACATGAGTTGGACATGAATGGGGGCCTGGTGGAGGGTGCCCCTGGATGCTGGGGGGTGGGGGTGGTGGGAGACATGAGTTGGACATGAGTGGGGGCCTGGTGGTGCTGCCCCTGCACTGCTGGGGGGTGGGGGTGATAGGGGCCATGAGTGGGGGCCTGGTGGAGGGTGCCCCTGGATGCTGGGGGGTGGGGGTGCAGGGGGACATGAGTGGGGGCCTGGTGGAGGGTGCCCCTGGATGCTGGGGGGTGGGGGTGCAGGGGGACATGAGTGGGGGCCTGGTGGAGGGTGCCCATGGTGGCTGGGGGGTGGGGGTGAGTGGGAGACATGAGTGGGGGCCTGGTGGGGGCTGCCCATGGTGGCTGGGGGGTGGGTGTGGGTGGGAGACATGAGTGGGGGCCTGGTGGGGGCCGCCCATGGTGGCTGGGGGGTGGGGGTGGTGGGAGTCATGGGTGGGGGCCTGGTGGAGGCTGCCCCTGCACTGCTGGGGGGTGGGGTGGTGGGAGACATGGGTGGGGGCCTGGTGGTGCTGCCCCTGCACTGCTGGGGGGTGGTGGGAGACATGAGTGGGGGCCTGGTGGTGCTGCCCCTGCACTGCTGAGGGGTGGGGGTGGGGGTGGTGGGAGACATGAGTTGGACATGAGTGGGGGCCTGATGGAGGGTGCCCCTGGATGCTGGTGGGTAGGGGTGGTGGGAGACATGAGTTGGACATGAGTGGGGGCCTGGTGGTGCTGCCCCTGCACTGCTGGGGGGTGATAGGGGCCATGAGTGGGGGCCTGGTGGAGGGTGCCCCTGCACTGCTGGGGGGTGGGGGTGGTGGGAGACATGAGTGGGGGCCTGGTGGTGTTGCCCCTGCACTGCTGGGGGGTGAGGGTGGTGGGAGACATGAGTTGGACATGAATGGGGGCCTGGTGGAGGGTGCCCCTGGATGCTGGGGGGTGGGGGTGGTGGGAGACATGAGTTGGACATGAGTGGGGGCCTGGTGGTGCTGCCCCTGCACTGCTGGGGGGTGGGGGTGATAGGGGCCATGAGTGGGAGCCTGGTGGAGGGTGCCCCTGGATGCTGGGGGGTGGGGGTGCAGGGGGACATGAGTGGGGGCCTGGTGGAGGGTGCCCCTGGATGCTGGGGGGTGGGGGTGCAGGGGGACATGAGTGGGGGCCTGGTGGAGGGTGCCCATGGTGGCTGGGGGGTGGGGGTGAGTGGGAGACATGAGTGGGGGCCTGGTGGGGGCTGCCCATGGTGGCTGGGGGGTGGGTGTGGGTGGGAGACATGAGTGGGGGCCTGGTGGGGGCCGCCCATGGTGGCTGGGGGGTGGGGGTGGTGGGAGTCATGGGTGGGGGCCTGGTGGAGGCTGCCCCTGCACTGCTGGGGGGTGGGGTGGTGGGAGACATGGGTGGGGGCCTGGTGGTGCTGCCCCTGCACTGCTGGGGGGTGGTGGGAGACATGAGTGGGGGCCTGGTGGTGCTGCCCCTGCACTGCTGAGGGGTGGGGGTGGGGGTGGTGGGAGACATGAGTTGGACATGAGTGGGGGCCTGATGGAGGGTGCCCCTGGATGCTGGTGGGTAGGGGTGGTGGGAGACATGAGTTGGACATGAGTGGGGGCCTGGTGGTGCTGCCCCTGCACTGCTGGGGGGGTGGGGGTGATAGGGGCCATGAGTGGGGGCCTGGTGGAGGGTGCCCCTGAATGCTGGGGAGTGGGGGTGGTGGGAGACATGAGTGGGGGCCTGGTGGAGGGTGCCCCTGCACTGCTGGGGGGTGGCGGTGGTGGGAGACATGAGTGGGGGCCTGGTGGAGGCTGCCCATGGTGGCTGGGGGGTGGCGGGGTGGTAGACATGGGTGGGAGCCTGGTGGGGGCTGTCCATGGTGGCTGGGGGGTGGGGGTGGTGGGAGACATGGATGGGGGCCTGGTGGAGGGTGCCCCTGCACTGCTGGTGGGTGGGGGTGGTGGGAGACATGAGTGGGGGCCTGGTGGTGCTGCCCCTGCACTGCTGGGGGGTGGGGGTGGTGGGAGACATGAGTTGGACATAAGTGGGGGCCTGGTGGAGGGTGCCCCTGGATGCTGGGGGTGGGGGTGGTGGGAGACATGAGTTGGACATGAGTGGGGGCCTGGTGGTGCTGCCCCTGCACCGCTGGGGGGTGGGGGTGATAGGGGCCATGAGTGGGGGCCTGGTGGAGGGTGCCCCTGGATGCTGGGGGGTGGGGGTGCAGGGGGAAATGAGTGGGGGCCTGGTGGAGGGTGCCCCTGGATGCTGGGGGGTGGGGGTGCAGGGGGACATGAGTGGGGCCTGGTGGAGGGTGCCCATTGTGGCTGGGGGGTGGGGGTGGGTGGGTGACATGAGTGGGGGCCTGGTGGGGGCTGCCCATGGTGGCTGGGGGGTGGGGGTGTGTGGGAGACATGAGTGGGGGCCTGGTGGGGGCTGCCCATGGTGGCTGGGGGGTGGGGGTGGTGGGAGACATGGGTGGGGGCCTGGTGGAGGCTGCCCCTGCACTGCTGGGGGGTGGGGGTGATAGGGGCCATGAGTGGGGGCCTGGTGGAGGGTGCCCCTGGATGCTGGGGGGTGGGGGTGGTGGGAGACATGAGTGGGGGCCTGGTGGAGGGTGCCCCTGCACTGCTGGGGGGTGGGGGTGGTGGGAGACATGAGTGGGGGCCTGGTGGTGCTGCCCCTGCACTGCTGGGGGTGGGGGTGGTGGGAGACATGAGTGGGGGCCTGGTGGTGCTGCCCCTGCACTGCTGAGGGGTGGGGGTGGGGGTGGTGCGAGACATGAGTTGGACATGAGTGGGGGCCTGGTGGAGGGTGCCCCTGGATGCTGGGGGGTAGGGGTGGTGGGAGACATGAGTTGGACATGAGTGGGGGCCTGGTGGTGCTGCACCTGCACTGCTGGGGGGTGGGGGTGATAGGGGCCATGAGTGGGGGTCTGGTGGAGGGTGCCCCTGAATGCTGGGGGGTGGGGGTGGTGGGAGACATGAGTGGGGGCCTGGTGGAGGGTGCCCCTGCACTGCTGGGGGGTGGTGGGGTGGTAGACATGGGTGGGAGCCTGGTGGGGGCTGTCCATGGTGGCTGGGGGGTGGGGGTGGTGGGAGACATGGATGGAGGCCTGGTGGAGGGTGCCCCTGCACTGCTGGGGGGTGGGGGTGGTGGGAGACATGAGTTGGACATGAGTGGGGGCCTGGTGGAGGGTGCCCCTGGATTCTGGGGGGTGGGGGTGGTGGGAGACATGAGTTGGACATGAGTGGGGGCCTGGTGGTGCTGCCCCTGCACCGCTGGGGGGTGGGGGTGATAGGGCCATGAGTGGGGGCCTGGTGGAGGGTGCCCCTGGATGCTGGGGGGTGGGGGTGCAGGGGGACATGAGTGGGGGCCTGGTGGAGGGTGCCCCTGGATGCTGGGGGGTGGGGGTGCAGGGGGACATGAGTGGGGGCCTGGTGGAGGGTGCCCATGGTGGCTGGGGGGTGGGGGTGGGTGGTAGACATGAGTGGGGGCCTAGTGGGGGCTGCCCATGGTGGCTGGGGGGTGGGGGTGGGTGAGAGACATGAGTGGGGGCCTGGTGGGGGCTGCCCATGGTGGCTGGGGGTGGGGGTGGTGGGAGACATGGGTGGGGGCCTGGTGGAGGCTGCCCCTGCACTGCTGGGGGGTGGGGGTGGTGGGAGACATGAGTGGGGGCCTGGTGGTGCTGCCCCTGCACTGCTGGGGGGTGGGGTGGTAGGAGACATGAGTTGGACATGAGTGGGGGCCTGGTGGAGGGTGCCCCTGGATGCTAGGGGGTGGGGGTGGTGGGAGACATGAGTTGGACATGAGTGGGGGCCTGGTGGTGCTGCCCCTGCACTGCTGGGGGGTGGGGGTGATAGGGGCCATGAGTGGGGGCCTGGTGGAGGGTGCCCCTGGATGCTGGGGGGTGGGGGTGGTGGGAGACATGAGTGGGGGCCTGGTGGAGGGTGCCCCTGCACTGCTGGGGGTTGGGGGTGGTGGGAGACATGAGTGGGGGCCTGGTGGAGGCTGCCCATGGTGGCTGGGGGGTGGGGGGGTAGCCAAGGGTGGGAGCCTGGTGGGGGCTGCCCATGGTGGCTGGGGGGTGGGGGTGGTGGGAGACATGGGTGGTGGCCTGGTGGAGGGTGCCCCTGCACTGCTGGGGGGTGGTGGGAGACATGAGTGGGGGCCTGGTGGTGCTGCCCCTGCACTGCTGGGGGGTGAGGGTGGTGGGAGACATGAGTTGGACATGAATGGGGGCCTGGTGGAGGGTGCCCCTGGATGCTTGGGGGTGGGGGTGGTGGGAGACATGAGTTGGACATGAGTGGGGGCCTGGTGGTGCTGCCCCTGCACTGCTGGGGGGTGGGGGTGATAGGGGCCATGAGTGGGGGCCTGGTGGAGGGTGCCCCTGGATGCTGGGGGGTGGGGGTGCAGGGGGACATGAGTGGGGGCCTGGTGGAGGGTGCCCCTGGATGCTGGGGGTTGGGGGTGCAGGGGGACATGAGTGGGGGCCTGGTGGAGGGTGCCCATGGTGGCTGGGGGGTGGGGGTGGGTGGGAGACATGAGTGGGGGCCTGGTGGGGGCTGCCCATGGTGGCTGGGGGTGGGGGTGGGTGGGAGACATGAGTGGGGGCCTGGTGGGGGCCGCCCATGGTGGGTGGGGGGTGGGGGTGGTGGGAGACATGGGTGGGGGCCTGGTGGAGGCTGCCCCTGCACTGCTGGGGGGTGGGGTGGTGGGAGACATGAGTGGGGGCCTGGTGGTGCTGCCCCTGCACTGCTGGGGGGTGGGGGTGGTGGGAGACATGAGTGGGGGCCTGGTGGTGCTGCCCCTGCACTGCTGAGGGGTGGGGGTGGTGGGAGACATGAGTTGGACATGAGTGGGGGCCTGGTGGAGGGTGCCCCTGGATGCTGGGGGGTAGGGGTGGTGGGAGACATGAGTTGGACATGAGTGGGGGCCTGGTGGTGCTGCCCCTGCACTGCTGGGGGGGTGGGGGTGATAGGGGCCATGAGTGGGGGCCTGGTGGAGGGTGCCCCTGAATGCTGGGGGGTGGGGGTGGTGGGAGACATGAGTGGGGGCCTGGTGGAGGGTGCCCCTGCACTGCTGGGGGGTGGGGGTGGTAGGAGACATGAGTGGGGGCCTGGTGGACGCTGCCCATGGTGGCTGGGGGGTGGTGGGGTGGTAGACATGGGTGGGAGCCTGGTGGGGGCTGTCCATGGTGGCTGGGGGGTGGGGGTGGTGGGAGACATGGATGGGGGCCAGGTGGAGGGTGCCCCTGCACTGCTGGGGGGGTGGGGGTGGTGGGAGACATGAGTGGGGGCCTGGTGGTGCTGCCCCTGCACTGCTGGGGGGTGGGGGTGGTGGGAAACATGAGTTGGACATGAGTGGGGGCCTGGTGGAGGGTGCCCCTGGATGCTGGGGGGTGGGGGTGGTGGGAGACATGAGTTGGACATGAGTGGGGGCCTGGTGGTGCTGCCCCTGCACCGCTGGGGGGTGGGTGTGATAGGGGCCATGAGTGGGGGCCTGGTGGAGGGTGCCCCTGGATGCTGGGGGGTGGGGGTGCAGGGGGACATGAGTGGGGGCCTGGTGGAGGGTGCCCCTGGTTGCTGGGGGTTGGGGGTGCAGGGGGACATGAGTGGGGGCCTGGTGAAGGGTGCCCATGGTGGCTGGGGGGTGGGGGTGGGTGGGAGACATGAGTGGGGGCCCGGTGGGGGCTGCCCATGGTGGCTGGGGGGTGGGGGTGGGTGGGAGACATGAGTGGGGGCCTGGTGGGGGCTGCCCATGGTGGCTGGGAGGTGGGGGTGGTGGGAGACATGGGTGGGGGCCTGGTGGAGGCTGCCCCTGCACTGCTGGGGGGTGGGGGTGGTGGGAGACATGAGTGGGGGCCTGGTGGTGCTTCCCCTGCACTGCTGGGGGGTGGGGGTGGTGGGAGACATGAGTGGGGGCCTGGTGGTGCTGCCCCTGCACTGCTGGGGGGTGGGGGTGATAGGGGCCATGAGTGGGGGCCTGGTGGAGGGTGCCCCTGGATGCTGGGGGGTGGGGTGGTTTGAGACATGAGTGGGGGCCTGGTGGAGGGTGCCCCTGCACTGCTGGGTGGTGGGGGTGGTGGGAGACATGAGTTGGGGCCTGGTGGAGGCTGCCCATGGTGGCTGGAGGGTGGGGGGGTGGTAGACCTGGGTGGGAGCCTGGTGGGGGCTGCCCATGGTGGCTGGGGGGTGGGGGTGGTGGGAGACATGGGTGGGGGCCTGGTGGAGGGTGCCCCTGCACTGCTGGGGGGTGGGGGTGGTGGGAGACATGAGTTGGACATGAGTGGGGGCCTGGTGGTGCTGCCCCTGCACTGCTGGGGGGTGGGGGTGATAGGGGCCATGAGTGGGGGCCTGGTGGAGGGTTCCCCTAGATGCTGGGGGGTGGGGGTGCAGGGGGACATGAGTGGGGGCCTGGTGGAGGTTGCCCCTGGATGCTGGTGCAGGGGGACATGAGTGGGGGCCTGGTGGAGGGTGCCCATGGTGGCTGGGGGGTGGGGGTGGGTGGGAGACATGAGTGGGGGCCTGGTGGGGGCTGCCCATGGTGGCCGGGGGGTGGGGGTGGGTGGGAGACATGAGTGGGGGCCTGGTGGGGGCTGCCCATGGTGGCTGCGGGGTGGGGGTGGTGGGAGACATGGGTGGGGGCCTGGTGGAGGCTGCCCCTGCACTGCTGGGGGGTGGGGGTGGTGGGAGACATGAGTGGGGGCCTGGTGGTGCTGCCCCTGCACTGCTGGGGGGTGGGGGTGGTGGGAGACATGAGTGGGGGCCTGGTGGTGCTGCCCCTGCACTGCTGGGGGGTGGGGGTGGTGGGAGACATGAGTTGGACATGAGTGGGGGCCTGGTGGAGGGTGCCCCTGGATGCTGGGGGTGGGGGTGGTGGGAGACATGAGTTGGACAAGAGTGGGGGCCTGGTGGTGCTGCCCCTGCACTGCTGGGGGTTGGGGGTGATAGGGGCCATGAGTGGGGGCCTGGTGGAGGGTGCCCCTGGATGCTGGGGGGTGGGGGTGGTGGGAGACATGAGTGGGGGCCTGGTGGAGGGTGCCCCTGCACTGCTGGGGGGTGGGGGTGGTGGGAGACATGAGTGGGGGCCTGGTGGAGGCTGCCCATGGTGGCTGGGGGGTGGGGGGGGGTGGTAGACATGGGTGGGAGCCTGCTGGGGGCTGCCCATGATGGCTGGGGGGTGGGGGTGGTGGGAGACATGGGTGGGGGCCTGGTGGAGGGTGCCCCTGCACTGCTGGGGGGTGGGGGTGGTGGGAGACATGAGTGGGGGCCTGGTGGTGCTGCCCCTGCACTGCTGGGGGGTGGGGGTGGTGGGAGACATGAGTTGGACATGAGTGGGGGCCTGGTGGAGGGTGCCCCTGGATGCTGGGGGGTGGGGGTGGTGGGAGACATGTGTTGGACATGAGTGGGGGCCTGGTGGTGCTGCCCCTGCACTGCTGGGGGGTGGGGGTGATAGGGGCCATGAGTGGGGGCCTGGTGAAGGGTGCCCCTGGATGCTGGGGGGTGGGGGTGCAGGGGGACATGAGTGGGGGCCTGGTGGAGGGTGCCCCTGGATGCTGGGGGGTGGGGGTGCAGGGGGACATGAGTGGGGGCCTGGTGGTGCTGCCCCTGCACTGCTGGGGGGTGGGGGTGATAGGGGCCATGAGTGGGGGCCTGGTGGAGGGTGCCCCTGGATGCTGGGGGGTGGGGGTGGTGGGTGACATGAGCAGGTGTGCAGGGTAGTCCCCTGTGGTGTCGGCTGCCTGCAGGGGCCGTGGAGGGTGTACAGGGAATACCTGGGAGCACACAGCCAAATCGCGTGTAGAATTTCCCACGTACCCCTGAAATACACGTACCCAGCCTAATCGCGTGCGGAAATTCCCACGCACGTACCCGGCCAAATCGCGTGTGGAATTTCCCGCGCACCCCTGAAGTCCACGTACCCTGCCAAATCGCGTGTGGGACTTCCCGCGCACCCCTGAGATCCACGTACCCAGCCAAGTCGCGTGTGGAAATTCCCGCGCACGTACCCGGCCAAATCGTGTGTGGAACTTCCCGCGCACCCCTGAAATCCACGTACCCTGCCAAATCGCGTGTGGGACTTCCCGCGCATCCCTGAGATCCACGTACCCAGCCAAGTCACGTGTGAGACTTCCCGCGCACCCCTGAGATCCACGTACCCAGCCAAATCGCGTTTGTAAATTCCCGCGCACGTACCCGGCCAAATCGCGTGTGGAACTTCCCTCGCACCCCTGAAATCCACGTACCCTGCCAAATCGCGTGTGAGACTTCCCGCGCACCCCTGAGATCCATGTACCCAGCCAAGTCGCGTGTGGAAATTCCCGCGCACGTACCCGGCCAAATCGCGTGTGGAACTTCCCGCGCACCCCTGAAATCCACGTACCCTACCAAATCGCGTGTGAGACTTCCCGCGCACCCCTGAGATCCACGAACCCAGCCAAATCGCTTGTGTAAATTCCCGCGCACGTACCCGGCCAAATCGCGTGTGGAACTTCCCGCGCACCCCTGAAATCCACGTACCCTGCCAAATCGCGTGTGAGACTTCCCGCGTACCCCTGAGATCCATGTACCCAGCCAAGTCGCGTGTGGAAATTCCCGCGCACGTACCGTGCCAAATCGCGTGTGGAACTTCCCGCGCACCCCTGAAATCCACGTACCCTGCCAAATCGCGTGTGAGACTTCCCGCACACCCCTGAGATCCACGTACCCAGCCAAATCGCGTGTGAAAGTTCCCGCGCACCCCGGAATACACGCACACGTTATTTTTCAGTCAGCGGGTGTCCGTGTTTGTGCGTACCCCTTTGCACGTCATTTGTCCTGGAGGGCCACAGTATAGGACATTCATCATGGCTGTATATAGGTGCTATTTGTTGGCGCACCTTTTGGCGCACATTTATTACAGGCGCAGAGACGCTACCGCCTGCTTTCTTGTGGCGGTCGTGTTTGTGCCTGTGCGCTGGTTTGACCGTGCGCTTTTTTGCCCTATTCGATTCCATGAATACGTGTTGTAGGCGAGCGTGTGGGCGTTCCGCGCACTTGCATCCTGTACTTCCCCCGTGACGCCCACATTTTGGCAAGTTGTTCCCCATTCCGAGTGTTACGCCCCGTGTTCCACCTACTTTTGTTGTGTGCACCGCTGCTATGTATGAATTTCGCTGTGGCCTGTGCGATTTTCGCTGTGACCTGGCGCACGCCGTTAGATGGCCTGTGCGCCAACGTGCGCCGCGGACTTTTTTAGCGCACATCCGATGGTTTTCTCGCGCACGGCCTTCCATGAATCGATGTGCGCTGCTTTTCGTGCGATTTTCGCACTTGCACTGCGATTTTCGCTATTCCACTGCGAATCGCACGTTTTTGGCCACTTGCGCCGCGCTAATTATTCCATGAATCGGCCTGTTGATGTGTTCTTACAACAATTTCATAGCGTCCTCAGAACATCCCCATTTTGTTTATTTACAAACATCCCAGGACACTTGATGTGTTCTTAGAACAATTTCAACTTGCCTACGAACAGCACGGGCAGGTATAGCGTACTCAGTACAACCCCATTTTTTTTATTTATGAACTTCCCAGGGCACATGTTCTTAGAACAATTTCAACTTGCCTAGGAACAATACGGACAGCGTCCTCAGGACACCTCCATTTCGTTTATTTACCAACATTTCAGGACATTGTTTGTATTCTTAGAACAGTTTCAACTTGCCTGCGAACAATACGGACAGTTCTAGCGTCCACAGAACACCCCCATTTTGTTTATTTACAAACATCCCAGTACACTTGATATGTTCTTAGAACAGTTTCAACTTGCCTACGAACCATACGGACAGTCTTAGTGTCCTCAGGACACCCCATTTCCTTTATTTACAAACATTTCAGGACACCCGTATTGTCCATGGTCAGAACGAACACAACAGGGGTGCCTGCCACCTAAATAAACATTGCGCTACTAAAAACCTATGAAATTCAATGAAAAAACTTTGGTAAAGGGACGTTATGGTTCCAAGTAAAACTGAAAAACCCCTGAAATTCGCCAGTTATGGTAAGCTAAGCAACCATAAATCGCGCCACCATCATCAATGACATTTGTGATGTCATCTTTGATGTCCTGGGTGTTAGTCTTAGCAGTGCACGGTGGTGGCGCAAATTATGGTTGCTTAGCTTACCAGAACTGGCGAATTTCAGGTTTTTTTTCGGTTTTACTTGTAACCATAACGTCCCTTTAACAACGTTTTTTTACTGAATTTCATAGGTTTTTAGTAGCGCAACTTAACCGTAACGTCCCTTTAACAAAGTGTTTTCATTGAATGTCATAGGTTTTTATTAGTGCAACTTAACCATTACGTACCCTTAACAAAGTATTTTCATTGAATTTCATAGGTTTTTATGAGTCCAACTTAACCATAACGTCCCTTTAACAAAGTTTTTTCAGTGAATTTCATAGGTTTTTATTAGTCCAACTTAACCATAACGTCCCTTTAACAAAGTTTTTTTATTAGTGCAACTTAACCATAACATCCCCTTAACAAAGTTTTTTCATTGAATTTCATAGGATTTTATTAGTGCATGTTATTTTCCTACAACTTACTAATATCATACTTACCAAATATAACAATATTTGTGTCCAATTTACAAAGTGTCACCTTAAAACTCTGCCATTTCCCACCTTCTAGAATCATTTTTAACACTTCTATACACTTTCTCCAACTATTTCAACTAATTTTGCATCCGTAAATGTCTATGACCATCTGACTTCATTGCGGACCTTCCGGACAGTGCCACATGATCATAGGCTAGCGCGCGGTATGATGACGTGTCCAAGAACCCGTCCGCACTTCACAATAAGGTCCGTCCTTCGCGGACAGTTCGGAACTGCATTTCTACTGATCTAGGAACTTTCAACTTTCCTTGCACAGCTCCAACACCTATTCCTACTCATCCATTAACAATCTAGTACACAGTACATACTTTTAGCAAAACTGCTATTTCTCTTAAAATGGAATCAGCTAATGCTATCCCTCCTCCCCAAGAGACACCACCACTGCTTTAATCAATGAGCATGAGAAACACTGCCCCCACCTTAGAAATAACACACGCGCAACATTTTCCCCTGTCCACCTGCCCCTCCATAGTAGTGTTTGGTGCCTCTTACCTCATTTCCCATCCAAAAACAATAAAATTAATGTTCCTTTATAGAACCACCTTTCACAGTTAAAAAATAGAACTTCCTCCACCTCATCTTCTTTAACAAATACCGTAACGACACAGCCTGATGTCTGTGGGCATTGGTGCGTTATAAATAAATAAATAAACAAATAAGGAGGGCTACAGTCCATTATCATCGCTGCATCCATTGCAGCCCCTGAAATGGGAGATAAAGGCCATTAGCACCCCTGGTTCCCAAAGCGGGAACCCAGGCTGCTAAAACATAGATTTTTCTTCCTATAGCGGGACGCCTGAGGCGTCCCGCTGTAAGATGGAAGGTTTAGGAAGGAAAATCCTTTTCCAAGACAGCCAACATGGAAAGAGAAGGCGGGGCTCTGTACACAGCCCCTCTTCCCTTGCCATGGCAGCCTGCAAAACCCTATGATCATATTACCACAAGCACTTTTTTTTCCTTTCAAACCTATCCTACCTTCGAATAACTTTACCACATTGCCAGTCCCAGGTAGATATAGCCACTTTAACACCATTTTTCATCCCTAGCGGTCATGGCCAGTAGCCAGATATCCGCGTCATGACCTTATGTCATGAACCAGACAATCTGGCAACTGCCCACGGCCACAGGCTATACCTCAGTCACCAAAGGTATATGACTATTTTTTGTACCTACATTATTACACTTGTCAAAAAATAAAACACAGCCACATTTGCAAAACCATGCTTTAATGTCCTTGCCAATGCTCCTCACGAGTTTGCTCGAAACCCGCCCATGTTTTATTTTTTTTAAAGTGTCAAAATATATGTACATACAATAGTCATATAACTTAGTTCCCCCTTGACAAAATCCATTCAGTCTTTACACAAACATTGAAGGTTGGGTCTCTAACCTTTCTCAAAACTTTTGTCCACATTCGTCAAATAGCAACAAAGTTATAAGCCATCTAAAAATGTTGAGACCCCCCTCTAATTTCACCCCCTCTTGAGAAAATCCCACCAAACTTTAGAAAACCATTTATATCTAGATCCAAAATTGTTTTACCAAATGTTGTGCAGATTCGTCAAATGAAAACCACATCCCATCCCATGCCTTTCCAATATTTTGGGACCCCCCCTCTAATTTTGTCCCCTCTTGACAGAATCCCACAAAACCTTGCAAAACCATTCAGGATTAGCCCTAGAATAAGATTACAAAATTACATGCAGTTTCACTGAGTGGCGCAAAAGTTATAAGCCATGCAAAAACTGCTTTTCCCCAACCCAGTGATGCAGAAATAGGTACAGATGTCCTAGGACACCTGAGGTGTCTGCGAACACCACAGGACTACCCCAGGACATCTGGGGTGTTCACGAACACCACAGGACTGTCCCAGGGCATCTGGAATCTTTGCGTACACCAAAGGACTGCCCCAGACATCTGGAGTGTTCGCGGACTTTCGGGGGTGAAAGAACCCGTTTTTTGGCTTCTTATGACCATATCCCATCCCATCCTCATCCCCCCACCTCCCCAGAGATTGTTTGTTGAGTTTGAAAAGTGAAATGCTGCTTTTTTTCTTTTATAAAAAAAACACGCTGTTCGTGGACCCCAAAAAAGTCCGCGAATCCAAGATGGCGGGCGTTTCAAGAAAACAGAGGCATTTCACGTTTTCTCACCATCCAATTTGCGGACGCGTCCCGGTGTCCGCGGACCATGCAAAAGTCTGCAAATTTTTTGGCCAATCAGAGGCCAGTCCGCTGACAGCACATCAATCAGAGGCCAGTCCATGGACCGAACAGGGAAGTGAGTCCGCGGACCGGACATAAATATCACTAATTTTTTTTGCTTTATATTTTGGTCATTTAAAAAGAAACTACTGGACGGATTTAGACCAAATAAAAAAAAGCACGCTTTCGGGACCAAGCCGCCGCTCCTGCCACAAATTTGGTGTAAATCCGTCCAGCGGTTTGGGCTGTAGGCGTGAGCAAAGTTTTTTCCCATTATGTCTATGGGAAAAAAAGAAATTTTGGGACCCCCCCTATAACTTTGTCCCCCCCTGGACCAAACTTTGCAAAAAAAATTCAGAGTGACCCATATACTTTTTTTTGCAAAGTTTGGTGAGGATTCGTCCAGGGAGAGCAAAGTTATAAGCCACCCAAAAAGGGCTTTTCCTAAGGAAACAGAAACTTAACCATAACTGCTGTGTAATATATATATATATATATATATATATATATATATATATATATATATATATATATATATATATATATAAGCTAAGCAACCATAACTCACACCACCACCGTGGTGCATTGCTAAGACTAACACCCAGGACATCTAAGATGACATCACAAATGTCATTGATGACATCACTGATGACATCACATGTACATTTACTTTTCATGAAAACTTTGTAGAAGGTATTCTCATAATGTTGACCAAAAAGTGGCAAGAAATATTGGAATAAATATCAAGTGCTAGTTAGTACATACATTAAGCAATGCGTTGATATAAATAGCATTCTATTATGAAGTTCTATCCAGTATACTAAGCTACTCATGTAGAAACATATGCATTGTGTGCAGCATATATGATGGAGGTGCAATATTCATAAGCTTGCCATGTTGAATAGTGAAATGATAACTGTTTTCTTATTAGAGTTTTGCGTACTGTGAAACAGGTGATAAGTAGATAATAAAACCCACTTACTACATAATGTCATTAATATAGACAAAACACAAAGAGACAACAACACATACAAATATGAGTATATACAAGGACTTTCAAGTAAGGAAAAAAACAGCAGTAGTAGCAGAAAGTGTTCATATTCTAACTGATTACGTTTATGCAGAGAAATGATTGCTCTATTTCAAAGGTGCCACTTACCCTATGCATATGTATCACATGATTTGACTGGACCCTAAGGGAATTACTGTAAGAACATACTTGAAGGATAAGTCTAAAAATAGAGTACCTTTTCCATTTTTAATTCCTGACTGTTACTGAAGGAAACCATGTGGCCAAGATATCGCAATAAAGGAAAAAAAGGGGAACCAGACATGTGATATCCTCAGTGATGTCATCAATGACATTTGTGATGTCATCTTTGATGTCCTGGGTGTTAGTCTTAGCAATGCACGATGGTGGCGCGAGTTATGGTTGCTTAGCTTACCATAACTGGCGAATTTCAGGGGTTTTTCGGTTTTACTTGGAACCATAACGTCCCTTTAACAAAGTTTTTTTACTGAATTTCATAGGTTTTTAGTAGCGCAACTTAACCATAACATCCCCTTAACAAAGTTTTTTCATTGAATTTCATAGGTTTTTATTAGTGCAACTTAACCATAATGTCCCTTTAACACATTTCTTTTTACTGAATTTCATAGGTTTTTATTAGTGCAACGTAACCATAACATCGTTTTCAATGGATGAAGACCACTAGCATCCTATATCCTTAAAGTGGGAACCCCGGGTGGTAAAAAAAAGATTTTTCTTCCCAAACCGGGACGCCTGCGGCGTCACGTTGTAGGAAGGAAGGTCTTTTACCAAGATGGCCACCATGGAAAGGGAAGGCGGGGTGTATAAAGAGAACACAACAGGGCATCAGCGGGGGATGGGGGAACAAGAGGTCAACAAGGGGCATCATAGAAGGGGGGGACAAGAGGAAGACACTGGGCATGAGCGGGGGTGGGGGAACAGGAGGAAGACACAGGGCATCAGCGGGGTTGGGGGGAACAAGAGGTCAACAAGGAGCATCATAGGAGGGGGGACAAGAGGAAGACACGGGGCATGAGCGGGGGGTGGGGGAACAGGAGAGAGACACCGAGCATGAGCGGGGGGTGAGAGGGAACAGGAGGGAGACACGGGGCATGAGTGGGGAGTAGGAGGGAACAGGAGGGAGACACAGGGCATGAGCGGGGGGTGGGGGGAACAGGAGGGACACACAGGGAATGAGCGGGGGGTGGGGGAGAACGGGAGGAAGACACGGTACATGAGCGGGGGGTGGGGTGAACAGGAGGTAGACACGGTACATGAGCGAGGGGTGGTGGAACAGAAGGGAGACACAGGGCATGAGCGGGGGGTGGGGGGAACAGGAGGGAGACACGGGGCATGAGCGGGGGGTGGGGGGAACAGGAGGTAGACACTGGGCATGAGTGGGGGGTGGGCGGAACAAGTGGTAGACACGGGGCATGAGCGGGGGCTGGGGGGACCGGGAGGGAGACACGGGGCATAAGCGGGGGGTGGGGGAGAACGGGAGGAAGACACGGGGCATGAGCAGGGGGTGGGGGGAACGTGAACGAGACACAGGCATGAGCGGGGGATGGGGGAACGTGAGGAAGACACGGGGCATGAGCAGGGGGTGGGGGGAATGTGAGGGAGACACAGGGCATGAGCAGGGGGGTGGGGGGACAGGAGGGAGACACGGGGCATGAGCGGAAGGGTGGGGGAGAACGGGAGGAAGACACGGGGCATGAGCGGGGGTGGGGGGAACAGGAGGTAGACACGGGGCATGAGCGGGGGGTGGGGTGAACAAGAGGTAGACACTAGGCATGAGTGGGGGGTGGGGGGAACAAGAGGTAGACACAGGGCATGAGCTGAGTGGGGGCTGGGCGGACCGGGAGGGAGACACGGGGCATAAGCGGGGGGGGTGGGGGAGAATGGGAGGAAGACACAGGGCATGAGCGGGGGTGGGTGGAACGTGAATGAGACACGGGGCATGAGCGGGGGGTGGGGGGAACGTGAGGAAGACACGTGGCATGAACGGGGGTGGGAGGAACATGAACGAGACACGGGGCATGAGCGGGGGGTGGGGGGAACAAGAGGTAGACACGGAGCATGAGCGGGGATGGGGGAGAACGGGAGGAAGACACAGGGCATGAGCGGCGGGTGGGGGAGAACAGGAGGAAGACATGCTACATGAGCGAGAGGTGGGGGAACAGAAGGGAGACATGGGGCATGAGCGGGGGGTGGGGGGAACAGGAGGGAGACACGGGGCATGAGCAGGGGGTGGGGGGAACAGGAGGTGGACACGGGGCATGAGCGGGGGGTGGGAGACAGAAGGGAGACACGGGGCATGAGCGGGGAATGGGGGAGAACGGGAGGAAGACACAGGGCATGAGCAGCGGGTCGGGGAGAACGGGAGGAAGGCATGGTACATGAGCAAGGGGTGGGGGTACAGAAGGGAGACACGGGGCATGAGCGGGGGGTGGGGGGAACAGGAGGGAGACACGGGCATGAGCGGGGGGTGGGGGGAACAGGAGGTAGACACGGGGCATGAGCGGGGGCTGGGGGGACCGGGAGGGAGACACGGGGCATAAGCGGGGGGTGGGGGAGAACGGGAGGAAGACACGGGGCATGAGCAGGGGGTGGGGGAACGTGAACGAGACACGGGCATGAGTGGGGGATGGGGGAAGGTGAGGATTTCACGGGGCATGAGCAGGGGATGGGGGAACGTGAGGGAGACACGGGGCATGAGCGGGGGTGGGGGGACAGGAGGGAGACACGGGGCATGAGCGGAAGGGTGGGGGAGAACGGGAGGAAGACACGGGGCATGAGCGAGGGTGGGGGGAACAGGAGGTAGACACTGGGCATGAGTGGGGGGTGGGGGGAACAAGTGGTAGACACGGGGCATGAGCGGGGGATGGGGGGACCGGGAGGGAGACACGGGGCATAAGCGGGGGGTGGGGGAGAACGGGAGGAAGACACGGGGCATGAGCAGGGGGTGGGGGGAACGTGAACGAGACACAGGCATGAGCGGGGGATGGGGGAACGTGAGGAAGACACAGGGCATGAGCAGGGGGTGGGGGGAATGTGAGGGAGACACAGGGCATGAGCAGGGGGGTGGGGGGACAGGAGGGAGACACGGGGCATGAGCGGAAGGGTGGGGGAGAACGGGAGGAAGACACGGGGCATGAGCGGGGGTGGGGGGAACAGGAGGTAGACACGGGGCATGAGCGGGGGGTGGGGTGAACAAGAGGTAGACACTGGGCATGAGTGGGGGGTGGGGGGAACAAGAGGTAGACACAGGGCATGAGCTGAGTGGGGGCTGGGGGGACCGGGAGGGAGACACGGGGCATAAGCGGGGGGGGTGGGGGAGAATGGGAAGAAGACACAGGGCATGAGCGGGGGTGGGGGGAACGTGAATGAGACACGGTGCATGAGCGGGGGTGGGGGGAACGTAAGGAAGACACGTGGCATGAACGGGGATGGGAGGAACGTGAACGAGACACGGGGCATGAGCAGGGGGTGGGGGAATGTGAGGGAGACACTGGGCATGAGCGGGGGTGGGGGGAACAGGAGGGAGACAAGGGGGCATGAGCCGGGGGTGGGGGGAACAGGAGGGAGACACGGGGCATGAGCAGGGGGGTGGGGGGAACAAGAGGTAGACACGGAGCATGAGCGGGGGATGGGGGAGAACGGGAGGAAGACACAGGGCATGAGCGGCGGGTGGGGGAGAACAGGAGGAAAACATGCAACATGAGCGAGGGGTGGGGGAACAGAAGGGAGACATGGGGCATGAGCGGGGGGTGTGGGGAACAGGAGGGAGACACGGGGCATGAGCAGGGGGTGGGGGGGAACAGGAGGTAGACACGGGGCATGAGCGGGGGGTGGGAGACTGGAGGGAGACACGCGGTATGAGCGAGGATGGGGAGAACGGGAGGAAGACACAGGGCATGAGCAGCCAGCGGGTCGGGGAGAACGGGAGGAAGACACGGTACATGAGCGAGGGGTGGGGGGACAGAAGGGAGACACAGGGCATGAGCGGGGGGTGGGGGGAACAGGAGGGAGCCACGGGGCATGAGCGAGGGGTGGGGGGACAGAAGGGAGACACAGGGCATGAGCGGGGGGTGGGGAGAACAGGAGGGAGACACGGGGCATGAGCGGGGGGTGGGGGGACCGGGAGGGAGACACGGGCATGAGTGGGGGATGGGGGAACGTGAGGATTTCACGGGGCATGAGCAGGGGATGGGGGAACGTGAGGGAGACACGGGGCATGAGCGGGGGGTGGGGGGACAGGAGGGAGACACGGGGCATGAGCGGAAGGGTGGGGGAGAATGGGAGGAAGACACGGGACATGAGCGAGGGTGGGGGGAACAGGAGGTAGACACGGGGCATGAGCAGGGGGTGGGGGGAACAAGAGGTAGACACTGGGCATGAGCTGAGCGGGGGTTGGGGGGACCGGGAGGGAGACACGGGGCATAAGCGGGGGGTGGGGGAGAATGGCAGGAAGACACAGGGCATGAGCGGGGTGGGGGGAACGTGAATGAGACATGTGGCATGAGCGGGGGTGGGGGAACGTGAGGAAGACACGCGGCATGAACGGGGGGTGGGGGGAACGTGAACGAGACACGGGGCATGAGCCGGGGGTGGGGGGGAACGTGAGGAAGACACAGGGCATGAGCAGGGGGTGGGGGGGACAGGAGGGAGACACGGGCATGAGCGGGGGTGGGGGAGAACGGGAGGAAGACACGGTACATGAGCGAAGGATGGGGGAACAGAAGGGAGACCGGGGCATGAGCGGGGTTTGGGAGGAACAGGAGGGAGACACGGGGCATGAGCGGGGGGTGGGGTGAACAGGAGGTAGACACGGTACATGAGCGAGGGGTGGGGGAACAGAAGGGAGACACGGGGCATGAGCGGGGAGTGGGGGGAACAGGAGAGAGACATGGGGCATGAGCGGGGGGTGGGGGGAACGGGAGGTAGACACTGGGCATGAGTGGGGGGTGGGGGGAACAAGTGGTAGACACGGGGCATGAGCGGGGACTGGGGGGACCGGGAGGGAGACACAGGGCATAAGCGGGGGGTGGGGGAGAGCGGGAGGAAGACACGGGGCATGAGCAGGGGGTGGGGTGAACGTGAACGAGACACGGGCATGAGCGGGGGATGGGGGAACGTGAGGAAGACACGAGGCATGAGCAGGGGGTGGGGGAATGTGAGGGAGACATGGGGCATGAGCAGGGGGGTGGGGGGACAGGAGGGAGACACGGGGCATGAGCGGAAGGGTGGGGGAGAACGGGAGGAAGACACGGGACATGTGAGGGGGTGGGGGGAACAGGAGGTAGACACGGGGCATGAGCGGGGGGTGGGGTGAACAAGAGGTAGACACTGGGAATGAGTGGGGGGTGGGGGGAACAAGAGGTAGACACAGGGCATGAGCTGAGCGGGGGCTGGGGGGACCGGGAGGGAGACACGGGGCATAAGCAGGAGGTGGGGAGAATGGGAGGAAGACACAGGGCATGAGCGGGGGTCGGGGGAACGTGAATGAGACACGGGGCATGAGTGGGGGATGGGGGGAACGTGAGGAAGACACGCGGCATGAGCGGGGGGTGGGGGGAACAGGAGGGAGACAAGGGGGCATGAGCCGGGGGTGGGGGAGTACAGGAGGAAGACATGCTACATGAGCGAGGGGTGGGGGAACAGAAGGGAGACACGGGGCATGAGCGGGGGGTGGGGTGAACAGGAGGGAGACACGTGGCATGAGCAGGGGGTGGGGGAACAGGAGGTAGACACAGGGCATGAGCGGGGGGTGAGGGAATGTGAACGAGACACGGGCATGAGCGGGGGATGGGGGAACGTGAGGATGACACGGGGCATGAGCAGGGGATGGGGGAACAGGAGGGAGACACAGGACACAGGGCATGAGCAGGGGATGAGGGGGAACAGGAGGTAGACACGGGGCATGAGCGGGGGGTGGGAGACAGGAGGGAGACACGGGGCATGAGCGGGGGGTGGGGGAGAACGGGAGGAAGACTCAGGGCATGAGCAGCGGGTCGGGGAGAACGGGAGGAAAACACGGTACATGAGCGAGGGGTAAGGGGGTACAGAATGGAGACACGGGGCATGAGCGGAAGGGTGGGGGAGAACGGGAGGAAGACACGGGGCATGAGCGGGGGTGGGGGGAACAGGAGGTAGACACGGGGCATGAGCGGGGGGTGGGGTGAACAAGAGGTAGACACTAGGCATGAGTGGGGGGTGGGGGGAACAAGAGGTAGACACAGGGCATGAGCTGAGTGGGGGCTGGGCGGACCGGGAGGGAGACACGGGGCATAAGCGGGGGGGTGGGGGAGAATGGGAGGAAGACACAGGGCATGAGCGGGGGTGGGTGGAACGTGAATGAGACACGGGGCATGAGCGGGGGGTGGGGGGAACGTGAGGAAGACACGTGGCATGAACGGGGGTGGGAGGAACATGAACGAGACACGGGGCATGAGCGGGGGGTGGGGGGAACAAGAGGTAGACACGGAGCATGAGCGGGGATGGGGGAGAACGGGAGGAAGACACAGGGCATGAGCGGCGGGTGGGGGAGAACAGGAGGAAGACATGCTACATGAGCGAGAGGTGGGGGAACAGAAGGGAGACATGGGGCATGAGCGGGGGGTGGGGGGAACAGGAGGGAGACACGGGGCATGAGCAGGGGGTGGGGGGAACAGGAGGTGGACACGGGGCATGAGCGGGGGGTGGGAGACAGGAGGGAGACACGGGGCATGAGCGGGGAATGGGGGAGAACGGGAGGAAGACACAGGGCATGAGCAGCGGGTCGGGGAGAACGGGAGGAAGACATGGTACATGAGCAAGGGGTGGGGGTACAGAAGGGAGACACGGGGCATGAGCGGGGGGTGGGGGGAACAGGAGGGAGACACGGGCATGAGCGGGGGGTGCGGGGAACAGGAGGTAGACACGGGGCATGAGCGGGGGCTGGGGGGACCGGGAGGGAGACACGGGGCATAAGCGGGGGGTGGGGGAGAACGGGAGGAAGACACGGGGCATGAGCAGGGGGTGGGGGAACGTGAACGAGACACGGGCATGAGTGGGGGATGGGGGAAGGTGAGGATTTCACGGGGCATGAGCAGGGGATGGGGGAACGTGAGGGAGACACGGGGCATGAGCGGGGGTGGGGGGACAGGAGGGAGACACGGGGCATGAGCGGAAGGGTGGGGGAGAACGGGAGGAAGACACGGGGCATGAGCGAGGGTGGGGGGAACAGGAGGTAGACACTGGGCATGAGTGGGGGGTGGGGGGAACAAGTGGTAGACACGGGGCATGAGCGGGGGATGGGGGGACCGGGAGGGAGACACGGGGCATAAGCGGGGGGTGGGGGAGAACGGGAGGAAGACACGGGGCATGAGCAGGGGGTGGGGGGAACGTGAACGAGACACAGGCATGAGCGGGGGATGGGGGAACGTGAGGAAGACACAGGGCATGAGCAGGGGGTGGGGGGAATGTGAGGGAGACACAGGGCATGAGCAGGGGGGTGGGGGGACAGGAGGGAGACACGGGGCATGAGCGGAAGGGTGGGGGAGAACGGGAGGAAGACACGGGGCATGAGCGGGGGTGGGGGGAACAGGAGGTAGACACGGGGCATGAGCGGGGGGTGGGGTGAACAAGAGGTAGACACTGGGCATGAGTGGGGGGTGGGGGGAACAAGAGGTAGACACAGGGCATGAGCTGAGTGGGGGCTGGGGGGACCGGGAGGGAGACACGGGGCATAAGCGGGGGGGGTGGGGGAGAATGGGAAGAAGACACAGGGCATGAGCGGGGGTGGGGGGAACGTGAATGAGACACGGGGCATGAGCGGGGGTGGGGGGAACGTAAGGAAGACACGTGGCATGAACGGGGATGGGAGGAACGTGAACGAGACACGGGGCATGAGCAGGGGGTGGGGGAATGTGAGGGAGACACTGGGCATGAGCGGGGGTGGGGGGAACAGGAGGGAGACAAGGGGGCATGAGCCGGGGGTGGGGGGAACAGGAGGGAGACACGGGGCATGAGCAGGGGGGTGGGGGGAACAAGAGGTAGACACGGAGCATGAGCGGGGGATGGGGGAGAACGGGAGGAAGACACAGGGCATGAGCGGCGGGTGGGGGAGAACAGGAGGAAAACATGCAACATGAGCGAGGGGTGGGGGAACAGAAGGGAGACATGGGGCATGAGCGGGGGGTGTGGGGAACAGGAGGGAGACACGGGGCATGAGCAGGGGGT
Source organism: Ambystoma mexicanum (assembly GCF_040938575.1). Classification (NCBI taxonomy): domain Eukaryota; kingdom Metazoa; phylum Chordata; class Amphibia; order Caudata; family Ambystomatidae; genus Ambystoma; species Ambystoma mexicanum. The sequence goes on along the minus strand of NC_090941.1, from coordinate 541,646,641 downwards.
GGGGGGGAACAGGAGGTAGACACGGGGCATGAGCGGGGGGTGGGAGACTGGAGGGAGACACGGGGTATGAGCGAGGATGGGGAGAACGGGAGGAAGACACAGGGCATGAGCAGCCAGCGGGTCGGGGAGAACGGGAGGAAGACACGGTACATGAGCGAGGGGTGGGGGGACAGAAGGGAGACACAGGGCATGAGCGGGGGGTGGGGGGAACAGGAGGGGAGCCACGGGGCATGAGCGAGGGGTGGGGGGACAGAAGGGAGACACAGGGCATGAGCGGGGGGTGGGGAGAACAGGAGGGAGACACGGGGCATGAGCGGGGGGTGGGGGGACCGGGAGGGAGACACGGGCATGAGTGGGGGATGGGGGAACGTGAGGATTTCACGGGGCATGAGCAGGGGATGGGGGAACGTGAGGGAGACACGGGGCATGAGCGGGGGGTGGGGGGACAGGAGGGAGACACGGGGCATGAGCGGAAGGGTGGGGAGAACGGGAGGAAGACAAGGGACATGAGCGAGGGTGGGGGGAACAGGAGGTAGACACGGGGCATGAGCAGGGGGTGGGGGGAACAAGAGGTAGACACTGGGCATGAGCTGAGCGGGGGTTGGGGGGACCGGGAGGGAGACACGGGGCATAAGCGGGGGGTGGGGGAGAATGGCAGGAAGACACAGGGCATGAGCGGGGTGGGGGGAACGTGAATGAGACATGTGGCATGAGCGGGGGTGGGGGAACGTGAGGAAGACACGCGGCATGAACGGGGGGTGGGGGGAACGTGAACGAGACACGGGGCATGAGCCGGGGGTGGGGGGAACGTGAGGAAGACACAGGGCATGAGCAGGGGGTGGGGGGGACAGGAGGGAGACACGGGCATGAGCGGGGGTGGGGGAGAACGGGAGGAAGACACGGTACATGAGCGAAGGATGGGGGAACAGAAGGGAGACCGGGGCATGAGCGGGGTTTGGGAGGAACAGGAGGGAGACACGGGGCATGAGCGGGGGGTGGGGTGAACAGGAGGTAGACACGGTACATGAGCGAGGGGTGGGGGAACAGAAGGGAGACACGGGGCATGAGCGGGGAGTGGGGGGAACAGGAGAGAGACATGGGGCATGAGCGGGGGTGGGGGGAACGGGAGGTAGACACTGGGCATGAGTGGGGGGTGGGGGGAACAAGTGGTAGACACGGGGCATGAGCAGGGACTGGGGGGACCGGGAGGGAGACACAGGGCATAAGCGGGGGGTGGGGGAGAGCGGGAGGAAGACACGGGGCATGAGCAGGGGGTGGGGTGAACGTGAACGAGACACGGGCATGAGCGGGGGATGGGGGAACGTGAGGAAGACACGAGGCATGAGCAGGGGGTGGGGGAATGTGAGGGAGACATGGGGCATGAGCAGGGGGGTGGGGGGACAGGAGGGAGACACGGGGCATGAGCGGAAGGGTGGGGGAGAACGGGAAGAAGACACGGGACATGTGAGGGGGTGGGGGGAACAGGAGGTAGACACGGGGCATGAGCGGGGGATGGGGTGAACAAGAGGTAGACACTGGGAATGAGTGGGGGGTGGGGGGAACAAGAGGTAGACACAGGGCATGAGCTGAGCGGGGGCTGGGGGGACCGGGAGGGAGACACGGGGCATAAGCAGGAGGTGGGGAGAATGGGAGGAAGACACAGGGCATGAGCGGGGGTGGGGGGAACGTGAATGAGACACGGGGCATGAGTGGGGGATGGGGGGAACGTGAGGAAGACACGCGGCATGAGCGGGGGGTGGGGGAGTACAGGAGGAAGACATGCGGCATGAGCCGGGGGTGGGGGAGTACAGGAGGAAGACATGCTACATGAGCGAGGGGTGGGGGAACAGAAGGGAGACACGGGGCATGAGCGGGGGGTGGGGTGAACAGGAGGGAGACACGTGGCATGAGCAGGGGGTGGGGGGAACAGGAGGTAGACACAGGGCATGAGCGGGGGGTGAGGGAATGTGAACGAAACACGGGCATGAGCGGGGGATGGGGGAACGTGAGGATGACACGGGGCATGAGCAGGGGATGGGGGAACAGGAGGGAGACACAGGACACAGGGCATGAGCAGGGGGTGAGGGGGAACAGGAGGTAGACACGGGGCATGAGCGGGGGGTGGGAGACACGGGGCATGAGCGGGGGGTGGGGGAGAACGGGAGGAAGACTCAGGGCATGAGCAGCGGGTCGGGGAGAACGGGAGGAAAACACGGTACATGAGCGAGGGGTAAGGGGGTACAGAATGGAGACACGGGGCATGAGCGGGGGTGGGGGGAACAGGAGGGAGACACAGGACATGAGCGGGGGTTGGGGGGAACAGGAGGTAGACACTGGGCATGAGTGGGGGGAACAAGTGGTAGACACGGGGCATGAGCGGGGGCTGGGGGGACCGGGAGGGAGACACGGGGCATAAGCGGGGGTGGGGGAGAACGGGAGGAAGACACGGGGCATGAGCAGGGGGTGGGGGAACGTGAACGAGACACGGGCATGAGCGGGGGATGGGGGGACAGGAGGGAGACACGGGGCATGAGCGGAAGGGTGGGGGAGAACGGGAGGAAGACACGGGGCATGAGCGGGGGTGGGGGGAACAGGAGGTAGACACGGGGCATGAGCGGGGGGTGGAGGGGAACGGGAGGAAGACACAGGGCATGAGCGGGGGGTGGGGTGACCGTGAACGAGACACAGGGCATGAGCGGGGGGTGAGGGGACCGGGAGGGAGACACGGGGCATCAGCGGGAGGTGGGGGAGAACAGGAGGAAGACACAGGGCATGAGCAGGGGGTAGGGGGAACGTGAGGGAGACACGGGGCATGAGCATAGGTGGGGGGAGAGGAGGGAGACACAGGCATGAGCGGGGATGGGGGAGAATGGGAGGAAGACACGGGGCATGAGCGGTGGTGGGGGAAACGGGATGAAGACACAGGGCTTGAGTGGGGGGTGGGGGAACAGGAGGGAGACACGGGGCATGAGCAGGGGGTGGAGGGATCAGGAGGTACACATGGGGCATGAGCAGGGGAGTGGGGGGAACAAGAGGTAGACACGGGGCATGAGCGGGGGTTGGGGGAACAGGAGGTAGACACGGGGCATGAGCGGGGAGTGGGGGAACAAGAGGTAGACACGGGGCATGAGCAGGGGGTGGGGGAAAAAAGAGGTTGACACAGGGCATGAGCGGGGGGTGGGGGGACCGAGAGGGAGACATGGGGCATGAGCGGGGGGTGGGGGAGAATGGGAGGAAGACACGGGGCATGAGCGGGGGGTGGGGGAAACGTGAGGGAGACACGGGGCATGAGTGGGGAGTGGGGGGAGAGGGGGGAGACATGGGGCATGAGCGAGGGGTGGTGGAGAACGGGAGGAAGACACGGGGCATGAGCGAGGGGTGGGGGGAACGTGAGGGAGACACAGGGCATGAGCGGGGGGTGGGGGGAACATGAGGAAGACACGGGGCATGAGCGGGGAGTGGGGGAACATGAGGAAGACACATGACATGAGGGGGGCTGGGGGAACAAGAGGTAGACATGGGGCATGAGCGAGGGGTGGTGGAGAACGGGAGGAAGACACGGGGCATGAGCGAGGGGTGGGGGAACGTGAGGGAGACACAGGGCATGAGCGGGGGGTGGAGGAGAACGGGAGGAAGACACGGGGCATGTGCGGGGGGAACAAGAGGTAGACACGGGGGATGAGCGGGGGGTGGGGGGACAAGAGGTAGACACGGGGCATGAACGGGGGGTGGGGGAACGTGAGGGCGACACGGGGCAGGAGCGGGGGTGGGGGGACAGGAGGGAGACACGGGGCATGAGCGGGGGTGGGGGGAACAGGAGGAAGACACGGGGCATGACCGGGGGGTGGGGGGAACAGGAGGAAGACACTGGGCATGAGCAGGGGGTGGGGGAACAGAAGGGAGACACGGGGCATGAGCGGGGGGTGGGGGGACAGGAGGGAGACACAGGGCATGAGCCGAAAGGGTGGGGGAGAACGGGAGGAAGACACGGGCATGAGCGGGGGTGGGGGGAACAGGAGGTAGACACGGGGCATGAGCGGGGGGTGGGGGGAACAGGAGGAAGACACAGGGCATGAGCGGGGGGTGGGGGAGAACGGGAGGAAGACACAGGGCATGAGCAGGGGGTGGGGGGAACGTGAGGGAGACACGGGTCATGAGCGGGGGTGGGGGGACAGGAGGGAGACACGGGGCATGAGTGGGGGGTGGGGGGAACAGGAGGAAGACACGGGGCATGACCGGGGGGTGGGGGGAACAGGAGGAAGACACTGGGCATGAGCAGGGGGTGGGGGAACAGAAGGGAGACACAGGGCATGAGCCGAAAGGGTGGGGGAGAACGGGAGGAAGACACGGGCATGAGCGGGGGTGGGGGGAACAGGAGGTAGACACGGGGCATGAGCGGGGGGTGGGGGGAACAGGAGGAAGACACAGGGCATGAGCGGGGGGTGGGGGAGAACGGGAGGAAGACACAGGGCATGAGCAGGGGGTGGGGGAACGTGAGGGAGACACGGGTCATGAGCGGGGGTGGGGGGACAGGAGGGAGACACGGGGCATGAGTGGGGGGTGGGGGGAACAGGAGGAAGACACGGGGCATGACCGGGGGGTGGGGGGAACAGGAGGAAGACACTGGGCATGAGCAGGGGGTGGGGGAACAGAAGGGAGACAAGGGGCATGAGCAGGGGGTTGGGGGACAGGAGGGAGACACAGGGCATGAGCGGAAGGGTGGGGGAGAACGGGAGGAAGACACGGGCATGAGCGGGGGTGGGGGGAACAGGAGGTAGACACGGGGCATGAGCGGGGGGTGGGCGGGAACAGGAGGAAGACACAGGGCATGAGCGGGGGTGGGGGAGAACGGGAGGAAGACACAGGGCATGAGCAGGGGGTGGGGGGAATGTGAGGGAGACACGGGTCATGAGCGGGGGTGGGGGAACAGGAGGGAGACACGGGGCATGAGCGGGGGGTGGGGGGAACAGGAGGAAGACACGGGGCATGACCGGGGGGTGGGGGGAACAGAAGGGAGACACGGGGCATGAGCGGGAGGTGGGGGGACAGGAGGGAGACACAGGGCATGAGCGGAAGGGTGGGGGAGAACGGGAGAAAGACACGGGCATGAGCGGGGGTGGGGAGAACAGGAGGTAGACACGGGGCATGAGCGGGGGGTTGGGGGGAACGGGAGGAAGACACAGGGCATGAGCGGGGGGTGGGGGAGAACGGGAGGAAGACACAGGGCATGAGCAGGGGGTGGGGGGAACGTGAGGGAGACACGGGTCATGAGCGGGGGTGGGGGGGAGAGGAGGGAGACACAGGCATGAGCGGGGTGTGGGGGAGAATGGGAGGAAGACACGGGGCATGAGCGGGGGTGGGGGAAACAGGATGAAGACATGGGGCATGAGCGGGGGGTGGGGGGACCGGGAGGGAGACACGTGGCATCAGCGGGGGGTGGGGGAGAACGGGAGGATGACACAGGGCATGAGCAGGGGGTGGGGGGAACGTGAGGGAGACACGGGGCATGAGCGGGGGTGGGGGGGAGAGGCGGGAGACATGGGCATGAGCAGGGGGTGGGGGAGAATGGGAGGAAGACACGGGGCATGAGCGGGGATGGGGGAAATGGGATGAAGACACGGGGCATGAGTGGGGGGTGGGGGAACAGGAGGGAGACACAGGGCATGAGCGGGGTGTGGGGGGATCAGGAGGTACACATGGGGCATGAGCAGGGGGTGGGGGAACAGAAGGGAGACACGGGGCATGAGCGGGGTGGGTGGGACAGGAGGGAGACACGGGGCGGGGGTGGGGGGGACAGGAGGGAGACTCTGGGCTTGAGCGGGGGGTGGGGGGAACGGGAGGAAGACACGGGGCATGAGCTTACTGGGCAGGTGGCAAATCCCGCTCCTCGGCCCTCCGCAGGCCACCGTGTGGCAATGGCGTGTCTCCTAGCATTCTGCAGCAGCCCGGGACCGATTGCATGCAGAGACTCTATTGCAGAAGTGAGGTCAAAGTTTCTTATGAAGTTGGAAGTGCTTAATTCATCAATGACCTCATCTAATCTAGGACTAAGATGTTTTTGTGACAGAATTGAGCCCTCTGCAAGCCCCAAAAAAAGCACATTTTGTTAGTTGACTTATAGCTTAGTTTCCTCCACAGGTCTGCAGGGTGGCTTAATCACTAAAAAGTCACATTTTGGAAATGTCCTTGTTAGGGAGAATTCTCATAAATGGCTAATTTCCCTTACCTATTGAGTCCCTTAGCAGCTTTGCTGGATTTCTAGGATTTATTTATTTTTACCTGGTAAGAGTGTGAGCCTTTTTCCCACTCTTACATGTGTTTTGCTGTGTGTGATTTTCACTTTTTGTGTGATCTTGGGCCCTGGAGCCTCACCTACTCCATGTGCAACACTTTTTTGGGTGTGTTACACAGCACCTTCAGTGCAGTAACACAGGGTTGTCTTTTAGACTTCCCACTGACTCAATTTTTCTGGGGCTGACTACTGCCCCCAGAAACATGTAAAGTTGCCATAAACTTTATGTAGTCTCTTTAAACCACAGAGTCAGTACACCCCATCTTACATGGAGTACTGGAAAGGGTTAATTCTTATCCATTTTTCAGGGCGATTCATGGAATTAATGTGCGCTGAAATTTTCGGCTAGAGCATGCGAATCACAGTGCAAGTGCGAAAATCGCAGCGAAACCCGCGCACAGCAATTCATGGAAGTCCGTGCGCGTGTAAATCCCTGGATGTGCGCAAAAATTCTGCGTGGCGCACACTGGCGCACACGTCTCCAAACAGCGTGTGCTAAGCGCACAGCGAAAGCGCACATAGCGCACACAACAAAAGTAGGTGGAACAGGGGGAGTAACACGCGGAATGGGGAACAACGCGTGAAAATGTGCGATCACGGGGGAAGTACAGGAGGCAAAAGCGCTGAACGCCCACACACGCCTCTACAACACGTATTCATGGAATCGAACGGGGCCAATGCGTGTGCCAAAAAAAAAAGATGTGCTAATCCGGAAACACGTACGCCAGCAGGAAGCAGGCATACGTGGACCCGCGCAGCATAAAAGTGCACGCAAACAACAAACAAGCTCAGATGACAAGATGAACATACCGTTCCTAGCAGCAGTGGTTGTGGGATACCGCAGGAGGAGTAGGAGGATAGTCAGGCCCAGAATTTTTACACCCAGAACCAGCCTTTTTGGGATGCCTGATGACCAGGTGTATGGGAGGTACAGGTTTCCACCTCACATAATACTCGACCTGGTGAGTGAGTGGGAGGATGACCTCACATCACCCACCCTGTGCTCCCAAGCACTCAGCCCCCTGGAGAAGGTCCTCAATGTACTGCACTTCTTGGCCACTGGATCATTTCAGTGGTCAAGTGCTATAGTGGGGGGGGGGTGCCACAGGCCATGCAGTCACGCTGCCTACACCAGGTGTTGGCCATCATGACTGCACGCCCATCAGTCCGCAGGCACATGTACCTGCCCAGAACACCTGCAGAAAGGCAAGCTGCCGTCCAGGATTTCTACGGGGTGGCACAATTCCCCAAAGTGCTAGGTGCCACTGATTGCACCCATGCGGCTCTACGTCCCCCCAGGGCATCTGAGCACATCTATAGAAACCGCAAGCACTGGCATTCCATCAACGTGCAGGTAGTATGTGATGCCAAGGGAATCATCACCTCAGTATATGCCAACTATCCAGGGTCCACCCACGACAGTTTCATTTACAGAATGTCAACCCTAAACCGGGACCTAGAAGCTGGGCGGCATGGCGATACATGGCTGCTTGGTGAGTATAAATGCCACTGCACATGCATGCATGTCAGATACTGAGTAATGTCACAACCCCACTAATGATACCCATCACCACCTCCCCAGGGGACAGTGTCTACCCTCTGAGCACCCACATGATGACGCCAATTCGGAACCCCACCACGCCACCCGAGGTAAGATACAACAAAGCCCATATTGCAACCCAGGGCATATTTGAGCGCACATTCGGAGTGCTCAAGTTACGCTTTCGCTCCCTTGACCGTTCTGGTGGGCAGCTGTTATACACTCCCCCAGTAGTGTGCAGGATCATAGTGGCAGCATGTGTCCTGCACAACGTTGCAACACGCCGGGGCCTGCCGGTGGACATGGTGGTGCCCCCACATCCCCAACCACATGCACTCCTGCTGCGCATGGGAGGGGAAAGGGCACGTGGTGAGGCAGCCCGTACGCAGCTGGTGGCTAATTACTTCACATAAAATCACACCCCTGTGGAGTGCACACAGCCCTGGCACATACCAGCTGACAATCAATGATGATGACATAAGGGACAGTCAACTGTCACAACCATACCAGCCTGAGATTGGTCACCTGGAAGTGTTACATTGTGTGCATCCCTACCTACCCAAACACCACCAATGCTGTGTCATCAAAAGACATACATCTATGCTGCTAAATTCATTACCCCCTTGCTAAATACAACATGAGAACAGCGCCATGTCACCCAACCCCTCCCAAGCTCTACCACCAAACACACCATGGCATGTTATGCAATGTGAAAGCAAACAAAGCAATGCACAAGACCTGACACAAGTGTCAAAAAGTACACTGTCCCTAATGGAAACTGCCCACACACAACATGCTCCCAGTAATGTATAACTAACAGCACACATTACCAAATACTTACCACCACCACAATGCTGCAACACACCATGGAAAAATGCAAAAACATGACAGTACTAAGTTCAAGTAGTGGTAGTCTTACAACCTGAATACGCCAGCACATCGACCCCTTCCAACTGTAGAGTGTTGCCAGCACGCAAATGTCTCAGTGTACTGCATACAACATGAACTGCATCTGCAAAGTAGACGGCCTTGTGAAGACATGAGGAAGGAACATGCAAATTAGGAGGAAGACATAGATGCACAAGCACATATCAATACACCATGCAGTGTACAATACAACAACAATATCCACTGGGGATGTCTACACAGTATTGACTAGAGACTGCCCACACAGCTCATGGGAGCCCAACGTCACTGTGTAATTCACTGTCACTTGGTCATACCCTTTGCAAGCCCATGGAAATGGGAAGCAGGAGGGGTGTGTGTCTTACGAACCCAAGCATCTAACCCAAACTCAGGACAAGCCTGCATGTGCCCAGACAGAATACAGTGGATGCCCACGGGAGCCACACAAGGCAACACACTGTAAAAAAAATCAAAAATCAAAAATGCCCATGTGGGGGCAAGGGGGGCTGGGGGAGACCACCCAGGAGGTTCAAGGACAGGGTGCACACCAACACCCACCTGCGTGGATGTTGCCGAAAAGAAAATACCTCCTTGGGCTCATGGCCTATGCCATTGTGGGAAAACTGCTGTCGCTCTGCTCATCCTCTGCTGCTGCATCAGGAGGTGGTGGCACTATGGGAGGCAGCCCACGCAAAGCCCTGGTATGGTCCTACATGGCAGCAAGCATGCAGGTCTTGAAGGTCTGATTCTGGAGAACTAAAGTGCGGAGATCCCCATGCAGCACATCACGGGTTGCCTGCATTTCTGCACGCATGGCCTCACGTGATGCCCGGATCTCCTCACGTGTTGCATGCAGCTCAGCTGAGAGCGAACGTGTGAGCTGCTCCAGCTGCTGTTCTGCTCTTAAATTACTGGTAGCCTCAAGTTCAACCAGAGTCTGCCTGAGGTTATGTAGTTCTACCCTCAGGGCTTCCCTGTGGCCCTGGGACTCTATTGATATGGATTCGTGCAGAGTCTCCAGTGCCGCTCGTCGGTCCCTGTTGGACGCCAACATGTCTTCCCTGTGTGATTGGCAAATGGAGTCTGTTGCCTGCTGTTGTTGCTCCATCTAACTTTCAGGGGGGATAATGGAAGTGGCCACCCTCTCCATTGCCTGAGCCATCATTTCTACTGATGCTGCCTGTTGGGTTGCCATACCGTCCATGGAGTTTTCCCATACAGTATTGCCTGGTGGCGCACGGCCACCGCGTCGACGGGCACCACACTTGTTTGGGGCAAGGCGATCTGCACCTTGCTGTGCTGGCACTGCCTGAGGCTGCAGGACTGCATTCAACCTCTGATCTGCTGGCCCAGGATCAGATGCTGTGGAGTGTTACCCTGCATCCGTAACTGCCAAAGCCGGGCCTACCAACACTGACATCCCCATAGAGGGTTGTACCCCTGGTGCAGGTTCTGTTGGACAGAACAGAATCCCTGCAAGAAACACTTACCTGCGACGGCACATAAGTCTCATCATCCGATTCAGCACCTGAATAGAGGTCTGGGGAGGTGCACCCAGAGACACCCCTGGGCAGTATGGTCTGCAGTAACATTGGGTTTTCACCCACCACCCACCACGTCCCCCACTGGTGCCCGGTCGTGCCTGAGATTCCTCCTAGGTCTGCACCATCTCTTCAACCTCAACAGCATCAAGTGTGTCATCACCTGCAAAAACATGCAAGACAACAAATGGAAACAGGCATGAGCACCATAGCACACACATAGGCCGTGACAAGCCAGAGATCCAGTACATGATTTACACATGTCCCACATGACTATAACCCTGCCATGCATGCACTGTCAAAGAGTTGGAAGTGGAGTCAAAAAGGCAGACACTGGGGAGAGCCAGATGGAAAAGCAACACATTTGCAGCATGTTGGGTAGCACTGGCATCACACATCAGGCTGTGAGTGGCATGTCCAATACACATACATGACACATGCCACCACACAGATGGCATGTAGCATAGCCACAGTAAATTACAAAACAACAGCAATATGTCAGTGAATGAGTACTGTCACACATCCATGTTACATCGACATGATGCGAAGATTAATGCTAAATAATGTTGCTAAATATGCATGTGCCACACACTGAAACACATCCAGTGTCCAATAATACAGTCATTGTGGGCTGATCAATGGTTGGTCACTTTAACATTACAGGAAACATCTGTCATGTTCCACGTGCAAACAGGCCCTAATAAAAAATGTCTGCAGCCCAATACTCCATCGGCCTGAATGGTGTAATCATTAACATAACCAGGTAAAAATAGTGGCCCAGTGTGGGCTGTAAACAATGACCGAAGCATATCACATATGTTGCAATAGGGCAGAAACATGCGTAGTAAAAATGGGAGAGTGGAAACAATCAGCCTGAATGAACACTTACAAAAACTGAACAATGTAGTTGCAAGATGACAGTTCAAGGTAAAGTGCACTAATGTGGGCCTAATTGGCAACTGTGGCAGAAGGGATACAGTCATACCCAAATCCAAGGCACGTGAATGTATGGGAGGAAGCAAATGGGTGACCCATACCACTCCGGAGTACACACCCTCACCTGGCACTCAATCAGAACCCGTCACCCAAACAACATACACATGGATTACACACACACGCATGGGCACTCACCGGACAATGCGTCGTAATCAGGTAGATCTCCCACACCTTGGATCTGTTCCTCTGTGACGAAGGTCCCAGCAACAGACTCATGTTCAATGAGTTTGTTGTCCTCTTGTGGAGACCCACCGCCCGTCACCAGAGTAGCGGCATGATTTGAGGCCAGCTTGTTATTTGCTCTGCGTTTCAGGTCATTCCACCGCTTGTAGCAATCATCAGCTGTGCGCCTCACACATCCAAGGGCACTTATGCGGTCCGCGATGGTCTGCCAGTGTGCCCTACGTTGACCAGGTGTGGTCTTGCACCCTGCAGTCACCAACATTTCGCAGGTATCTGCCGACACATAGGTCACAAGTGCATCAAGTTCGGGGTCATTAAAGCTAGGCTTCCTTGACGTGCCAGACTGTGTAGCCGTGTCTGGGGTCTCAGCATGTAGTGCCAGAGCACCCTTCTTCCTCTTCTTCAAAGGTGGAGCAGAGCCTGAGTGGCTTGCGCCGCTCTGGTCAGTAGGGGCAGAAGCGCAGGTGGACTGGGTACTGGGAGTGTGCGAATGCACAATAACCATAGGTCTTGGTGCAGGCATTGGCTGAAGTGTGATGTCGCAGGGGCAACGTCAGTTTGATGGACCCGGATCGACACTGTCCCGGCTGGGAGACTCAGAGCTGGGGTGGATAGAGCTGCAGCTGCCCCTGCAGCCTCCCCACCCTGCCTACTTGGGGCAGCAGATGACATCGCTGCTCCAGATCCACGTGCCTGGTGACACCAACTTTCACCGGCACACGTGGCTTAGACTTGCTGACCTGGAAGTCAGCCTGGGAATCATCCTGTGCCGGCTCAGGTGCCAAAATGGGCTGGTCCAACAAGGGCTGAGCTGGGATGGTGTCAGCCATGTTTCCCTGAACCAGGGGGGCATGGGTGTCCCTGATTGGTCCTCCACACATGGGGGTCTAGGAGCACCCTGCAAATCATGGCCATGTCGCCTACCGCGCCCACCACGCCCACCTTTGGAGGTCGGCCACCTATGCCTCCCTTACCGCTTGGTTGCCTCCCAACCATGGCACTGATGTTGTTGTTCGTATGGGAGTTACAGTAAACAATTGTCCTGGGCAATTGGGGGTGAAAGGGGTAGGGTACTGGATGGAATTCGTACCCTAGTGCTCTAGCAAGGCTGTCTGTGACCCTTGGGGGAAGATGACGGGTCACACAACGCACAGGCACCCCAAAAACAAAAAGTAACGTGCACACAACCCCTCGTGGACCACGTGCATGGAAAAATGAACCGGCACTACGCTGTGGCACCCAGAAACACAAAAACAAGCGTACGCATGTTACACGCACCCTACAATCACCGTCTGCCTGGAAAAAGAACGTGAAAAAAATGTACGTGTGCGCGTAGACAACACCCCCGCCAAAAGAAGAACTGTACGCTGTCTGAGGAGACAGGACAAAAGAAGAATTGAACGCTGTTTGAGGAAACAGGCCCAAAAAAAAGAAAGAAAGCTGTCAGTAGTAACAGGGAGTACGAACTTGAAACGCTGTGAAGTAATCGCATGTGAACCGACAAGAAGTACAGAATTCACCCACTCGCTCTCCATGAAAATCGCGTACAAGGGAATGGGGTCCTATACGTACATTTTAAAGCGGCCCACACGTACAGCGTCACTTACGTGTGTAAGCGCTAAGGCCCTTTCCTCCAATTACACGAGCTGACACTCGGACGTGCAGTTTTTGGACGTGTACGATGAACATGCACCCGTGTTGATGGAAACGCCTGCGTGCGTCACATCACTTACGCGCATAGGCCCTTTCCTCGGATTACACGCATTCACATGGGGACGTGCAGTTTTTTCACGCCCACTGAACCACTATGCCCACGTCACGAGGGAAACGCCTGCGCAAGTCACGTCACAGAAGTGCTTATGCGCTAAGGGCCTTTGGTCCAATGAAACGGCGTACGTGTGCTGACGCGCTGACGCGCGAAGGGCCTTTCCTCGAATTACACGCTGACATGCAAGATTTTCACGTGCCAAATCACTCCATATCAAGCTGGCCACGCAACAACACACGGAAGACCACGCTCCTGCCCAGAAGGCCGAATTACTGCCCCCCATAGCCCCGCGCACTCTCCCACCTGCCATCTGCTGCTGCCTGACTGCCTGCTGCCCACGTGCCCTGCTATTTGCTGCCTGCACGTCAGCCAGGGGTGCAGTTGCTGTGACCACCCCTGCTGGAACCGAAGACTCCCGACTGGGATACCATCGCTCCACAGCCCAGCCCCAGGACCCAGTTGCCCACCCACTCCTGCCTCTGGTGTTGCCATGTTCGGCACAACACAATCTGGCACCACTGGCAACCCCCAGCCAGAAAGGCAGAGGGCCACCAGCTTCAGGGCCAGAGAAGTTGGTGTCCTGGTGGAGCAAGTCCTGGGGCAGTATGGAAGTTCGCGCGCCGACAATGAAGGACGGACCAGGATCTGGATGGACATCGTGACTGCCATCAACATGGAGGGGGTGGCTGTCCGCGACTTACAACATGTCAAGAAGCGCTGGGAGGACTTCAGGTCCAGGACCCTCAACAGGGCCCAGCACCTCTTGAAGGCAGCGGATGCCAAGGGGCACCGGGGCCACCTGTCCAACTACCAAATGAGGGTCCTGGAACACATATGCCCAGGGCTCCACATCCAGGTCCTTGAGAGGCAGACCCGTCTGGAGTCGAACGGTAAGTGTACATGCATACTGATTGGACGCTGTGCGTGTGGTGGTGTGCCAGTAGTGTGCAGGTTGCACATGTGTTTTCATAGGGCCATGTAGGGATGTGTATGAACAGGGGCATGAGGCTGCCACTTGTGAGTCCTCTTAGTTGTGAGACACATCAATGGTGTATGTGTTGGTAAGCATGCTGTGCAAATGCAGGATTGGGAGCACACATGTTTGAATTTCTGTGTATGTACGTTGGCATGGTTGTGGTGTCACACATGGATGGTGGTTCCTGCTGCATGTATCTGCACTGTGTACATGTGCATGTGTGTGTATTTGACAAGTGTGCAACTGTGATGCAACATGGATGCACGTGACACTGATATGTAGAAGGCTGAATGCCAGATGTGACATGTATGGCGATCGCATCACTGCGACAGTTGGAGGCGTTGTAGACATGCATGTAAGTGCGGTGGCGTGTGTGCATGTCTAGTGCACTCCCTGTGTTTCATGTGATGTCAGGCTCACCTTCGGCTGTTCATGCTTTTGTATGTGTATGGATGTTGCTGCCTGGTGCAATATTGCTGTGGAAAGGCTCATGTGTGTGAGTTGAAATGACATGTGTGCCGTGGAGTGTGATGCCATGTCTGAAGTTTGACACTGCCACTCATGTGCAACTGTTATGTGTGTATCAGTCCATTGTACAGTGCCCTGATGTCTGTGTTTTATCTCTCCATGTCTGCAGCGTCAACTGATGAAGAGGGCGGAGAGAGTGCTGTGGAGCACAGCGGCAGGGATCACACCACCAGCCGGAGACGCAAGGCCCGGCTCCCCTCCCAGATTGTCATCTTGTCGGGGAGTGAGGAGTCTGGTGCCGCATCCCAGGCCGCAGCTGCCGAGAGTAGGTCCAAGAGGCAGAGGTCGGAGGTGGACTCCTCGGAAGCAGAAGGGGCAGCTGAGACCCCACAGGGTCCAACGGAGGAAGATGGCACGGAGTCATCCAGGTTGGTGGGGGGTTTGGTGGAGGAGGAGGCCGCGGAAGGGACACACACGGGTTCTGGAGGTGGGGATTCCACTGGTGCTAGTGGTGCAGTGCAGGGGCAGGGACAGGAGGCAGCACAGGCCGCCGCAGAGGTGCCTGTGTGCAATCCTGTCCCTGATCCTGTCACTGCATCATCTGGCACCAGCAGGGATGCCTACGTCCAGACCCGTTTTCAGGGAGGGGATGAGCACACAACAACTGGCCTTCCTCTCCCCGCGGACGTGGCTATCCGGGACCGTGTTGAGCCTGTCCTGGCTGGGATAGCGTTGCGTCAACGGGGCATGCGAGGTGACCTGCGGTCTTTTCGTGAAGAGACTGCACGTCATCTTGGATGCCTCTTTGACCATGTTGACCTGCTGGGGCGGGTCACCAGTGCTGGATTCCTTTGTTTGCTGGACCTTCTTGCGACCCCCTCCTCACCTGAACTCCCTACGCGCCAGTCGTCCTCCATGCCATCTTCCCACCCATGTATCACCTGGGTACCCTGTGGAGCTGCCTCTGACCCAGCGGCCAGGCTGGTGGAGGACACATCCCTGCCACAGTCGGGAGTCGGACGTCCAGCAGGGGTGGCCACCACGACAACTGCACCCCAGCCGGAGGAGGACGTGCAGGCAGCAAGAGCCAGGGCGCAGGCAAAGGCACAGCAGCAGCAGCAACATGGTGGGAGCAATGATGGCTTGGGGCCTTCAACATCAGAAGGGCAGGCATCGGCCAGAGGGCAGGAGGACCCAGGATTCCAAGTGTCTTCCGTGTGGCAGCGGTTGGGCCACGCCATAGATGCCGAGCGGCAGCGGGCAGAAGAGTCACGGCTCACAATGGTCAGCGCGGAGAACTCCATGCGGAGGGCCCTGAGGCGGGCCGAGTGCCTCGAGGCAATTCGCAGGGATTTGGAGGTGAACATGTCGTCGTCCCTGCGAACCCTCGGGATCATGGAAGAGGACCGCCTCCAGGACATTGAGCGGGAGTTCGATGATGCCCTGGCCCGGGACATCAAAAAGTGAGCCGTCGGACTAGCCCGCTGCCATTGTAAATAGTTAGATAGTGTTAGGTTTCCTTTCTGTTTTTGTTTATTTTGGGCCGCTTGGATAATGCACCACATTTTTGTATATAGTTCTTTATTAGGTAGTGTTTTTTGTAGGTTTCATTTCATTTGTTGGGATCATGGACCCTGGATTGGTGGTTTGTATAAAGTTGAACAGTGGATGTTTCTCTTTTTTATTTTAATTTCACCATGGCGCAATGGATTTCAGATATTTTTTTTCCCTTGGATTTGCTTTGTTGGACTGAGACTTTGGACACATTTTCATTTGGATTTCTTTGGATTCTGATTTCATATTTTTTATTCTTTTCCGGACATGCTGCATTTTATTTCTTATTCCCATTATTGAGTGGTTTTTTTTCATTATATTCATGTTGTGTTCAATACATTTTTGTTTCATACTTCAATGTGTGGTATTCTCTCATTGGTTTCATGCATGTCATGAAATGGATTTTCACATTCACTTGCACCCATTGTGTGTGTGTGACGGACATGTGTTCATGTACATACTTGCCATTCGGGTTGTATCATGTAATGGCCATTTCTCTGTGGGTGGATGCAATACTTCGTTGGGTCTTTGGGCTGGGGTAGCGTGGGTTGTGATGTGGGTGGCCATGAGGCCCATGATTGAGGATCGTCATGACGTGGGTGCTGGGGGACATGAGTGGGGGCCTGCTGGCAGGTGCCCCTGACTGCTGGGGGGTGGGGGTGCTGGGGGACATGAGTGGGGGCCTGCTGGCAGGTGCCCCTCACTGCTGGGGGTTGGGGGTGCTGGGGGACATGTGTGGGACATGAGTGGGGGCCTGCTGACAGGTGTCCCTGACTGCTGGGGGGTGGAGGTGCTGGGCGACATGTGTGGGACATGAGTGGGGGCCTGCTGGCAGGTGCCCCTCACTGCTGGGGGGTGGGGGTGCTGGGGGACATGTGTGGGTCATGGGTAGGGGCCTGCTGGCAGGTGCCCCTGACTGCTGGGAGGTGGGGGTGCTGGGGGACATGAGCGGGGGCCTGCTGGCAGGTGCCCTGATGTCTGTGTTTTATCTCTCCATGTCTGCAGCGTCAACTGATGAAGAGGGCGGAGAGGGTGCTGTGGAGCACAGCGGCAGGGATCGCACCACCAGCCGGAGACGCAAGGCCCGGCTCCCCTCCCAGATTGTCATCTCGTCGGAGAGTGAGGAGTCTGGTGCCGCATCCCAGGCCGCAGCTGCCGAGGGTAGGTCCAAGAGGCAGAGGTCGGAGGTGGACTCCTCTGCAGCAGAAGGGGCAGCTGAGACCCAACAGGGTCCAACGGAGGAAGATGGGGGGTGGGGGTGCTGGGGGACATGAGTGGGGGCCTGCTGCAGGTGCCCCTGACTGCTGGGGGGTGGGGGTGCTGGGGGACATGAGTGGGGGCCTGCTGGCAGGTGCCCCTGACTGCTGGGGGGGTGGGGGTGCTGGGGGACATGTGTGGCACATGAGTGGGGCCTGCTGGCATGTGCCCCTGACTGCTGGGGGGTGGGGGTGCTGGGGGACATGAGTTGGGGTCTGCTGGCAGGTGCCCCTCACTGCTGGGGGGTGGGGGTGCTGGGGGACATGAGTGGGGGCCTGCTGGCCGGTGACCCTCACTGCTGGGGGGTGAGGGGTCTGGGGGACATGTGTGGGACATGAGTGGGGGCCTGCTGGCAGCTGCACCTCACTGCTGGGGGTGGGGCTGCTGGGGGACATGAGTGGGGGCCTGCTGGCAGGTGCCCCTGACTGCTGGGGGGTGGGGGTGCTGGGGGACATGAGTGGGGGCCTGCTGGCAGGTGCCCCTCATTGCTGGGGGGTGGGGGTGCTGGGGGACATGAGTGGGGGCCTGCTGGTAGGTACCCCTGACTGGTGGGGGGTGGGGGTGCTAGGGGACATGTGTGGGACATGAGTGGGGGCCTGCTGGCAGGTGCCCCTCACTGCTGGGGGGTGGGGGTGCTGGGGACATGAGTGGGGGCCTGCTGGCAGGTGCCCCTCACTGCTGGGGGATGGGGGTGCTGGGGGACATGAGTGGGGGCCTGCTGGCCAGTGACCCTCACTGCTGGGGGGTGAGGGGTCTGGGGGACATGTGTGGGACATGAGTGGGGGCCTTCTGGCAGCTGCCCCTCACTGCTGGGGGTGGGGTTGCTGCTGGACATGAGTGGGGGCCTGCTGGCAGGTGCCCCTCACTGCTGGGGGGTGGGGGTGCTGGGGGACATGTGTGGGACATGAGTGGGGGCCTGCTGGTAGGTGCCCCTGACTGCTGGGGGGTGGGGGTGCTGGGGGACATATGTGGGACATGAGTTGGGGCCTGCTGGCAGGTGCCTCTCACTGCTGGGGGGTGGGGGTGCTGGGGGCATGAGTGGGGGCCTGCTGGCAGGTGACCCTCACTGCTGGGGGATGGGGGTGCTGGGGGACATGTGTGGGACATGAGTGGGGGCCTGCTGGCAGGTGCCCCTGACTGCTGGCAGGTGGGGGTGCTGGGGGACATGTGTGGGACGTGAGTGGGGGCCTGCTGGCAGGTGCCCCTGACTGCCGAGGGTGTTGGAGCTGGGGGACATGTGTGGGACATGAGTGGGGGCCTGCTGGCAGGTGCCCCTGACTGCTGGGGGTTGGGGGTGCTGGGGGACATGAGTGGGGGCCAGCTAGCAGGTGCCCCTCACTGCTGGGGGGTGGGGGTGCTGGGGGACATGTGTGGGACATGAGTGGGGGCCTGCTGGTAGGTGCCCCTGACTGCTGGGGGGTGGGGGTGCTGGGGGACATGTGTGGGACATGAGTGGGGGCCTGCTGGCAGGTGCCCCTCACTGCTGGGGGGTGGGGGTGCTGGGGGCATGAGTGGGGGCCTGATGGCAGGTGCCCCTCACTGCTGGGGGATAGGGGTGCTGGGGGACATGTGTGGGACATGAGTGGGGGCCTGCTGGCAGGTGCCCCTGACTGCTGAGGGTGTTGGTGCTGGGGGACATGTGTGGGACATGAGTGGGGGCCTGCTGGCAGGTGCCCCTGACTGCTGGGGGTTGGGGTGCTGGGGGACATGAGTGGGGGCCTGCTGGCAGGTGCCCCTCACTGCTGGGGGTGGGGGTGCTGGGGAACATGAGTGGGGGCCTGCTGGCAGGTGACCCTCACTGCTGGGGGTTGGGGGTGCTGGGGACATGTGTGGGACATGAGTGGGGGCCTGCTGGCAGGTGCCCCTCACTGCTGGGGGGTGGGGGTGCTGGGTGACATGTGTGGGACATGAGTGGGGGCCTGCTGGCAGGTGCCCCTGACTCCTGGGGGAGGGGGTGCTGGGGGACATGTATGGGACATGAGTGGGGGCCTGCTGGCAGGTGCCCCTCACTGCTGGGGGTGGGGGTGCTGGGGGACATGTGTGGGTCATGAGTAGGGGCCTGCTGGCAGGTGCCCCTGACTGCTGGGGGGTGGGGGTGCTGGGGGACATGAGCGGGGCCCTGCTGGCAGGTGCCCTGATGTCTGTGTTTTATCTCTCCATGTCTGCAGCGTCGACTGATGAAGAGGGCGGAGAGGGTGCTGTGGAGCACAGCGGCAGGGATCGCACCACCAGCTGGAGACGCAAGGCCCGGGTCCCCTCCCAGATTGTCATCTCGTCGGAGAGTGAGGAGTCTGGTGCCGCATCCCAGGCCGCAGCTGCCGAGGGTAGGTCCAAGAGGCAGAGGTCGGAGGTGGACTCCTCTGCAGCAGAAGGGGCAGCTGAGACCCAACAGGGTCCAACGGAGGAAGATGGGGGGTGGGGGTGCTGGGGGACATGAGTGGGGGCCTGCTGCAGGTGCCCCTGACTGCTGGGGGGTGGGGGTGCTGGGGGACATGAGTGGGGGCCTGCTGGCAGGTGCCCCTGACTGCTGGGGGGGTGGGGGTGCTGGGGGACATGTGTGGCACATGAGTGGGGCCTGCTGGCATGTGCCCCTGACTGCTGGGGGGTGGGGGTGCTGGGGGACATGAGTTGGGGTCTGCTGGCAGGTGCCCCTCACTGCTGGGGGGTGGGGGTGCTGGGGGACATGAGTGGGGGCCTGCTGGCCGGTGACCCTCACTGCTGGGGGGTGAGGGGTCTGGGGGACATGTGTGGGACATGAGTGGGGGCCTGCTGGCAGCTGCCCCTCACTGCTGGGGGTGGGGCTGCTGGGGGACATGAGTGGGGGCCTGCTGGCAGGTGCCCCTGACTGCTGGGGGGTGGGGGTGCTGGGGGACATGAGTGGGGGCCTGCTGGCAGGTGCCCCTCATTGCTGGGGGGTGGGGGTGCTGGGGGACATGAGTGGGGGCCTGCTGGTAGGTACCCCTGACTGGTGGGGGGTGGGGGTGCTAGGGGACATGTGTGGGACATGAGTGGGGGCCTGCTGGCAGGTGCCCCTCACTGCTGGGGGGTGGGGGTGCTGGGGACATGAGTGGGGGCCTGCTGGCAGGTGCCCCTCACTGCTGGGGGATGGGGGTGCTGGGGGACATGAGTGGGGGCCTGCTGGCCAGTGACCCTCACTGCTGGGGGGTGAGGGGTCTGGGGGACATGTGTGGGACATGAGTGGGGGCCTTCTGGCAGCTGCCCCTCACTGCTGGGGGTGGGGTTGCTGCTGGACATGAGTGGGGGCCTGCTGGCAGGTGCCCCTCACTGCTGGGGGGTGGGGGTGCTGGGGGACATGTGTGGGACATGAGTGGGGGCCTGCTGGTAGGTGCCCCTGACTGCTGGGGGGTGGGGGTGCTGGGGGACATATGTGGGACATGAGTTGGGGCCTGCTGGCAGGTGCCTCTCACTGCTGGGGGGTGGGGGTGCTGGGGGCATGAGTGGGGGCCTGCTGGCAGGTGACCCTCACTGCTGGGGGATGGGGGTGCTGGGGGACATGTGTGGGACATGAGTGGGGGCCTGCTGGCAGGTGCCCCTGACTGCTGGCAGGTGGGGGTGCTGGGGGACATGTGTGGGACGTGAGTGGGGGCCTGCTGGCAGGTGCCCCTGACTGCCGAGGGTGTTGGAGCTGGGGGACATGTGTGGGACATGAGTGGGGGCCTGCTGGCAGGTGCCCCTGACTGCTGGGGGTTGGGGGTGCTGGGGGACATGAGTGGGGGCCAGCTAGCAGGTGCCCCTCACTGCTGGGGGGTGGGGGTGCTGGGGGACATGTGTGGGACATGAGTGGGGGCCTGCTGGTAGGTGCCCCTGACTGCTGGGGGGTGGGGGTGCTGGGGGACATGTGTGGGACATGAGTGGGGGCCTGCTGGCAGGTGCCCCTCACTGCTGGGGGGTGGGGGTGCTGGGGGCATGAGTGGGGGCCTGATGGCAGGTGCCCCTCACTGCTGGGGGATAGGGGTGCTGGGGGACATGTGTGGGACATGAGTGGGGGCCTGCTGGCAGGTGCCCCTGACTGCTGAGGGTGTTGGTGCTGGGGGACATGTGTGGGACATGAGTGGGGGCCTGCTGGCAGGTGCCCCTGACTGCTGGGGGTTGGGGTGCTGGGGGACATGAGTGGGGGCCTGCTGGCAGGTGCCCCTCACTGCTGGGGGTGGGGGTGCTGGGGAACATGAGTGGGGGCCTGCTGGCAGGTGACCCTCACTGCTGGGGGTTGGGGGTGCTG
Organism: Ambystoma mexicanum; assembly: GCF_040938575.1. NCBI lineage: Eukaryota > Metazoa > Chordata > Amphibia > Caudata > Ambystomatidae > Ambystoma > Ambystoma mexicanum. The sequence continues at coordinate 541,624,920 of NC_090941.1, read as the reverse complement.
GGGACATGTGTGGGACATGAGTGGGGGCCTGCTGGCAGGTGCCCCTCACTGCTGGGGGGTGGGGGTGCTGGGTGACATGTGTGGGACATGAGTGGGGGCCTGCTGGCAGGTGCCCCTGACTCCTGGGGGAGGGGGTGCTGGGGGACATGTATGGGACATGAGTGGGGGCCTGCTGGCAGGTGCCCCTCACTGCTGGGGGTGGGGGTGCTGGGGGACATGTGTGGGTCATGAGTAGGGGCCTGCTGGCAGGTGCCCCTGACTGCTGGGGGGTGGGGGTGCTGGGGGACATGAGCGGGGCCCTGCTGGCAGGTGCCCTGATGTCTGTGTTTTATCTCTCCATGTCTGCAGCGTCGACTGATGAAGAGGGCGGAGAGGGTGCTGTGGAGCACAGCGGCAGGGATCGCACCACCAGCTGGAGACGCAAGGCCCGGGTCCCCTCCCAGATTGTCATCTCGTCGGAGAGTGAGGAGTCTGGTGCCGCATCCCAGGCCGCAGCTGCCGAGGGTAGGTCCAAGAGGCAGAGGTCGGAGGTGGACTCCTCGGCAGCAGAAGGGGCAGCTGAGACCCCACAGGGTCCAACGGAGGAAGATGGGGGCTGGGGGTGCTGGGGGCCATGAGTGGGGGCCTGCTGCAGGTGCCCCTGACTGCTGGGGGGTGGGGGTGCTGGGGGACATGAGTGGGGCCTGCTGGCAGGTGCCCCTGACTGCTGGGGGGTGGGGGTGCTGGGGGACATGAGTGGGGGCCTGCTGGCAGGTGCCCCTCACTGCTGGGGGTGGGGGTGCTGGGGGACATGAGTGGGGGCCTGCTGGCCGGTGATCCTCACTGCTGGGGGGTGAGGGGTCTGGGGGACATGTGTGGGACATGAGTGGGGGCCTGCTGGCAGCTGCCCCTCACTGCTGGGGGTGGGGCTGCTGGGGGACATGAGTGGGGGTCTGCTGGGAGTTGCCCCTGACTGCTGGGGGGTGGGGGTGCTGGGGGACATGAGTGGGGGCCTGCTGGCAGGTGCCCCTCATTGCTGGGGGGTGGGGGTGCTGGGGGACATGTGTGGGACATGAGTGAGGGCCTGCTGGTAGGTGCCCCTGACTGGTGGGGGGTGGGGGTGCTGGGGACATGTGTGGGACATGAGTGGGGGCCTGCTGGCAGGTGCCCCAGACTGCTGAGGGTGTTGCTGCTGGGGGACATGTGTAGGACATGAGTGGGGGCCTGCTGGCAGGTGCCCCTGACTGCTGGGGGTTGGGGGTGCTGGGGGACATGAGTGGGGGCCTGCTGGCAGGTGCCCCTCACTGCTGGGGGTGGGGGTGCTGGGGGACATGAGTGGTGGCCTGCTGGCAGGAGACCCTCACTGCTGGGGGTTGGGGGTGCTGGGGGACATGTGTGGGACATGAGTGGGGGCCTGCTGGCAGGTGTCCCTGACTGCTGGGGGGTGGGGGTGCTGGGGGACATGTGTGGGACATGAGTGGGGGCCTGCTGGCAGGAGCCCCTCAATGCTGGGGGGTGGGGGTGCTGGGGGACATGTGTGGTTCATGAGTAGGGGCCTGCTGGCAGGTGCCCCTGACTGCTGGGGGGTGGGGGTGCTCGGGGACATGAGCAGGGGCCTGCTGGCAGGTGCCCTGATGTCTGTGTTTTATCTCTCCACGTCTGCAGCATCAACTGATGAAGAGGGCGGAGAGGGTGCTTTGGAGTACAGCGGCAGGGATCGCACCACCAGCCGGAGACGCAAGGCCTGTCTCCCCTCCCAGATTGTCATCTCGTCGGAGAGTGTAGAGTCTGGTGCCGCATCCCAGGCCGCAGCTGCCGAGGGTAGGTCCAAGAGGCAGAGGTCAGAGGTGGACTCCTCGGCAGCAGAAGGGGCAGCTGAGACCCCACAGGGGCCAACGGAGGAAGATGGGGGTGGGGGTGCTGGGGGACATGAGTGGGGGCCTGCTGCAGGTGCCCCTGACTGCTGGGGGGTGGGGGTGCTGGGGGACATGAGTGGGGGCCTGCTGGCAGGTGCCCCTGACTGCTGGGGGGTGGGGGTGCTGGGGGACATGTGTGGCACATGAGTGGGGCCTGCTGGCATGTGCCCCTGACTGCTGGGGGGTGGGTGTGCTGGGGGACATGAGTGGGGGCCTGCTGGCAGGTGCCCCTCACTGCTGGGGGGTGGGGGTGCTGGGGGACATGAGTGGGGGCCTGCTGGCAAGTGACCCTCACTGCTGGGGGGTGAGGGGTCTGGGGGACATGTGTGGGACATGAGTGGGGGCCTGCTGGCAGCTGCCCCTCACTGCTGGGGGTGGGGCTGCTGGGGGACATGAGTGGGGGCCTGCTGGCAGGTGCCCTGACTGCTGGGGGATGGGGGTGCTGGGGGACATGAGTAGGGGCCTGCTGGCAGGTGCCCCTCATTGCTGGGGGGTGGGGGTGCTGGGGGACATGTGTGGGACATGAGTGGGGGCCTGCTGGTAGGTGCCTCTGACTGGTGGGGGGTGGGGGTGCTGGGGGACATGTGTGGGACATGAGTGGGAGCCCGCTGGCAGGTGCCCCTCACTGCTGGGGGGTGGGGGTGCTGGGGACATGAGTGGGGGCCTGCTGGCAGGTGCCCCTCACGGGCTGGGGGATGGGGGTGCTGGGGGACATGTGTGGGACATGAGTGGGGGCCTGCTGGCAGGTGCCCCTGACTGCTGGGGGGTGGGGGTGCTGGGGGACATGTGTGGGACATGAGTGGGGGCCTGATGGCAGGTGCCCCTGACTGCTGAGGATGTTGGTGCTGGGGGACATGTGTAGGACATGAGTGGGGGCCTTCTGGCAGGTGCCCCTGACTGCTGGGGGTTTGGGGTGCTGGGGGACATGAGTGGGGGCCTGCTGGCAGGTGCCCCTCACTGCTGGGGATGGGGGTGCTGGGGGACATGAGTGGGGGCCTGCTGGCAGGTGACCCTCACTGCTGGGGGTTGGGGGTGCTGGGGGACATGTGTGGGACATGAGTGGGGGCGTGCTGGCAGGTGCCCCTCACTGCTGGGGGGTGGGGGTGCTGGTGGACATGTGTGGGACATGAGTGGGGGCCTGCTGGCAGGTATCCATGACTGCTGGGGGGTGGGGGTGCTGGGGGACATGTGTGGGACATGAGTGGGGGCCTGCTGACAGGTGCCCCTCACTGCTGGGGGGTGCTGGGGGACATGAGTGGGGGCCAGGTGCCCCTCACTGCTCGGGGGTGGGGGTGCTGGGGGGCATGTGTGGGACATGAGTGGGGGCCTGCTGGCAGGTGCCCTTGACTGCTGGGGGGTGGAGGTGCTGGGGGACATGTGTGGGTCATGTGTAGGGGCCTTCTGGCAGGTGCTCCTGACTGCTGGGGGGTGGGGGTTCTGGGGGACATGAGCAGGGGCCTGCTGGCAGGTGCCCCTCACTGCTAGGGGTAGGGGTGCTGGGCGACATGAGTGGGGGCCTGCTGGCAGGTGACCTTTACTGCTGGGGGGTGGGGGTGCTGGGAGACATATGTGGGACATGAGTGGGGGCCTGCTGGCAGCTGCCCCTCACTGCTGGGGGTAGGGGTGCTGGGGGACATGAGTGGGGGCCTGCTGGCAGGTGCCCCTGACTGCTGGGGGGTGGGGGTGCTGGGGGACATGAGTGGAGGCCTGCTGGCAGGTGCCCCTCACTGCTGGGGGGTGGGGGTGCTGGGGGACATGTGTAGGACATGTGTGGAGGCCTGCTGGCAGGTTCCACTCACTGCTAGGGGGTGGGGGTGCTGGGGGACATGAGTGGGGGCCTGCTGGCAGGTGCCCCTCACTGCTGGGGGCTGGGGGTGCTGGGGGACATGTGTGGGCATGGTTGGGGGCCTGCTGGCAGGTGCCCCTCACTGCTGGGGGGTGGGGGTGCTGGGGGACATGTGTGGGACATGAGTGGGGGCCTACTGGCAGGGGCCCTTGACTGCTGGGGGGTTGGGGTGCTGGGGGACATGAGTGGGGGCCTGCTGGCAGGTGCCCCTGACTGCTGGGGGGTGGGGGTGCTGGGGGACATGTGTGGGACATGAGTGGGGGCCTGCCAGCAGGTGCCCTTGACTGCTGGGGGGTGGGGGTGCTGGGGGACATGAGTGGGGGCCGGCTGGCAGGTGCCCCTCACTGCTGGGGGGTGGGGGTGCTGGGGGACATGTGTGAGACATGAGTGGGGGCCTGCTGGTAGGTGCCACTGACTGCTGGGGGGTGGGGGTGCTGGGGACATGTGTGGGACATGGTTGGGGGCCTGCTGGCAGGTGCTCCTCACAGCTGGGGGGTGGGGGTGCTGGGGGACATGAGTGGGGGCCTGCTGGCAGGTGCCCCGCACTGCTGGGGGTGCTGGGGGACATGTGTGGGACATGGTTGGGGGCCTGCTGGCAGGTTCCCCTGACTGCTGGGAAGTGGGGGTGCTGGGGGACATGTGTGGGACATGAGTGGGGGCCTGCTGGCAGGTGCCCCTGACTGCTGAGGGTGTTGGTGCTGGGGGACATGTGTGGGACATGAGTGGGGGCCTGCTGGCAGGTGCCCCTGACTGCTGGGGGTTGGGGGTGCTGGGGGACATGAGTGGGGGCCTGCTGGCAGGTGCCCCTCACTGCTGGGGGTGGGGGTGCTGGGGAACATGAGTGGGGGCTGGCTGGCAGGTGACCCTCACTGCTGGGGGTTGGGGGTGCTGGGGGACATGTGTGGGACATGAGTGGGGGCCTGCTGGCAGGTGCCCCTCACTGCTGGGGGGTGGGGGTGCTGGGTGACATGTGTGGGACATGAGTGGGGGCCTGCTGGCAGGTGCCCCTGACTCCTGGGGGAGGGGGTGCTGGGGGACATGTGTGGGACATGAGTGGGGGCCTGCTGGCAGGTGCCCCTCACTGCTGGGGGGTGGGGGTGCTGGGGGACATGAGTGGGGGCCGGCTGGCAGGTGCCCCTCACTGCTGGGGGGTGGGGGTGCTGGGGGACATGTGTGAGACATGAGTGGGGGCCTGCTGGTAGGTGCCACTGACTGCTGGGGGGTGGGGGTGCTGGGGACATGTGTGGGACATGGTTGGGGGCCTGCTGGCAGGTGCCCCTCACTGCTGGGGGGTGGGGGTGCTGGGGGACATGAGTGGGGGCCTGCTGGCAGGTGCCCCGCACTGCTGGGGGTGCTGGGGGACATGTGTGGGACATGGTTGGGGGCCTGCTGGCAGGTTCCCCTGACTGCTGGGAAGTGGGGGTGCTGGGGGACATGTGTGGGACATGAGTGGGGGCCTGCTGGCAGGTGCCCCTGACTGCTGAGGGTGTTGGTGCTGGGGGACATGTGTGGGACATGAGTGGGGGCCTGCTGGCAGGTGCCCCTGACTGCTGGGGGTTGGGGGTGCTGGGGGACATGAGTGGGGGCCTGCTGGCAGGTGCCCCTCACTGCTGGGGGTGGGGGTGCTGGGGAACATGAGTGGGGGCCTGCTGGCAGGTGACCCTCACTGCTGGGGGTTGGGGGTGCTGGGGGACATGTGTGGGATATGAGTGGGGGCCTGCTGGCAGGTGCCCCTCACTGCTGGGGGGTGGGGGTGCTGGGTGACATGTGTGGGACATGAGTGGGGGCCTGCTGGCAGGTGCCCCTGACTCCTGGGGGAGGGGGTGCTGGGGGACATGTGTGGGACATGAGTGGGGGCCTGCTGGCAGGTGCCCCTCACTGCTGGGGGGTGGGGGTGCTGGGGGACATGTGTGGGTCATGAGTAGGGGCCTGCTGGCAGGTGCCCCTGACTGCTGGGGGGTGGGGGTGCTGGGGGACATGAGCGGGGCCCTGCTGGCAGGTGCCCTGATGTCTGTGTTTTATCTCTCCATGTCTGCAGCGTCAACTGATGAAGAGGGCGGAGAGGGTGCTGTGGAGCACAGCGGCAGGGATCGCACCACCAGCTGGAGACGCAAGGCCCGGGTCCCCTCCCAGATTGTCATCTCGTCGGAGAGTGAGGAGTCTGGTGCCGCATCCCAGGCCGCAGCTGCCGAGGGTAGGTCCAAGAGGCAGAGGTCGGAGGTGGACTCCTCGGCAGCAGAAGGGGCAGCTGAGACCCCACAGGGTCCAACGGAGGAAGATGGGGGCTGGGGGTGCTGGGGGCCATGAGTGGGGGCCTGCTGCAGGTGCCCCTGACTGCTGGGGGGTGGGGGTGCTGGGGGACATGAGTGGGGCCTGCTGGCAGGTGCCCCTGACTCCTGGGGGGTGGGGGTGCTGGGGGAAATGTGTGGCACATGAGTGGGGCCTGCTGGCATGTGCCCCTGACTGCTGGGGGGTGGGGGTGCTGGGGGACATGAGTGGGGGCCTGCTGGCAGGTGCCCCTCACTGCTGGGGGGTGGGGGTGCTGGGGGACATGAGTGGGGGCCTGCTGGCCGGTGACCCTCACTGCTGGGGGGTGAGGGGTCTGGGGGACATGTGTGGGACATGAGTGGGGGCCTGCTGGCAGCTGCCCCTCACTGCTGGGGGTGGGGCTGCTGGGGGACATGAGTGGGGGTCTGCTGGGAGGTGCCCCTGACTGCTGGGGGGTGGGGGTGCTGGGGGACATGAGTGGGGGCCTGCTGGCAGGTGCCCCTCATTGCTGGGGGGTGGGGGTGCTGGGGGACATGTGTGGGACATGAGTGAGGGCCTGCTGGTAGGTGCCCCTGACTGGTGGGGGGTGGGGGTGCTGGGGACATGAGTGGGACATGAGTGGGGGCCTGCTGGCAGGTGCCCCTGACTGCTGGGGGGTGGGGGTGCTGGGGGACATGTGTGGGACATGAGTGGGGGCCTGCTGGCAGGTGCCCCTGACTGCTGAGGGTGTTGCTGCTGGGGGACATGTGTAGGACATGAGTGGGGGCCTGCTGGCAGGTGCCCCTGACTGCTGGGGGTTGGGGGTGCTGGGGGACATGAGTGGGGGCCTGCTGGCAGGTCGCCCCTCATTGCTGGGGGTGGGGGTGCTGGGGGACATGAGTGGTGGCCTGCTGGCAGGAGACCCTCACTGCTGGGGGTTGGGGGTGCTGGGGGACATGTGTGGGACATGAGTGGGGGCCTGCTGGCAGGTGTCCCTGACTGCTGGGGGGTGGGGGTGCTGGGGGACATGTGTGGGACATGAGTGGGGGCCTGCTGGCAGGTGCCCCTCAATTCTGGGGGGTGGGGGTGCTGGGGGACATGTGTGGGTCATGAGTAGGGGCCTGCTGGCAGGTGCCCCTGACTGCTGGGGGGTGGGGGTGCTTGGGGACATGAGCGGGGGCCTGCTGGCAGGTGCCCTGATGTCTGTGTTTTATCTCTCCATGTCTGCAGCATCAACTGATGAAGAGGGCGGAGAGGGTGCTGTGGAGTACAGCGGCAGGGATCGCACCACCAGCCGGAGACGCAAGGCCTGTCTCCCCTCCCAGATTGTCATCTCGTCGGAGAGTGTAGAGTCTGGTGCCGCATCCCAGGCCGCAGCTGCCGAGGGTAGGTCCAAGAGGCAGAGGTCGGAGGTGGACTCCTCGGCAGCAGAAGGGGCAGCTGAGACCCCACAGGGGCCAACGGAGGAAGATGGGGGGTGGGGGTGCTGGGGGACATGAGTGGGGGCCTGCTGCAGGTGCCCCTGACTGCTGGGGGGTGGGGGTGCTGGGGGACATGAGTGGGGGCCTGCTGGCAGGTGCCCCTGACTGCTGGGGGGTGGGGGTGCTGGGGGACATGTGTGGCACATGAGTGGGGCCTGCTGGCATGTGCCCCTGACTGCTGGGGGGTGGGGGTGCTGGGGGACATGAGTGGAGGCCTGCTGGCAGGTGCCCCTCACTGCTGGGGGGTGGGGGTGCTGGGGGACATGTGTAGGACATGTGTGGAGGCCTGCTGGCAGGTTCCACTCACTGCTAGGGGGTGGGGGTGCTGGGGGACATGAGTGGGGGCCTGCTGGCAGGTGCCCCTCACTGCTGGGGGCTGGGGGTGCTGGGGGACATGTGTGGGCATGGTTGGGGGCCTGCTGGCAGGTGCCCCTCACTGCTGGGGGGTGGGGGTGCTGGGGGACATGTGTGGGACATGAGTGGGGCCTACTGGCAGGGGCCCTTGACTGCTGGGGGGTTGGGGTGCTGGGGGACATGAGTGGAGGCCTGCTGGCAGGTGCCCCTCACTGCTGGGGGGTGGGGGTGCTGGGGGACATGTGTAGGACATGTGTGGAGGCCTGCTGGCAGGTTCCACTCACTGCTAGGGGGTGGGGGTGCTGGGGGACATGAGTGGGGGCCTGCTGGCAGGTGCCCCTCACTGCTGGGGGCTGGGGGTGCTGGGGGACATGTGTGGGCATGGTTGGGGGCCTGCTGGCAGGTGCCCCTCACTGCTGGGGGGTGGGGGTGCTGGGGGACATGTGTGGGACATGAGTGGGGCCTACTGGCAGGGGCCCTTGACTGCTGGGGGGTTGGGGTGCTGGGGGACATGAGTGGGGGCCTGCTGGCAGGTGCCCCTGACTGCTGGGGGGTGGGGGTGCTGGGGGACATGTGTGGGACATGAGTGGGGGCCTGCCAGCAGGTGCCCTTGACTGCTGGGGGGTGGGGGTGCTGGGGGACATGAGTGGGGGCTGGCTGGCAGGTGCCCCTCACTGCTGGGGGGTGGGGGTGCTGGGGGACATGTGTGAGACATGAGTGGGGGCCTGCTGGTAGGTGCCACTGACTGCTGGGGGGTGGGGGTGCTGGGGACATGTGTGGGACATGGTTGGGGGCCTGCTGACAGGTGCCCCTCACTGCTGGGGGGTGGGGGTGCTGGGGGACATGAGTGGGGGCCTGCTGGCAGGTGCCCCGCACTGCTGGGGGCTGGGGGTGCTGGGGGACATGTGTGGGACATGGTTGGGGGCCTGCTGGCAGGTTCCCCTGACTGCTGGGAAGTGGGGGTGCTGGGGGACATGTGTGGGACATGAGTGGGGGCCTGCTGGCAGGTGCCCCTGACTGCTGAGGGTGTTGGTGCTGGGGGACATGTGTGGGACATGAGTGGGGGCCTGCTGGCAGGTGCCCCTGACTGCTGGGGGTTGGGGGTGCTGGGGGACATGTGTGGGACATGAGTGGGGGTCTGCTGGCAGGTGCCCCTCACTGCTGGGGGGTGGGGGTGCTGGGTGACATGTGTGGGACATGAGTGGGGGCCTGCTGGCAGGTGCCCCTGACTCCTGGGGGAGGGGGTGCTGGGGGACATGTGTGGGACATGGTTGGGGGCCTGCTGGCAAGTTCCCCTGACTGCTGGGAAGTGGGGGTGCTGGGGGACATGTGTGGGACATGAGTGGGGGCCTGATGGCAGGTGCCCCTGACTGCTGATGGTGTTGGTGCTGGGGGACATGTGTGGGACATGAGTGGGGGCCTGCTGGCAGGTGCCCCTGACTGCTGGGGGTTGGGGGTGCTGGGGGACATGTGTGGGACATGAGTGGGGGCCTGCTGGCAGGTGCCCCTCACTGCTGGGGGTGGGGGTGCTGGGGAACATGAGTGGGGGCCTGCTGGCAGGTGACCCTCACTGCTGGGGGTTGGGGGTGCTGGGGGACATGTGTGGGACATGAGTGGGGGCCTGCTGGCAGGTGCCCCTCACTGCTGGGGGGTGGGGGTGCTGGGTGACATGTGTGGGACATGAGTGGGGGCCTGCTGGCAGGTGCCCCTCACTGCTGGGGGGTGGGGGTTGTAAGAGGATTCAATTCAGCACTACAGCCAAGTCAACGCCTAGTCTAGAATACTGAATGAAAACCCTTATTGATATATCTTTATGTCCAGTTCATGCGTTCTGGATGACTACCCCTATATAACACCCCTCTCTTGGAATCCTCCTGACCCCACTGAGCCAAGAAGTAGTCCTGTTTTGCAAGTTTAAAGGTTTATTTGATAACTTAAACAATATATATTATATCACGCTTTATAATAAATTAATAATTGGATATCACACTTAATCTGGTATGATAAAGATTAACAACGGAGAATCTGGCACTAGCACACTTCTTGATAATCACTAAGGAGTTGACATGAAATGGATAAGATAGCAACAATACTTCTATGGTTTCTTTATAATCAATGATGAGTGGTTATAGGATGGATAAGATAGCAACAATACTTTTATGGTTTCAAATGGATGCAATGTGGAATGAAAATGCAATACAGAAAATAACTTGATAGGATTTCAGCAAAAGACAATGTAATCACTTTCTTGGACAATTCACCCCCCCTTTTATGCAATGCAAGGAAATGGAGGGAAGCACACAGTTCTCAGAAATGCAATGAAATGTGATTCAGTTCACCCCAGCAACTTAGACTACAGAAGTTGAAAACACAGGCCCAAATGCTTTTAAATGTGCTGGAAATGAAGAAAAAATATGCTAAAATGCTTTTAATTCCCTCTAGAGGTTCAGGGTGAGTGGTATCTAGTTAATATTAGTCCAGGCTCACACTAGCAATGATGCAGGGATGGTTTTTATGAGGCAAACGAATTTCTTTCAGAGGAAAGTAAAAGCAGCTATCTTTTTGCAAGTGGAGAAATTTGCAAATCGCGGTAAAATTCGCGAATGCGTCTGGTGCAATTACAGAGGAACTACAAGGGCTATCAATGTCGTTTTGGAGTCCTATGGAAGCCTAGGATCTCAGCTTCCAGATGAAAGTTACTGCAAGTCTCTAGCACAAACGGTCGCGGAGATATGAGCGATTGAATAAAGGTCGTTTTTCAGATTGAAATTTTAAAGTTCACTAAGACAAGTGCAGCTTGCAACTAGAAAATGACAGGTGACATCTTTGCAAATGACAGGTGACAGCTTTGCAAATGACAGGTGACAGTTAGGAGGCAGTTCTACTTAGATTAAAATAGATTGAATTATATTATTTTAACTAAGAGATTGGTTCTGCACAGTCTTGCTAGGTACTCACACTATATTCTTGAATTAGAATGGACCTCGCCATGGATCTGGTCAGGTTTTAGACGGGACTCTGGTCTCTGCACTTCACAGTGATCTGGGTCTGCTCTCTCTCTGGATTCTGAAGATTGAGGGATTTAAAGTCTGGATCTTTCTGCACAGCTTTCTCTGGAGATTGATGGAGGTAAAGTATGGATTTTCCCGGCAGAGCTTCCAGCTGCAAATGGATTTGAAAGTCCCTATCTGTCCTGTCTCTCTGCTTTTATGTGTTTTGAAAATGGGTGTGTGTGAGCAGCATCACTAGCCAGCCCCTCTCCACTTGTCATTGGCCACTTCATCCGCTTCCACTTGATTGGGGGAATGAAATGAAGTGTCATCATGATGAGGTCTGTTTATGATACAGAGAACCCACCCCTGTCAACTTTACACACAATCTATATTTGCTCAAAAAAACATATTTGCACAGGTACATATTTGTTTAAAATTACATGCACCCTTCACATATCACAGGAGGTATACCCTGTCCAAATCTGCTCTTCCTGGGGGCTTGCATTCAAAAATGGCACATATTTCACTTTTTAACTGGTTTCGCAATTTCGGACATTAACCCAAATTTACACACATGTGCGCAAGGAGTATGGACATTAGTTGATGAAGTGTCAGATTTTTCACAGCACACATTTTGAGTAATATCCTCTTTTCCGCTAAAACCCCCCTGAACATGCCACCGGTTCTAAAAACCTCTTAAAATGTGGGCAGAAAAATCACAAGAATTATGGTGTCATTTATACAATTTTCACATGTCCGCTCTATGAGTTATTCATCTTTTTAGAGTTATGTTCTGGCCCCAAAGGGGTGTGGTTTTCCTCCAGCACAAGGTTGAATTTCTGGTTTTTCCAGTTCTGCCAAGCCAGCTTGCTCTCACAGGCAGTGCCCCTCCCCTGTGCTTCCAGGAGAAATCTCCATTTACGACTCCCGCCATAAAACATTTGCCTGAGTCAAGACAGGGCTTTGTTCAATTTCCTGCAGAGCCCAGGTAATTCAATCAGGGAAGTGTCATATCCCTTTTGGTGTGAGCAGCAAAAGGGCAGCTAGGCCTGGGAACACAGCTGTGACTCAAGTTTCACTCCTGATGGGGGTAGTTGCCAGGCAAATTGGAATCTCTTTAAGCCAGTTTTTAGCTACATGTCATTTCTGTTCCCCAGTTTCTGCATTCAAATAAAATTAAACATTTTCACATATGCAGCTAGAAGGCTGATTCTAAGTTTAAAACTATGACATTTAAACAATTGCAACCTATGTGACACTCAAAAGTAGGTCACTCAGTCAATTTAAACATTTAGATTTTTTTAGTGTCTTTCAGTCCAAATTTACTTAAACTGCTGAAATCCACAGCTCAGCCAGTCTTGTTATAAACCTTCAAGTCACTTCAGAATATAACTTTACATTGTATCCACCTCTCAGTAAGTCTTTCTTTGGCCTGTTTTGGGTTCATTTATTCAGTTTTCTACAAAAAAAGTAAAATCTGGTGGTTTTAAAACGCCGGCTTTCTGATAGTGGTGAGTACTGGTACTGCACCCCTTTTTGGGATTTAAGAAAATGAATTCCCAACAGTTATGGGTTTGCTTTTGGCAATCAGCATTGCCACTCCCAATGGTTTCAGACTACTGTGTGGGTAGTCCAATGGTGGTTTTAGGCAGTTTCCTTCTGTGCCCATAACATCGGCAAAAATGAGTGGCAGCCTATTCTTCATGCATTTCCCTGTGCATTTTCTGGGAAGCTCTGGCCATCATGATGTTTTCATGTCAGTACTGCACAGTTTTGAGGTAGGGCTCGGATGCATGGGTAAATACATCCCACAAGCCCCCCTCTTGCGATGGCCATTCTGTTTCCTGATGGGACTCGCAAGACCTGGGATGTTTCCTCATCTTCTTCCAATAGATGGCACAGTTCAGCATCTTTTCCTCCATCCGGTGGATCGATCGGTTCTCCTCGCCGGTCCTGATGGGAATATTGGGCGGTACCCCGGCCCATTGCGTCTCTGCTCCCGGTCTCCGGATCGTCCTCCTTGGCCCGTCTCCAGGTTTTCTTTCTCCTAGGACGACAAAGGAAGAGCGGCAATACCTATCCATAGACATTTTTCCCCCACCATTGATATAGTGGGGCAGCATATGCATTTCATCATAACGAAACATTACATTCTTATTTTGAAAAAAGAACAGTATAACTAAGAGACAGTTTCATGCAAATCACAATATTTTAGAGACTAGATGTGGTATGTTTTATGATTGGAACTGAATTAGTCTGAGACAGTACCCGCTAGGATTCCAGAGGATTCCTCCAGTTGTTGCAGAGCGTGCCTGGGATGGCAACATTTAAACTGGTTTATGTGGACCCACTTGTCTTCCCCCGCTGCCAAAGGACCTTTGGGGATGTGGATTTTGTAGGCCACAGGGGAGATCTTGTCGATGATCTCAAAGGGTCCCTTCCACGTAGGAAAACATTTCCGCTGTTTTGCCTGGTTTCTTTGGAAGTTGTATAGATAGACCCAGTCCCCCACCTGATATTCCTTCCTGGAAGTCTTCAGGTCATAGTGGGTCTTCATGCTATCAGCCGATCTTTCTAGATTCCGCTGAGCGTAAGCAAAAGCATGTTGGAGGTGTTTCCTTAAATTCTCCACATACTCATGAGTTGTGGAGGCATTTATTAGTGTCTGCTCTTGGGTCCTGTAGAGCAAATGCTGAGGAAGCACCATCTTGCGCCCAGTCATCAATTCAAATGGTGACATTTTGGTTGCAGATGAAGGGGTAGATCTGATGGCCATTAGGACCAGAGGTAATCGGATATCCCAACTTGGCCCAGAATCTGCCACAAACTTTTTTAAGATGCTCACAATTGTCCGGTTATATCTCTCTACTGCCCCAGAAGAAGCTGGCCTGTAAGCAATATGCAACTTCCTTTTGACCCCCAGTATCTCCCACATCTTTGTCATTACTTCACTGGTGAAGTGGCTACCTCTGTCTGACTCAATCCTTTGAGGTAGACCAAAACGGGAAAAGATGTGGTTAATCATCAAGGCAGCTGCCGTTTCTGCCTTGCAATTTGGGGCTGGGAGACATTCCACCCACTTGGTAAACAAGCATGTCACAGTCAACTTATTCCCCCTAGCAGAGCGAATCACGGGGCCTACAAAGTCGATTTGTAAATCTGACCATGGCAGTGTCATCCCCCGCTTTTGGAGAGGCGCGCGGTGCGTGAGGGATGATGGCTGAAATTGTTCACACACAAGACACCCCTTCAAGTATTGGTCGAGGTCCTGCCCCATGTGTGGCCAGTATGCAACCTCTCTTAAGATTTCCAATGTTGTGTGAAACCCCCTATGACCGGCGGTGGCCGCATCATGGGCGTGACTTAACATCAGTCTTCGGAATGAGGTAGGAACCACCCACTGATCGTGGCCAGCTTTGGATTTCCTTACCAGCAAACCGTCTTGGATTCGGAACATTTTTGGACATTTCATCAACACTCTTAGGTCCTCTTTCCCAATGTAATCGGTATCCGTCAGGGGAAAGTTCTCAGGGTCCTCAAGGTGCTGGTAAAATTTACCAATAATTGGATCCCCCTTCTGAGCGGTAATCAAATCAGCATCAGGGGTCTCCTTACTCCATTGTGCAATTGAAAGGTCATTGTGAGCATTTGTCTGGGACCTAGTGATAGCAGTGACCTGGATTTCCCCCAACAGGGACTCAATCTCAATTAGATCCCCTTGGATGGCCCCGGTTTTGGCCAGCTGATCAGCTAAGTCATTTCCAGTTTTGTCTGGTCCCTCTACTTTGGAATGACCCTTGATCTTTTTCCAATAGATGGTCATCTCATTCGAGGTGACCAGATCATCAATGTTTTGGATCAACTTCCCATGTTTCAAGGGTTTGTTGTTAGCACATAACATGCCTCTGGTTTTCCAATTAACCAGGTGCTCCACGAACCCGTTCCGTACATAATCCGAATCTGTGATTATGACCAGTTCGTGGAGTTGATGCTGGACAGCAGTGAGGATGGCCTGATGCACAGCCATCAATTCTGCCACCTGACTACTTCGGGGACCAATTTTGTATCCAGCGGAGGGTTCTGGGGACTCATTCAACCATGCATTCCCTACGCCAGCCACCAGTTCTTTCTCCCCGTCGTTGTCAACATGGTAAGAGCATCCATCCACATAGACAGTGGGCATTCCCTCCCACTTGTCCTCTTCAAAGACTTTGTGTGGGGAATTAAGGTATGCCTCCATGTTGTCCTTGATTTTTAGACTTTCGTCCTCGAGACAGTTTTCTCTGGCACAATCATGCAAGTCAGCCAGACCTTGCGCGAGGGGACTCTTCTTGTTTTGGCCATATCTGACCTCCACAGGAAAGCCTTGCATTGACAGAATCCAGGAAGTAATTCGGGAATTACTCACATTTCCGGCCCGGATTCTGTCACTTTGGAGATATTGCAAAGGCTGGTGTGGAGTCTCCACTATGATGTGTTCCCCCTGGATAAACGGGCGGTAATTCTTCAATGCCCACACCGTTGCCAGGAGTGCCTTCTCACAATCGTTGAATTTTTCCTCCACAGAGGATAAAGTTTTGCTCGCATAGGAGATTACTTTATTGACCTTGTCATGCTTTTGGTATAATACTGCAGTCAAGCACGTATTAGAGAACCCCGTCTCCAGAAAAAACTCCTTGTTTCTGACAGGGTAAGCTAGGCAAGGCGCTTGTGAGAGGCTTCTCTTGAGTTGTTTTACCGCCTCGGCTTGTTCTGGACCCCATTCCCACTTGACCCCCCCCCCCTTCAGGAGATGAATCAGGGGTCTAGTGATCTCTGCGTAGCCCTCAATGAACTTTCTGCTGTAATTAGTCAGTCCAAGGAGGCTCCTTAGTTCCCGCAGAGTTGTGGGGTCTTTCAGTTTCTGAAGTGCTTCCACTTTCTTTTCCTGGGGACAGAGACCCTGAGGAGTAATCTCATGCCCCAAGAAATTAACACGGGTTCTACACCACTGTGCTTTCTGAAAGGAAAGTTTTGCTCCGGCGGCCCTCAACTGGGTCAGAACATAACGGATCTCCGCTATGTGTTCCTCCACAGATGAACTTTTGATGAGGACATCATCTACATAAGCCAGGTTACCCCTCGCACCAAGGTCGGGCATGGCCTTATGTAGGAAAATGTTGAACTCATTGCCGGAGTTGAGGTATCCGAAGGGAGTCCGGGTCCATGTATACTGCTGGCCCCCAAAGGTAAAAGCCAGCTTGTATTGGTCCTCCCTACTGACAGGCACGGTCCAGTATCCATTGGTCAGGTCTATTGCTGTGAATACCTGTGACCCCTGGATCTGGGCCAGCCCTTGGTCAATGTAGGGAAGAGGCCATCGGGAAGTATGGACCCGTTTGTTGAGCTCCCTGAGGTCGGCGCAGAGTCTCCACTGGCCGTTTGGCTTCAATATTCCCAGCACCGGATTATTGAAGGTGCTGTGGACTGGACGGATTATTCCCCGGGACTCAAGGTTCTTAATTATTTCAGTAAGGGACTCCATTGATGCGAGAGGCAAGCGATATTGCTTCACAAACACAGGAGTCATGCCAGGGTCCGTGGGGATTGTGGTTGTGTGGATGTCGGTGCGACCACAGTCATATGAGTCTACCGCAAAGAGATCTTGGAAATCCAAGAAAACTTGTTTCAACTTTTGCTTTTGTTCCAGAGTCACACAGGCATCAGCTAGGTTGACTCTCTCTTCCACCATCTGCCTGAAGCCTGGAAAGACTTCTGGTTTGGCTATTTCAGCGGCCTCCTCCAGCTGGGTGGAGAAGTCCCTGGTCAGAGTGCTGATTTGGACTGGAGGCTTCAGGTGGGAAAGGCAGCCCTCATGGACCCGGAAAATCACCTCATCCCTCCTGAATTCACAAGTCACATCTTCCTTACCATAGGGGCAGGAAGTGTACACCAGGAAGTTCCCCCCATGCCGGGTAAAAATCCTGTCTGGTGTTGTATTGTCCTCACTGTCACTGTCAAAACAGTCCTTGGGGATTGGTCCTAACAGTTCATTTACTAAGTCGATGGAAAAATGTCGGTCATCAACCGCCATTCCAATAATGGTGCCTGCGGCTAGAGTAATACTCTTTAAGTCGCTGTTATCCACCTCTATTGGAATGGTGTCATGTTCTATGTTGACTAATGGTGTTGGGTTTACCCCCAACCCTTGCTGTTGGAGAGAAGCATTTAGATGTATGTAAGCATCAGGGTTTTTCAACTCTTGTCCCCTTTTTACTTTCACTTCCAGGGAGAATTGTCGGGTCCTTTCTGGGATGGTGACTTCCTCTTTAACCTGAATTTCAACTGCATAAGGTAGCAATTGAGCTGACCTAAATGCTTTTTCTGGATCATCAAAGCCCATGGGATTATCCGCTAATCGGGACCAAGCTTTGAAGTTTATTAGGTCCAAACTAATGGCAAAGCGATTGAGAATGTCACTGCCTAAGTAAAAGGCGGCAGTGACGTCTCGCACGACCCAACAATTATGGACTATGCTCTTGTTGCCAATGGAGATTTTGAGCATTTGAGCATACACCTGCTTAGCAGGAGATGTTTGGAATTAGGTGCTTCCAGGTCCATTTCCCATTTGTCTATCAGTTTGAATGTGGGAATGGCTGGATCTTTTGGGAGTTGGCGGAACATGGCTTCGCTGATGAAGCTCTTACCGTTGTTCACACACACTCGAGCGAGAACAGAGTCCTTCCCATCATTTAATTGGACAGGGATGAACAACTGCTCTCCAATTTGCTGAATATCAGCCAGGCTCTGAGCTGATTTCACATCTTTCTGGACTATAGGAGTGGGAGTTTCTGATTGTGGATTAGTGTAGAATCTCAGAGTGTTTCCTTCCAGCGTGGAATACCACTTTAGACTGGAAGGAAGGTTGATTTTCAGAAATAGAGAGGACCCCCCATCACCAGTCTGTTGTCCTACTGCTATTACTGTTACGTCTGGAATTTGGCTATTCTGGAAGTGAAATTCTACTTGGTCAGATTTTTGTTCAACCATGTGGCAGGTGCCGTTTAAACTAACATGGTTGACACTCTGTTTTAATTTTATTGGTCGGCTAGTCTGGGTCCAGAGGACCTTGTTTACACAATCTATTAGGGGTGACAACCTTCTCAGGAGGTCATTCCCTAGTAAACAAGGGGTGCCCTCTGGAGTCACAACTATGACCGGGTGTTTCAACTTGTGTCGCCCAATTTTAATGTCCAAATCTGCCGTCCCCTCGACGGGAATTTCCTTCCCGTCAAAGTTCTGGAGTTGCCCAGGAAGAGAGGTGAGAGGAATTTGGTAATTCCCTCCCCTTCCTGCATTCAGTTCGTCAAAGGCCCTTCTGGACAGAAGGGTAGCTTGAGATCCAGTGTCCACCAGTGCCAAAATTGTACCCTGCCCCTGTACTTGTACCGGGGCATAGTATCTTCCCTCCTTCTCCTCAAGGGGGCACAGATAATGTACATTTTTGGACAACTGGTGGGCTAATTTTCTGGTTTTGGACATTGCAAGAGAAGAAATTTGGGCAGAATTCTGTGGAGAGCCTTGGGAATCTGAAAGAAAAAGTTGGCAACTGGAGATCAGAGCCATTGTGGGTTCCCCTGGTTCCGGTTCTGGGCCGCCCCCCCCTTTTTGGAGGCAGTCACCAGGATGGGTTTGAACCAGGGGATTTTCTTGCTGTTGGTTCTGGGATGAGATGGTGGGCGGCGGTAGCTCAGTCTCCACATCTCCCCAGTCTGGATTTGCATCCCTAGGGACCCATTTTTCTTTGGGAGGAGTTCCCCCCTCTCTGAAGGAGAAGATCCTTTTCCCAGGATCCTCTGAGGATCCCTCTACCTCAAATTGGAAGATCTGTACCTCCTCCTCAAACTGAGTCTGTTTGGGTCTTTTGTTTCTCCTACCCCCCCTCTGCTCCTTAGGAGGCAGACTTTCAGGGGCAAGAGATTTTGTTTCCGGTTCCTGGGTTTCCAGGGGCTGTTTACAAGTGAGGAAGGAAGCTTCCTCCAAGGCTTTACACCCCCCTTCCCTTTGTGCCTCCTCCCTGGGAACCGGTGAGTTATCGGGGTGCTGCCCCCGTCATTGTTCTGGGGCACCAGGTCCAGAATTGGGTGCATTCTGCGCCGGCATGCCGATCTGAGGGTTCTGCTGAGCCCTCAGTATGTGACCCAGATCCCGCGCCATGTTTTGAACCTGGCGCTCTAACTGGGAAACCCGCTCAGGCTGATACAGGGCCCTGTTTTCTCCCCTGGGCTGATCCCGGGAAGGGTAGCTGTCCCTCCTCTGGTAATACCCCGGGTTGGGAAGATTTGGGTACCCCTCCACCCTTGGCCTCCCCTCTCCCGGATTAGGTTGTCTGGGCTCAGGGAATTGGGGAAAGAAGGATGGATGATTTTGGGGTTGGAAGTTGGGTAGATACCTGGGGAAAAAGTTCTGCCCAGGATTTGGAGAATTTCTGCCCTCCGGTGGGAAGTTAGGAGGGAAGTTCCCTGGGCTAGGTGCTTGGCTGGATCCCCCCCCTTGGGCTGGAGGAGTCCACACATAACCCAGGATGGGTCGATTTCCCTTGTAACGGGGACTTACATAATCAGGAGAGCGAGGGACCCCATTTGTGGGGCTGCCTCCTTGGCTCCCTGTCTGTGACTGACCCGAGGACCTCCTGGGCCTAGCATTATTAGGTGCAGGTAGGTTTTTAGGCCCCCCCATCTCCAAATCCAAAACGGGGGTGACCTTTACCTCTGCCACCTTGGCAGCAGCAGGGGTGCTGTTGGCTTTGGGGTTTTTCTGGGCATTACTTTTGCTATCTACCGGTTTCTGCACCTCATAGATCCGGGTAGCCTGTTCAATGACCCAGTCTAAAGATCTTTTCTCATGAAAATCCCTCACGAGCTGGGTCATTATGTATTTGGGCAAGGCATGAAAAAATGTATTAATGAACTCTCTACTGTCTGTGCGCACCCTTCTGGTGGTCTGCGCAAAAGCACGTTTCAGTTCTTGCACAAATTCTTGTGGGGCCTGATCCTCCCCACATTGCAAATTGTAGGCTGCCTTGCGAGCCTCTTGAGGATTTCTGTGAACAGAAAAATGTTTCAAGATGGCCGCCTTATAGGTGGACCATCTTAAATGATTTTGGTCCTCCAGCCCTGCAAAGAAACTGGAGTATTCCGGGGAGAAGGTCCACTTTACATATTGAATACAGCTTTGGCTGTCCTTCAAATGGAAAGTCTCCATCATTTGCTCAAACAACTCTAAGTGCTCCCAAACAGAATACTTAGCGTTCTTATGGTAAGGCGTGATGACGCTCCTGATCGCCTTAATCTGCTTTAAGGGGTCCTTAAGCAAGGCCCTTTTGCCTTACTGGCCCTTTTGGTTCGGGTAACCCTGGTCCATTCATCCTCTGACTCAGAGGCACTGCTCCCAGAGGTTCCCGACAGATATTCCAGGTTTTCCCGGATTCTGCGAGCCTGGGAATGGCTGGCAGAATGTGGGGACCTGGTCTCCTGTTTCCTGTGGTGCTCAGAGGAGTCCTCAGATCCGTCCTTGCTGCCAGGCTTTGCTGGGTACCCCCCCCCACTGACCTAACTGGGCAGAGGTTTTCAGGATGCCCTTAAGGGGCCTACTCTCCTGGGGTTCCCCATTAAATTGCACTGTGCTGGGGTGCCCATACCCGGATGCCCGCCCCTCCATTCCTGGGTGGTACTGGCCTATGAGCCCCATGCTTCTGGCTGGATAGTAATCTGCCATCCCTGTGGCCCTGTGCTCATGTGCGCCAGGGGACATGGGGGTGGCAGAGTCCAGGGACCGAGAGAGATAAAGGCCTCTGGTACTAGGGCTCCTGGGGTTATGCTCAGGAGTTTCTCTTTCCCAGCGAACCTCATCTCTATCCGCCCCTGCTCCCTGTTGCAATGCAAGAGCCTGCGCCTTCAGTTCCTCAGTTAAGGCCTTACTAGACTCTATCAGTCTCTCCTGCATCGCTACCTGTTGTTGGAGTCTATCATTGCGCTGGCAGAGAGCCTCATTCTCTCTCTGTGTTTCCTGATTGGTCCTGGAGCACTGGGCCAGTCTTTGCTGCAGGAGGGTTACCTCCTGAGCTGTGTCCCTATTGGCCTGCTCCTTTCTTGCTAGAGCATCCTCCACCCTCCTGGTGTGCTCTAACAAGTTCTGGTGTTCTTTTTGGAGGTCACCCAGTCCCTGGTGGGCCAGGTGATTTTCTTCCATTTTTCTTTTTAAATGGCAGACTTCCTGGCCTAAGGCGTCTCTTTTCTGACTAAGAGCCTGCATTTGTGCCGCCAGGTCGTCCCTCTGCCTTTGAAAGGCACCAGCTTTCTGGCGTTCTTCATCAAACTCTGCCTGGGTATCCAGGTCTTTCGAAATCAGCTTGTTGCTCTCTACCTTCACTCTATCTAGATGACTTTGCAGGGTGGCTACCTGCTCCGTGCATGCCCTGTTAAAGTCTAATTGTTGCTCCAGCTTTTTCTGGCTCTGCAGTAAGGAGTCCAAACTGTCTCGGTGCTCCTTCTGCAGGGCCAGAAATCTAGTATCCTGGTCAGCCTTTTCCTGTTGCAGTATATCCATGTCCTCTTTTATTTTAATGATGTACTGCCTACTGTCATTTTCTGACTCCTGGCTCCTGAGCAGCCTCTGCTCAGAAGAGTCCAGCTCAGATTGGGCCTTCTGTAATGCCAGCAGTTGCCTACTCGCCAGATCTTGGCCTTTAGCACATTTGTCCTGCATGGCTCCCATATGTAAATATAAATATGCCGCTACCCTGGCAATCTTGTTGTGCTCATCCTTGGCCTTAGAGGACATATATAGTTCACTCAGGGCCACGTGTAAGGGACCCTGGTCTCTCCATACATCTGACCCTGTTTCCGTGATTTGGGGTGTGATGGCCTGCAACCAGACTGTTTGGTCCTGGTGAGTCCACTCACCTCTCACAAATAACTTATGTAAGAAGTGCTCTCTGGCTATTTTCATGTCTACTAAGGTCGTCATTCTAGAGATTGGTCTCTGTCCTGACTTACAGAAGTTTGTATTTTATTTTTGCAAAACAGACCTTTTTCTTAGAGCGTTCCTTTGAGAAGTGATTTTCAGCGTAACACAGCGTGTGCTCCGACCGGATATGTGTATCTGGTCAGCTGGCACGCTGTATTAATCTGCACAAGTGATAGATCTAATCCAAATGTCCGGCACGAGCCCCCAATTTGTAAGAGGATTCAATTCAGCACTACAGCCAAGTCAACGCCTAGTCTAGAATACTGAATGAAAACCCTTATTGATATATCTTTATGTCCAGTTCATGCGTTCTGGATGACTACCCCTATATAACACCCCTCTCTTGGAATTCTCCTGACCCCACTGAGCCAAGAAGTAGTTCTGTTTTGCAAGTTTAAAGGTTTATTTGATAATTTAAACAATATATATTATATCACGCTTTATAATAAATTAATAATTGGATATCACACTTAATCTGGTATGATAAAGATTAACAATGGAGAATCTGGCACTAGCACACTTCTTGATAATCACTAAGGAGTTGACATGAAATGGATAAGATAGCAACAATACTTCTATGGTTTCTTTATAATCAATGATGAGTGGTTATAGGATGGATAAGATAGCAACAATACTTTTATGGTTTCAAATGGATGCAATGTGGAATGAAAATGCAATACAGAAAATAACTTGATAGGATTTCAGCAAAAGACAATGGCCCTCATTACGACCCTGGCGGAAAGTGACTGACCGGACCGCCACAGCGTAAATAGCGTTTCTGCCATTGCACGATGGAGCAAAGTGCGGCCCATTCCGACCCATCGGGCACGAGCACCACGCCATGGCGGAAGTGCAAAGTCCGCGATGGCGGAAATGACCCCAAAACGGCCCACACCGCCGCCGTACGGCGCCCTAGGTGCAATACCGCCACCCATCATAGCGGACACCGCAGTGAGCGCCAACCGGAAAGTACGGCGACCGTAAATATACGGAAACGGAAGTAAAAACATGGGCCCGGAACGGGAAACAACACCCCGTACACCTATAAAACCACAAAATACACACAACCACTAAAAACACCACCCTGAGACACATCCCAACCCGTCATCCACCCTAGTGAAACCAAGAAAAATGGGAAAAGTAGCGAAGAAAGCGTGCGACCGCAAGCGGCAGGTCCACTTCTCCCCTGAGGAACTCACCGTACTCACAGAGACCCTCCAGGAGAATGCCGCCGCCGTCTTCGCCACGTAAATGACCAGGACGGCACTTGCGAACAAGAAGGCCATATGGGCCCTGGTGGCACAGCGGGTAAGTGCGGTGGGGACCGCACCCCGCAACCCACAGCAATGCAGGAAGCGGTGGGACGACCTGCGGATACGCGTCCGTAGCATACTTTCTGCCAACCGCAACATTGCCACAGCCACCGGGGGAGGGTCGGAATCACCCATCAAGTTGACCCCCTGGGAAGAAATCTGTGCCTCCACCATTGGAATGGAGAGCATAGAGGGAGTCGGAGGGATGGAGAAAGGAGTGCAGACATCCGGAGAATCAGGTAGGTGGCCCAAATAAAACCATGCCAAATCCACAATGTCCAATCATGTGACTCACATGTGTCCACATAGCGCAACAGCAACACATGGCCAGGAGAACGTCCACACACATTGGCCTGATAGCGCACTTTAAAACCACAATAAATACATAAATAATTAAAAACCCCAAAAACACCCACTACACGTGCAGCAGGCACACCCTAACTGCAGGCTGCCAAACAACTGCACCCTCACTCCACACACAAATGAAAGCACCTCCAAGGCCCCGACCCAAATCACCCTCAGGTACCACCCCAATGCATGTGATACATTGGCATTCCAATTCCCACAGACCCATTAATAACGCTCGCACTCCTTTACTCCACCACAGGGTCCGATCCAAACGACGAGCTCCAGGACACCCCTACCAGCACACCTGCAAAGAGGGCCAAGACCGACGGCCAAAGACCCTCCACCTCAGCTGCACGCATCAAGACACGGCAGCAGCACATATCAAGTGGCAGCACACAGGAGGGAACATCAACAGGCACCCCAGCAGCCAGCATGCCCACAACAGCACCACCACAGGTCCCCCCAATGGATGCCACAGAAGGTACTGCCTCTGGTGGCAGCAGCACCATAGGTGACACCCCATTAATGGCAGCATGCTCCGACACAGAAGACGGGGATGTCGAAGTCAGATCCATCCATGACCTGTCCCAATCCCCCTGTCTGTTCCATCCCATACACCATGAGGATACCACGCAGGGGCACCCACAAGACGACGACTGGCCATCCCCCACAAGCCCTGTGGCAGGGCAACATGAGGCGAACAGCCCCTCTGTGACACCACCGCAAATGGCCATGGCCCAGCAGAGGCAACAGTCCCTCGACCAGTTAATCGTGCAACAGCAGCAACTGGCCACGCTCCTCAAGGACCATGCCGATGGATGTGGGGGCACTAAGGCAGACATAGAAACATCAACTGAGACACTTAGGGCACAAATCGAGAGTAGCACCGAGAGCCTGAGAGTCCAAATGGAGAGTAGCACCGAGAGCCTGAGAGTCCAAATGGAGAGTAGCACCGAGAGCCTGAGAGTCCAAATGGAGAGAAGCACCGAGAGCCTCAGGGGGGAACTGCATGCGACGTCCAAAGACGTATGTGCCGAACTTGCCGCAGTGCGCCGTGTGCTCACTGAGCTCTCACAAACCCTTAGGGACATGCATGGACGTGAGCAGGCAGAGACATCATCCGTTGCAAGTTCCGTCCAGGGCAGCCCCCAACGTAGATCTGGGAGGAACCTGCGCTCCACAGGCAGGGGTGCCCCTGATACCCGCAGAGGGGGCTTGCAATAGCGACTGCCCACTGACAATGAGCATCTTTGGACACTGGTGTTCGGGGGGGAGGTGGGAGGGTGGAGGGGGTGTGTTGGGCTCACTTGGGTGGCGGGTCGATAGGGTGTTCCACATGATATCACATATGCCATAAACAATGCACGATCAAACAATGAGATGTGTGGACAATGATCTTTGTGTACTAGGCCATCATAGGCGTACAGTCCATATTGTGCATGTACCAGACACACACAGTGCCACGAGTCCCGTGTCCATGTATCAGCCACCAGGCGTGAGTGCTAGAAGCATGCATCTATGAGATGCTGACGAATTTCACGGCCCTCCTGTGCCTCGCAGACTCCTTGAGGTGCTGCCACATCCCCACCCTCATCATGACCATCTTCAGGTGCTTGCAGTTCTGCGTCAGGGGGCATGGGCACATTTCTACGTACGCACATGTTGTGGAGCATGACACATGCCATCACCATCTTTGCAACCTTCTCATGGCGGTACAGGAGTGCCCCGCCAGACCTGCTGAGGCACCGGAAACGAGTCTTCAGTAGGCCGAATGCCTGTTCAATGACTACACGGGTACGTGAGTGGGCATGGTTGTAGTCCTCCTCATGCTGGTCCCGTGGGTTCCGGACTGGTGTGAGGAGCCATCTCTTCAGTGGATATCCGGCATCACCTGTATGTGGACGATAAACGAATTATGTGGAATGCCATTGCTACGTACGCACCCCCCCCTTCCTGCCAGGTCATTGCCGCATCACATACCCCACATCATCATGCATGAAATGAGACTCACCGAGTAGCCAGGATCTGTTCCCTGCGTGTCGCTCCATGTAGCGTGGTATTGTAGAGTTCCTCAAGACCATAGAATCATGGGTTGATCCAGGGAATCGGGCACAACAATGTGTAATGATCCTGTTGGAGTCACACACCGTTTGTACATTCAGTGAATGAAATTGTTTTCGGTTGCGGTACTGGGCCTCCATGGCATGTGGGACGACCAATTCCACATGAGTGCAGTCGATGGCACCAATGCAACCCGGTATGCCGGCAAGTGCATGGAATCCCACTTTTGTGTTGGTAATTTCCTGCTCCGAGCGTGGTAGAGAGATGTAGTCGTCTGCGTGCTGCAGGAGGGCATCGAGCACTTGCAATAGTGTCCGTGAGAACAGTGGCTGAGAAATGCCATGCAACTGTCCGACTGTGTGCTGGTAGGTGCCTGTGGCCAGGAAGTGGAGTACAGACACCACCTTCAGTAGGGGTGGGATGGCGGTTGGGCTATCTATCATGCTGACAAGGTCAGCCTGTGTCATGTCCACAATGGCGGCTATGGTGTCCCGGTCCAAACGGTAGAGGGTGTGGATCTGCTCATCAGTGAGGTTGAACGGATGTGCTCGGAGGCGTGGGATTGCGGGCTGCCTGCGTGGTGGTAGTGGCTGTGCTGGCAGCCCTTGCTGGCCCTGCCTTGCCCTCCTCCTCCTCCTGCGTCTCCTCCGTGCGGCCGGTTGTAGTTGGTGTTCGTCTTCTTCTTGGAGTTGGAGTACTTGCAGTGCTATCAGGTCCCCCAGGGCCAACATCGCGAGTCCTGCCGGTAGCATTTCGGAGTCGTTGTGGGAGGAGACTGGGCGTGCAATTTATGTGTTTTCAGGCTGTATGGCCTCCACCTGTGGTGATTCATTCCACCTGTGCAAGCTGCTCTCCCCTTTGGGCGAGCACGTCCCGCACACAACGCTGCAATTCGAGGAATGGCATCTTGCTATTACAATCATGTATTAGTACCCGATGGCCGTGTAACATTGGTTGATATGTTCATTCGGCTATGGTCCCATTGTTTCACATGCATTCTTTGCAGTCGCGAACAGACTTGTGAAGGGTCAGTGGAACGTAGTACTCGAGTAACGGTGGGCCCTCATGCATCACTGTACCGAGTTGCACCGACGGGCGGGGCGTCCCATTTGTGGGTGAAGGCAGTTGCCATTTTCACACACAGCCGCACTAGATGGATTAATTTGTGATTTCAAGCGGCCACAGATGCCTTTTTGACGTGATGTTGCAAATGAGGAATTCGAAGGGCGGCGCTTTCGGTCTTCAGCTAGCGGCGAGGAGATGCCCACAGGTCTGACTGCAAATATAACGTTCTATTGTTCAGTGTCCTTGGGACAGGGGCCATGGCGAGGATGCAATGATTGATATGAATAGTTTGGGATGCGCAATAGCGAAGTGGATGATGAGGCCGGACGTTCCCAAATACATGTTACTTCACAACACTGGAATTACGGGCTGGGGCACAGTGGATTTTGCAGGCTGCATAACGCACAGACTCAATGGAATTCTCACATGTTATGTGAGTATGGAAACAGGCGTTATCATTACGGGATGAGGGAATGATGAATGGATGCATGGGCAGATGATTTGATACGGTGTTTGCCATGTACAGGGCTTCTTGGAATCTGTCCGCCTCCCCTGCGCTATGTGATGCAGGGCTGGCATAGTGGGACCATCGTCTATCTGGCCTTGTTGAGCCCTCCCTGTCTCGACGCGCCTTCAGACACTTGTGTCCATGCACGTTACCAATCCCATCTGATGGATTCTGTTTTCACAGACGCATGCACAGGTACACTCGTTTGTGATGGTGTTTTCACCTCGATATGGATAGTTATGAGTCGCAAGTGGTTTTGGGGTGGTGATGATCCTTTGGAGTGGGCTTGCATGCATATGGCTGTGGATTTAGTGTGATCATTGAGGTGAGTTGTTCGGATGTAGTTCTGATGGCCATTCTATTCTTTTTCTTTTCTTTTGGTTGACAGGTATCTCCTCCCCTTTTGCCACTGCCATCTGTATGCCACTCCTGCAGATGGGTTTTACTCCCGACACCTGCTGCTTCGTGTTAATCAGTGGAGCAGCATTACGATCTTATGGGACGATCACCAATGGGCCACATGCCCTTACGCAGTACTAGTGGCTCGGAGCAGCATTTCGGCCTTTCAGCTGGACTAGTGCCTCCCTATTGGGACGGCCCTGCGGTTCTAGGCGCTTCCATGTTGTCTTTTCGTACGGAATGTAGCCCCTGTGTACCATGAAGGAACAGGGCGTCACACAGGAAGTAGCTGGTCATTTCTTGCGGATGCAGCCCACAATGGTGAAATGTGTTTTGGAGTTCATGGCCTAATGGCTGTATGGGCTTGGTGAATCTGTTGTGCATTAAATTTCTATTCTGATATGGGCCGTGTAGCGTTCTTCTTTGCAAGTGATGTGGCATATTCCTATTTGGGGAGCGATGTATTGTGAGGAGATCTGCATTGGGTTCCAGCTTCGGAGTATAGTTGCGTGGTACTGTGCTGGGCGCGTTTGCCTACGAAGCCCAGTGAGGTCAGGGGTGAGGGCTGCCAATATGACTGTTTGGATGATGTCATGCTCAGGGGCGGGGGATTAGGTTTTGTGTAACAGATGCCGGTCAGCCAGGTGGATTGGTGGAATGATGTGATTATCGGAATTATGCTGCCTGTGTTTGCGTGCGTTTCTTGGTGGGAGACTGAGGTCATGTCCATTGGTATAGCTTCTGTATTCGTGCCATCTGTGCCCTGCAGCTCCCATTGGCCCCTCTTGTGATTCTTTTGTTCGTTGGCATGTATGGGTGACTTGTACATTTCACTGGTTGCATTGTGACTTCGTTGCACCTACGGGGAGTTGTACTATGTGGCCAGGGAGCGGTGTACAGGCACTCAGTGGGGCCGTTTACGGTTGATTCGCGATGCCGTACTTCTCACCATGGCGGAATGGTACTTTCCGCCGTGCTTGATGGCGTTAGGTACATGTCCGCTAGGGTCGGAATTCGCGTACCCTTGCGCCATGGTGCTAATTACGGTTTGGCATGGCGCACGTGCGCGTACTTGGTGCAGTTAGCGTTGGCGTTCACTACGGTGTCGCTAATGGCATCGTACTTTACGGTGACGGGTCATAGTCGCACCGAGCGCTATTCGATGGCGGTATTGCATTTCCGCCATCGTTTTTCGCTTTCCGCCAGGGTCGTAATGAGGGCCAATGTAATCACTTTCTTGGACAATTCACCCCCCCCTTTTATGCAATGCAAGGAAATGGAGGGAAGCACACAGTTCTCAGAAATGCAATCAAATGTGATTCAGTTCACCCCAGCAACTTAGACTACAGAAGTTGAAAACACAGGCCCAAATGCTTTTAAATGTGCTGGAAATGAAGAAAAAATATGCTAAAATGCTTTTAATTCCCTCTAGAGGTTCAGGGTGAGTGGTATCTAGTTAATATTAGTCCAGGCTCACACTAGCAATGATGCAGGGATGGTTTTTATGAGGCAAACGAATTTCTTTCAGAGGAAAGCAAAAGCAGCTATCTTTTTGCAAGTGGAGAAATTTGCAAATCGCGGTAAAATTCGCGAATGCGTCTGGTGCGATTACAGAGGAACTACAAGGGCTATCAATGTCGTTTTGGAGTCCTATGGAAGCCTAGGATCTCAGCTTCCAGATGAAAGTTACTGCAAGTCTCTAGCACAAACGGTCGCGGAGATATGAGCGATTGAATAAAGGTCGTTTTTCAGATTGAAATTTTAAAGTTCACTAAGACAAGTGCAGCTTGCAACTAGAAAATGACAGGTGACAGCTTTGCAAATGACAGGTGACAGCTTTGCAAATGACAGGTGACAGTTAGGAGGCAGTTCTACTTAGATTAAAATAGATTGAATTATATTATTTTAACTAAGAGATTGGTTCTGCACAGTCTTGCTAGGTACTCACACTATATTCTTGAATTAGAATGGACCTCGCCATGGATCTGGTCAGGTTTTAGACGGGACTCTGGTCTCTGCACTTCACAGTGATCTGGGTCTGCTCTCTCTCTGGATTCTGAAGATTGAGGGATTTAAAGTCTGGATCTTTCTGCACAGCTTTCTCTGGAGATTGATGGAGGTAAAGTATGGATTTTCCCGGCAGAGCTTCCAGCTGCAAATGGATTTGAAAGTCCCTATCTGTCCTGTCTCTCTGCTTTTATGTGTTTTGAAAATGGGTGTGTGTGAGCAGCATCACTAGCCAGCCCCTCTCCACTTGTCATTGGCCACTTCATCCGCTTCCACTTGATGGGGGGAATGAAATGAAGTGTCATCATGATGAGGTCTGTTTATGATACAGAGAACCCACCCCTGTCAACTTTACACACAATCTATATTTGCTCAAAAAAACATATTTGCACAGGTACACATTTGTTTAAAATTACATGCACCCTTCACATATCACAGGAGGTATACCCTGTCCAAATCTGCTCTTCCTGGGGGCTTGCATTCAAAAATGGCACATATTTCACTTTTTAACTGGTTTCGCAATTTCGGACTTTAACCCAAATTTACACACATGTGCGCAAGGAGTATGGACATTAGTTGATGAAGTGTCAGATTTTTCACATGCACACATTTTGAGTAATATCCTCTTTTCCGCTAAAACCCCCCTGAACATGCCACCGGTTCTAAAAACCTCCTAAAATGTGGGCAGAAAAATCACAAGAATTATGGTGTCATTTATACAATTTTCACATGTCCGCTCTATGAGTTATTCATCTTTTTAGAGTTATGTTCTGGCCCCAAAGGGGTGTGGTTTTCCTCCAGCACAAGGTTGAATTTCTGGTTTTTCCAGTTCTGCCAAGCCAGCTTGCTCTCACAGGCAGTGCCCCTCCCCTGTGCTTCCAGGAGAAATCTCCATTTACGACTCCCGCCATAAAACATTCGCCTGAGTCAAGGCAGGGCTTTGTTCAATTTCCTGCAGAGCCCAGGTAATTCAATCAGGGAAGTGTCATATCCCTTT